>NC_035433.2:116231257-116542511 GCF_002127325.2 Helianthus annuus | reverse complement strand
TACGTGAAACATCTTTTAGAAGATGCCACCAAGACGCGAAATGCGCATGCCCACCTCAGAGGCGGAACTTCAAAAGATAATTGTTGCAGCTATAGCACAGCACGAGGCCCTACGCTCCGAACCTAGCAGAGGCACCTCGGAAAATAACGGTTGTTCCTACTGGCACTTCCTCAATTACAAGCCTCCGAAGTTCGACGGCACTGGGGGTGCCATAGCTTTTGTGAAATGGATTGAAAGTATGGAATCCATCTTTCGAATGAGTGGTTGTACGCCAGAACAACAAGTCCCATACGTTACTGAGTTATTTCAAGATGGAGCTCGATTATGGTGGAATCTTCAGGTTCGAATAATGAGCCTAACTACAGCATACGCGTTAACTTGGGATGAGTTGAAAGGAATAATGCGTAAGAAGTATTGCACCCAAACAGAAACACAGAGGTTGGAAGGTGTATTCTAGAGCCTGATAATGGAAGGTCCGAAAATGTTGGAATTCATGCAAAGACTTCATGATTTGGCACGAGTCGTTCCGTACTTGGTAGAACCAGAATTGAGGAAATTAGGACATTTCATTTGGGAACTGGCACCTCAAGTCCTGAGCTTAATGACAGCATCTACGCCACCAACATCTATGGCTGCAAGTAAGATGGGCTTGGCACTCGTCACGGAAGTCATTAGACTAGAAAAACTTGCAAACCCTGGCAAGGAGACTCACGTCGAGTCATCCGGAGATAACAAACAGAAGTTCTCGAACTTCAAGCAAGGCACTAGTGGGGTTGTTAAGAAAGGAGAGTCAAGCGCGCTAACTCAGGTTACAGCTGGTAGTGGAAAGAAAGGAAAGGGATATATGGGCACTCAGCCCAAGTGCAACACCTGCCAGCGTCACCATTCTGGCCGGTGTAGTTTGAAAGTGTGTGAAGCGTGTGGAAAACCGGGCCACTTGAAGGATTCTTGGTGGGCCACTGTTGGCCAGGGAGGCCAAGGAGGATTTGGAAACAGAAACAATAACCGGGGTGGTAATGGAAATCGCCCACAAGGAAACGTTGGAGGAAATGGGAATCGAGGCAACAATGCGAATCAAGCGGACACTGTGAATTGTAACCAGAGGAATAATCACGCTGGAGATGGTGGTGGAAACGGGCAAAGACCTGGATGCTTTAACTGTGGTGATGTTGGGCATTACAAGAGAAACTGCCCAGAGTTGAAACCAAGCCCGTGGTAGAGTGTTTAACATTGAAGCAAGGGAAGCACGCCAGGACCCCAATGTCGTTACTGGTACGTTCCCTGTAAACCAACGCTATGCATCCGTTTTATTTGATACTGGCGCCGATTATAGCTTCGTGTCGTTAGAGTTTAAGAATATGCTTGGTTTAGCCGCTAGTAAATTAGATGTTCCGTACTCGATCGAATTGGCTAATGGAAAGTTGGTAGAAGCCAATGAAGTTATCAGAGGTTGTGTGATCGAATTGGGAGAGCGTGAGTTTGCTCTGGATCTACTACCAGTCCAGTTGGGAAGCTTCGACGTGGTGGTAGGAATGGATTGGTTATCAGGCAACAAGGCTGAGATAGTTTGTCACGAAAAGGTAGTTCGTATACCAACCGAAGATGGTGAAACAATTGTGGTTCACGGAGAGAAGCGTGATACACCGTTAAGGATTATCAGCTGCTTGAAAGCTCGAAAGTGTTTTCAGAAGGGATGTGCTGCCTTTCTGGCACACATTGTAGATAAGAAAGCTGAAGAACCGAAGATCGAAGACATCCCTGTCGTGAGGGAATATCCAGAAGTCTTCCCAAAGGACTTGCCTGGATTACCACCTAAGAGGCAAGTGGAGTTTCGCATCGACTTAGTTCCAGGCGCCGCGCCTGTGGCTAAGGCACCTTATAGACTTGCCCCTTCTGAGATGCAAGAACTGTCGACACAACTTCAGGAGTTGTTAGACAAGGGATTTATCCGACCAAGCTTCTCGCCTTGGGGAGCTCCGGTCTTGTTTGTCAAGAAGAAGGACGGTAGTTTTCGTATGTGCATTGACTACAGAGAGTTGAACAAGCTGACAATCAAGAATAGATACCCTCTGCCAAGGATTGATGATCTGTTTGACCAACTGCAAGGTCCAAGTTTTTATTCAAAGATCGATCTTCGATCTGGATACCATCAGTTAAGGATACAAGAGGAGAGTATCCCGAAGACAGCCTTCAGAACTCGATATGGACACTACGAGTTTCTAGTCATGCCGTTTGGGTTGACAAACGCACCTGCAGTGTTCATGGATTTGATGAATAGAGTTTGCAAGCCGTATTTGGATAAGTTCGTGATAGTGTTCAACGATGATATCTTGATTTATTCAAAGACGAAGGCCGAGCACGAACAGCATTTAAGAGCCATTTTGGAATTGCTGAAGAAGGAACAGCTGTATGCCAAGTTCTCTAAGTGCGAGTTTTGGCTACGAGAAGTCCAGTTCCTTGGACACGTGGTGAATGGAGATGGAATTCATGTTGATCCCACAAAGATCGAAGCGATCAAGAATTGGGAAACGCCAAAGACGCCAACCGAGATTCGACAATTCTTGGGTTTGGCTGGCTACTATTGGAGATTCATTGAGAATTTTTCAAAGATCGCTCAACCATTGACGCTCCTCACGCAAAAAGATAAGAAGTTTGATTGGGGGAATCAAACAGGAAGAAGCGTTCCAGATATTGAAGGATAAGCTCTGCAACGCGCCAATCTTAGCACTACCGGAAGGTACAGATGATTTTGTGGTATACTGTGATGCCTCACGTCAAGGATTGGGTTGCGTGTTGATGCAACGCCAAAAGGTTATTGCTTACGCGTCACGCCAGCTGAAGGTACATGAAAAGAACTATACCACACATGATTTGGAACTCGGCGCAGTGGTTTTTGCCTTAAAGATCTGGAGGCACTACCTTTATGGTACGAAGTGCACAATCTTCACAGATCACAAGAGCCTCCAGCACATATTCAACCAGAAGGAGTTGAACATGAGGCAAAGACGATGGGTAGAGCTATTGAATGACTACGACTGCGAGATAAAGTATCATCCAGGGAAGGCGAATGTGGTCGCCGATTCCCTAAGTCGAAAAGAGAGGATCAAGCCCATAAGGGTTAGGGCTTTGGAAATGGTTATTCGAACCGATTTTCCTCTACGCATTCGTGCCGCGCAGAGAGAAGCTCTCAAGGAGAGAAACCTTGAAGAAGAGTATCTCCGTGGGATGGAGAAGTTATTGATACCAAACAAGGAAGGAACGTTGTGTTTTGAGAAAAGGATTTGGGTTCCTTTGTTTGGAGGTCTAAGGAAGGTTATTTTCGATGAAGCTCACAAGTCGCGGTACTCTATCCACTCTGGAGCGGATAAGATGTACCAGGATCTTAAAGATTATTATTGGTGGCCTAGGATGAAAGGCGATGTGGCTGTTTATGTGAGCAAATGTTTAACTTGTGCTAAGGTTAAAGCGGAATACCAGAAGCCTTCAGGACTTCTGCAACAACCGGAAATTCCCAAATGGAAGTGGGAACAAATCTCCATGGATTTTGTTACGAAGTTGCCAAGAACGCCAAAAGGCCATGACACTATTTGGGTGATAGTGGATCGATTAACGAAATCTGCACACTTCTTACCTATCAGAGAGAAGGATAATACGAGCAAGTTGGCCGAAATTTACATGAAAAAGATTGTTACACGCCATGGAGTACCTCTCTCAATCATCTCTGATAGAGACGGAAGGTTCGTCTCAAGGATTTGGCAATCCTTCCAAGAAGCTTTTGGCTCGCAATTGAATATGAGCACCGCGTTTCACCCGCAGACCGACGGGCAAAGCGAACGGACGATACAGACTTTGGAAGACATGCTGAGAGCGTGTGTTATGGATTTGGGCGGTAGCTGGGATAAGCATTTGCCTTTGGTTGAATTTTCATACAACAACAGCTACCACACCAGTATTGGTGCCGCGCCATTCGAAGCTTTATATGGCCGCAAGTGCAGATCACCGCTTTGTTGGTCTGACACAGGTGATAGACAGTTGGTTGGTCCTGATGTGGTCCAGGAAACCACAGATAAGATTGCACAGATCCGAGATCGCATCAGTGCGGCTCGTGACCGTCAGAAAGCCTATGCGGATCGAAAAAGGAAGCCTCTGGAGTTTGAGGTAGGTGATATGGTTTTGTTGAAGGTATCACCCTGGAAGGGTGTGGCACGCTTCGGGAAGCGTGGGAAGTTGAATCTGCGGTATATTGGTCCGTTTAGGATTTTAGAAAGAATTGGGTTGGTAGCATACAAGCTGGACTTACCTGCTGAACTGAATGGTGTTCACGATACGTTCCACGTATCAAATTTGAGGAAGAGTCCAACGCAAGATACCGTTGTCATTTCTACCGACGAAATTCATGTTGACGACACGCTCCACTTCGTTGAAGAACCTGTTGAGGTTACGGATTGGAAAGTGAACAAGACCCGCCGGAGCAGTGTCAAGCTCGTCAAGGTTCGTTGGAATGCCAGACATGGTCCTGAATACACCTGGGAACGTGAGGACCGGATGAAAGAGAAATACCCCCCACTTATTTCCCAAGAACCCTGCGACTAGAAGCAGAACTTAAAATTTCGGGACGAAATTTTTCTAACGGGGGGAGAATGTGACAACCCTCACTAAACCAGGTGTCCGTACGACTTAATTAATATAATTGCTGCTTAATTACTGTGCTTAACTGAAATTGTGGATAAACTGCTACTTGATTGTTGATACTTGTACATACCTGCATCATACTTTAATTACCGTCACTACATTATTTACACGCTGAACCTTAGTGACAAACATGATGCACAAAAGCACAGTAGCACTATGAACGGATAACCTATTGAACATGCTGATAAGCCAGCATCAGGCAGATATTGCCTCTAAGGCCTGTATGAGCCAGAAATATTTCACTACACCCATAGTGAGTGTAGGGATACAAGGGTTGTAGAACTGCGTCTCTAGGAATAAGTTACAATGACTGGATGTGCCTAAAACGTACTTTGAGTACAAAATTCTGCACTTTAAACAAAAATTCAGCATTTATCTAAACTAGTAAAGTGCAAAAACATGGGAAAATAATACTAGACACTTTCCAAAGTGTCGGGAATTCTTTGTGTCACTAAAAATAATAATAAAGACACTTTAAATGCTTATTTAGCACTTTAACGGATCAATATCCAACCGAACAACCGGACTTTACCCGGAACACCAAAATAATGCTAGAAGCATTGTTTTTATTTTTCTAAGCTAGTTAGGGTCCCCGAGCACCCTAACACACTATAGAACACAACATACACTTAAACACTAACCTACACACTAACATCTAACTGAACACTTTACTAAGGAAACTAATTACAACCTAACTAAACCCCTTCCCCCTCAAAAATGACGGTTAGACATGTGGGCTCCTTTCCCCACATGTTGTCTAACATTGTTGGAAAATTGCTTATTGGTTAATGACTTTGTATAATGGAAGAATTATATGCATGAGAATATAAAACCAACCTTATCCTCACAATTTTCCAAACACCATTTCAAACTCCATCCTTTTCCTCCTGCTCTCTAACCTACGGCCAACATAATACCACCACCTCTTCCATTTTCTTCCAACTTTCGAGCAATTCTAAGTGTATACAAGTGTGTTTCAAGGCATTCTAAAAAGGGTTCAAGCAATAGAAGCTCAAGGACCTCACCAATGAGCTATTAACCATCATCTTTCCTCTCATCTTCATATCTTGTTCATCCCTAGCCTCGAGCTAGTAGTAAGTGACTCTAAACGCCTTTTTGATCTATTCTAAAGTGGTTAATAAAAGATTTAACGGGCAAAAATCATAAACACTAGAGATCAAAGTTTAAAGTCTACTAAAAAAAAGATAAACAAAGTGGTTAATGGATGAATAATGGTGTAAAACTTTTGAAACTAGTTGTCTTATGGTTATTTATTGTTGTTAATTGCTAGTATGGGAATGGATCGTCATCGAACCACGCTAGAGCATGTTCATGGAACATGAACTAGCCCTATGTTAAGAAGTAAAGTTACTAGATGACGAACCTTTTCAAACATAAACATGAACTTGTGTAAAAACAATTTTTCTTATGAAATGGAGTTCTAAACTAGTAGATCTAAAGATCTACAAGTGGTATTTTCAAAGAACCGAGTATAAGATGAAATCATATTTTTAGAAGCCGGATCTTTCATAAACTAAAGATGTTTTTATGAACACACAAGCGTGTAGGCACTTGTGTAACAAAAAGGTTTAACAAAGAATTATTTTCGAAATTTTGACTAGAAGATGTACAAATGCCTGTAAAAATAAGATTTTCGAGAAACCGATTTCATTTATAAAAGTAGAAAGATCTATTAAAAATAATGGGAAGTTACTACACACTTTTACACAACCCACAAGTTCATGTGTTTGTGATATTTTTGAACTAGTATGATGTTGGAATATTGTTTGTTGTTAATTGAGAAAATTGTTGTTTGAATTTATAAAAGAAAATGATACGCTTGAAAGCGTGGCCACCTCCAGTTACAGAGGAAACTCTGGCGAAATTTTTCCAAAAAAAAAACTAACACTTAGAATTATTTTCACTATAAGTGTTAGACATACTTTTTGACATGTTTTCGAAATATAAGTTTCGCCACGACTTTATTTACAAATATCGGAGGTGGGATTTTCAGAAAATTAAACGTGATAAATATATATATATATTTAATAAATATATTTTTCACAACGTCACTTGTCGACTATTTTGTGAAGTGTATAAATATTATTTTTAGAGTAAAAATAATATTTTCGAACGTTAACGAATCCAAAATAATACGAACGCTTTCACGATAAATATATAAGTTACACTGGTAATTACTATTACCACTCGATCGTTAAAACATAACTTACGCATTTTACGAAAATAATTATGAACGCGTATTTTTCGTCAAAGTATTATTTTGGGAGAATTTTGTGAAGTGAAAATATAATATTTTTGAAAAAAATATTTATATTTTGGAATTAGAAATAAAATATAATTTAAGTGGGACCTAATAATATATTTCGAACGCAAATGTATTAAATCCCCCATCCTTGGGAAGGAAAATCACTACCAAGTATATACGGAATGTAAACACGAAATAGTTGTCTAACTATTTCCCAAAAACCTAAACCATAAAGCTAAGGCACGGCCGTCCGTCTAATAGAGTTAGAACTTGTAGGTTGTTGCACAGCTGCTTGACTTGGAGTATACTTGGTAGAGACGCACCGACAGTGAGTTCATGTCCCCCTTTTCTCTTAACTGTTTTCAGTTTTCTAAACTGCGGGGGTGAAATACATGTTACTATGATTACGAGTACTTTTTACATGGTATGGTTAGCGTAAGGAGGGTTACTACTTAGATCATGTGAGTGGGTAGGCGGGAACTGGAGGCCATTAATCCTCATTGTAGGACCGAGGGACGTAAGCGGTAGATCTATGTGGGTGTAGCGAGCCCAACCCCAGGTCCAGCATAACGGACCTCGGGGTGACTTTGTGCCCCGACGCAAAATCGCAAGGTTTGAGTCTTCCTACTTGCACTTCACACGTATCAATGGCCTTGCTAACCATTGGTGATCTCTTTTTCCTTATTTGCTACATACCAGGATTTTGATAACTACAAAGGTTTATTTACTCACTTTCACATGAACTCGCTCAACATTATTGTTGATTTTTCAACTTACATGTATTTCAGGAAATTAAAGGATCTGGCACGGTATGGCACGTTTTCCCGCTGCACTAGTACGAGGTCATCCGGGTTTAGGGAATGTGACTCTTTCCTGGACAAGTCACAGTCCTTAAACTGTGTTTATGATATGATATGGTTGTGTTTGTGAACAATGTTTATGTTGTTAGGGTATGTTCCGTTAAAACAATGTTGTTGTTTTTGGATTTTAAAACTTAAATGAGTGGATGATCTTGCATGGTTTTTATTCATATAGCTTTGTTATGGTTAAGCTATGGTATTAAGAAGTCACACCAGATTAACCACGCTTCTGCAAAGCCACGGTGTGACAATGATGGTGGTGGATGATGGTGTTATGATGGTGGTGGGTGGTGGGTGAAGTGTGAGAGAGGTGGTGTGCCAAGGGATGAGTTGAAATGGCTCCAAGCACTCCTATTTATAGGCTGAACAGAAGCCTGGGCACGGCCCCGTGCCCGCTGGGCACGGCCCCGTTTCCGTCTGACACTCTCTCTCTTCATTAATTGTAATTCGCAATTACAATAAATGCGCCTGCAATATTCTGACCACGCCCCCGTGTCCGCTGGGCACGGCCCCGTGGTGGGCAGTAGAAGCTTCTATAGGTTTGTCTTTTCTGCTGCTTCTTGGGCACGGCCCCATGCTCGCTGAGCACGAGGCGTGTTCAGTCTTCTGATATCTTTGTTTTGCTTGGGAAGATGCTGTTGGGAGGGTCGGCATATCACTTTTGTTCTTTTTCTTGTAATTATGTTGGATTTTGCTGTCTTTTTGCTTCTTTTGTTATTTTGAGCTCATTTAATCCTGAAAATGCAAAAGGAAGACAAAAGCACACTTTTTCCAACATTAGTACTAAAAAGGTTTAGTTTTAAGCCATTATTGATGTGATTTATATGTTGCATTTTGTGCACATCAAATACCCCCACACTTGAATCTTTGCTTGTCCTCAAGCAAAACTCTTTATAATGTGGCTTTATTCACTCCCAAATGGAATGGGTAGAAGAGAAGGTTTTTGGACTTGTCATAGAGTGTCGGGATTTTCCAAGATCGTCTAGATTTTATTTTTATTTATTTACAATCCTGTTCGTCAT
Source organism: Helianthus annuus (assembly GCF_002127325.2). NCBI lineage: Eukaryota > Viridiplantae > Streptophyta > Magnoliopsida > Asterales > Asteraceae > Helianthus > Helianthus annuus. The sequence goes on along the minus strand of NC_035433.2, from coordinate 116,533,671 downwards.
GATTTATTAAAAACATTTCATAAGATAAATTATTTATTAAGGCATAACATACCTCTTTAAAATTCCATTTATATACAAGTTCACATACCTCACGGGGGAAATCACTCACACCCGGCCGAAGGTGTATTTTTAGTGAATCACTCGAGAGCGGCATGAAACTTATTCCTACCATAAGCTTGCCAAGCGTCAATCCTCCTCCTTTTTAACGTTATACCTTTGTAAATATCAAGAGGACTTTTTGGGTGAAGGGTTAGGCTTGGGTTAGTGGTTAGTAGAAAAGGGCGAAAGGCGTAAAAAACGTCGGTTTTCGTAAAACATTTTGTTTTTGTGACTTTTTATTTTTAATGAAGTATTTATTCAAACAAGCCTTTGTTTGATGAGCTTTGTTTGTTTATTTCCAACTTCATCATCAAATATATATATTATTATTTTTTTTTCAAGGAAGTCACGCGAAAACCGAGCTTTGTTACTAAAATAAAAGGTTAAAAATGAAAAAAAGGGGTTTTGGTGGGTAAAAGGGTTTTAGGTTAAGAAATGAAAAGGTTTAAGCTCAAAGGGGTTAACTAGGGGGAATTTTTGGGTAGGTAAAAAAAAATGAAAATAATGGTGTTGAAAGAAAAAGGGTTAGTCCTAATGCCTCCATCATTTACTTACTTGGGTTTAAGTTGGTAAGGACCGGAAGTCCATTTATAATTACATTCTGACCTATATTTACCAATTACCCAGTTCTGACACATCCCTCCCTACGTTGAGCCATAAGCTCTCATTAAAAGCATAACCTTTATACATACCTGATGCAAGTCCAATCCATTAACTCGTTATCCATACCTCACTTTGGCTATTTCCTTCCAGTTCGTGACATTACATGACGGTACATTACGCTCACCTACCATTATATAACTTGACCATTTCAATCACTAAATTTCGGGTTCAAATGGCAATCATCATTTGATCCGCATAACTCATTTGTCCTTTAAACCATTCTTGCATACAACGCATTTGCATAAATACATACATATATATATATATATACACATAAGTTTAAAAGCATAACTTGAATCATATTCGTTTCTTAGAATATTTACTTGCTTGGTTCGTACTCACTTACAAATTCAAACCTTTCATTCTCATCAACCATTCTCACTTATTTGATTCGTACCTATTTGCAAACTCAAACTTTTCATTCTAACATTCATTCCCTTCTATGTTTCGAATCCATCTTGCGGATTCGAACATATCATTTACACTTTCCATTACTTCTATGTTTTGAATCCGTCTCACGGGTTCAAGCATATCATTTACATCTCTCATTCACATCTTTCATTTATTACATGTATTGAATCCGTCTCACGGATTCAAACATATCATTTTCTGCATTTCATTCCTTGAATCCATCTTGCGGATTCAAACATTCCATTCATGCCCCTCATTCTTTGAATCCTTCTCGCGGATTCAAATATTACATTCACACCTTTCATTCTTTGAATCCGTCTCGCGGATTCAGACATCTCATTCATACCTTTCATTCCTTGAATCCTTCTCGCGGATTCAATCGTTTCATTCATATCTTGTTGATCCGTACTTTCTTACGGATTCAACATTCTTCATTCTTATCATTCATACTTTTCATTCTTACATAATACTCTCGATTTCCTGAGAGTCTCACTACCCATTTCACCCGCACGCCCACCTGTTACCCAATTCTAACGGACATACCTGCGATAATTACCATGGTCTCACGAACGTCATATGCTTCTTGCGTACTGACCAGGTGCGCAATTCACATACTAGTTCGTGCCTTCATGAAATCATCGCCTTATGTCCGAAGTAGTGGGTCCCAGTTCGTGCAACATTTTTAAAATCTTACCAAGACAGTATCGTTGTCTTCCGTTTAATACTTACCCGCCCAAGGAGATTTCTTTCTTTTTTCTTTTAACACTGGTACCCATACATATTAATATTGTGTACCTGGGGTCCATCTGTCTATTTGCATCCTTGCCTGCCTTAGCATCCATCTTAGACTGCATTCACGGATCATCCTCTTCAAACTTTTATGCTTACCTTGCACATATAAAACCGTTAGTTTCCTCATATAAATGCATACACGCTTTCATTCCATTTCTACCTTTAGATCTTGATCGAGTCATAGATTGTACGGGTTCCTTATCACAAGAGCACACAGGTTTGAGTTCAAGCATTTATCTTCTTCTGCTTAATTCACTCAAACCAGGGCTCTGATACCAACTTGTAAGACCCTAACTCGTAATTGACAAAAAGTCGCAGCGGAAGTTTAAGCCATAAAATTTCTTTCATTATAAATACCTTAACTTATTTAAAATTTAACTTTAACATAACTCCTTCACATAGATCCATCAATCGACATATTTATTAAGTAAAAACATAGCTTATGTTTACTACATTATATACATCAACGTTCCCGTACAATCTCACTAGCGACTCGTGTGACAACTGTGTTCTGTAGTCGTGGTGCGATGTAAAACAATGTTGATTATTAATAAAACAATGTGCTTTGGTGTTATTACGTGTGTTTTTGTATTATTATGTGTGTATTTGTGTTGGTAAATTTTTCAATTCAAATCGATTCCGATTTCAAGCTTTAAATCGCTTCCTGGAAGGTTATATGCGCACGAATGCGTAAATATAACCAGTTTAACGCAACAAACACTCCAGAATAGTGAAATAAGCTTAACATACCTTAAATAACCTCCACATAACTTAGAAATAAGTTTTGGATGGTTCGGTGTGTTAAAATCAACCTTGTTCGATCATAGGGACTATTTGTGTCAAACTACGAAACTATACCGATTTGAATAGTAACGAACACTCCGGAACTTGATCATAAGTTAAACATACCCTAAATATCCTTTACATAGCTTAGAAATAGGCTTTGAAGGGTTCGGTATGCTAAAATAAACTTTAATGATCAATAGAGACTAAAAGCGTCAAAAGTGCATAAGTTTGCATTTTTGCGCATATCTTACGTCCTGAATATATCCGGACATCCAAAAAATTTATGTAATCATTAAAATATTTTATTTTAGTGATTGGCATGATAAAATTCCATTCGTCGCTTAATTTGGATCGTTTTTGCGTTCGTTACGACTTCCGTCGTAATTAACCGAATAACGCAACCGTACGGCCAAACAAACCGACATCCGTGATGTCTTTGAGCATATTTTAAGTTCCCTATTCTTTAATATCATTTTAGAGCCTTGAAATGAGGTTAAAGGGGTTTAAAAGTGCCAAAAAAATCAAGTTTTACAAGTGCATGGACCATTTTTGAAAATTCTTGTAGATACATTGAACTTGGTCCATTTTTTTAGGCATCCATGGTATTTCAAAATAATGTGCCACACATGGATGGTTTTGATCCTTGTTTTGCAATACCATTTGATGGTTTTAAGTATTCCCATGGTTTTTAAAACCATGTGCCCACATGTAAGGTCTAGATCAAAGCACATGTTTCGACGAACGATCTTAACGGTACTTGAATTCCTATAAATACCCAAACCCATTTCACTCCCAAAGCACACTTGAATCTGATTTTTGCTCTCTAAGTTGAAGTTTATGCTTCATACCTGAGAGTAAATCGGATCAAGAGCTTGCGGGGACCTTCTGTAAGTATTCTTTCGTTCTTTTCATTCATTTCTATCGTTAAAATCAAACTGTGTTTGACTTTCTGCTTTGACCAGTTTATGGTCAATGCGAAGTTCGTTTGAACTTCATAACGTGAGCGTAATCACGATGGTTATAGTCCCTAGTAACTATACCTACTGATTACCATGTTATCTAGGCTCAGTGGCGAGTCGTAGTTTCGGCCAAAATGCGTTTTCTCGCGTATTTTGTAACCAAACTACTCTAGGATGTCAAAACCGTTTGTTTTGATATCAATACCTGTTTTCTAACTTAACTAAACATGTTTCGACATGTTTAGCTCGTCACTTTTAGATTAGTGCTTGTGTAGAGTCGTAAGTCAAGCGGACTAAACACCCGCTTAGACTTTCGAACACGACCCGTTTGGTCGATCATTAGGATCCGACCAAACATGTTTAGTGACCATAGTAGCGTAGGGAATAACCTTCCGAGGTTATACCTTATGGTCACTTAGGTTTGATTAGTCGCATGATAAGTAGTTTATGTGCCTTTGGAAAATTACCAAAATACCCTTTTCATACATAATTGGTAATTAAGCATATGTAACCTAAAATTTTGTCACGTAACTGATTATGTAACATAATTAAACATCTATGGGCATATAATACTTGTCATAGGACTAGTTAGACGTCTCGAACGCGCTTTTGCGTGCACGACGCGTTAAAGTAACGTAAGCTACCTTAATGGGTCACGATGGGTCGAAAGCACTTAGGTTAGGTTCCGATTTAGGATGTAGGCTTTGTTAAACCATATCACATGAGTTCCAACACTCATTTGGTTTACAAGACCTCATTCTGTCCGATCTTCCGATTTAGGCGTCTATTGTATGACTAGTGGTTCGATTACTATGAGCTACTTGATTTCTCTGGTTTGCTTGAGTTTGCTGAAGTTCTATTTGATCGAGGATACTTTGCACTACATGTGAGTACATAGTTCCCCTATTTTACTGTTTTTAAATGTTTTGGGGTGATTCATATGTACGAAATGTTTTCAAGGTTTAAACGATGATTTCAAAAACGATTAAAACGATTTTCACTAAACTAATAACGATTTCAATAATGTGAACGAAACTTGATGGTTGTAGTTACATAACAAATGACATTCATTAGCATTGATCAAGCCGACCAGTATTAGGTTATGGTACCATAGGATCTGACAAATCCCGTTACTTTACTACACCCATGGTTATGTGTGGGGGTTGTGGGTAGCGACTGAATCTGATATTTGTTAACTTACCCTTTGGTGGTTTGTTAATACGAGAACGAGTTAAACGATGGACGAGTCACGAAGGTTTGAATGTTGTTAGCGAGACGACCATAAATAGTTTTTCACAATTAAAACGAGGATGATTTAAACGATTCTAAACGAGTTAACGATTATCAAACGATTTTAACAAGTTAAATGATTTGGGTAAACGATTGGTTTTTGGTTAGTGTTTAGATAACGGGACGGGTGTAATGTGATGAAAGCATGGTGGATACACCGCTGGTACTTCCTATATATAAATGTTTTCATCATATTATATATCGTGGCGTTATTTAGTTCACTTGGGTAAACGATTTTGAAACGATATCATACAACGATGTTTTACTAAGAGATATAAACTAGACGAGTTTTTAACAAGTTTTTACAAGTTGTTTTACAAGTTGGTTTTCTAAAACAAATGTTTTTGGATTAAGAAGCATGGCTACGAGATTTTATAAAACTATAATCAACTTGATTTTAGTTGGTTAACTATGTTGCAATACATTTTTCAAAACAAGGTTTGTATTTTGACTCTTGTAGTCTAATAAAGTACTGCAACATATAAACGAGCCATGATTCTGATACTCTTATAAAACCTATGTACTCGCCATCATTTCTTTGCTGACTAAGTTTTTACATATGTTTCAGGTGTCGATGCTTGATTGATTTCTAGGATGCATGCGTCACATAGGATCTGGACAAGGCCTTAGTGACAAAATAACTATGATAGACGATATAAAACTTGTTTGTTCTATGTGTTAAGACAATGTAATGTTTAATATTATCAATAAAACGAAACTATTTTTGAATCCATAGTTGTGAAACAATTATTCTGTTACAACACTCCCCGACGTTTCCGCCACGGTTGTTGTCCTACGTGGTCGGGGTGTGACAGAAAAGTTGGTATCAGAGCCAATGGTTATAGGGAATTAGGTTATTAGTAATACTTTGACCTAGACTATAACTTTTAGGACCCCAACGCAAGTTTTCTTGCGTTTAGATTTTAAAACAATACCGTCACCTATCCTTAGGTGATAACCACAATGAGAACGCTAAGTTCGAATCCGTTTTGAAAGCTAATCATCCCTTCTAGGATGATTTATTACTAGGTTTTGAACCCTTTGTTATAAGGTTTTGAACCCTTTAAGTTTTCGAAATCTCGTCAGAGTTTGGGTCTAAATAGTGTGAACACGTGCAAACTGGAAGAGTGGGTGCCTGTACTCTGAGTTTTCTGTCTAAGGCTAGAGTGTTTGTACAAATCCGCAGTATCGGACCAGTCACTCTTACCTGGGAACTCTTGGGGTGAGTGTCCACTTATAGGCGAGCATGTCTTCGGCGATACATTATTTTTGATCTATTTACTTTGATTAGTCACTCCGTGTCGTTTGTTTGTTCGAGGTAACGAACAAATGATCGCCTTTCTGCTATTTTGAAGGTATTTTCAATACCTCGTTTTCTTTTCAACCTCACTCATTTCTCTTATGTCCTTATTAGGCAATGCCTCCTCGTCGTGAAGCACAATCTTTCACTATTGAAGAAATCGCAGCCCTGGTCTCTCAGCAAGTGGCTGCTGTACTTCCAGGCATTGTGACCCAAGTCCACGAGGTATACAACAACAACAATAACAACAATGCACCGTGCAACTTCAAAAGCTTCAATTCTGCTAAGCCTCTAAAGTTTTTTGGGTCGCAAGGAGCAACTACGCTCTTGCAGTGGTTTGAGAGTATCGAGAGCACATTCCGACACGTCCAGTGTCCGAATGCGCGGAAGGTTGAATTTGCTTCTAGTGTGTTTGAGAAGCGAGCGCTTACCTGGTGGAATGGTGTTATGCGCGATAGGGATGCCGAAGTGGCATTGGCACAAACGTGGGATGAGCTTCGGGCTCTCATGATGAAAGAGTTTTGTCCCCGTCACGAGATTCGGGCTTTGGAACGAGAGTTTGACGATTTAAAGCAAGATGGGGCTGAACACCGTGCGTACACGGATCATTTTGAGGAACTCAGTCTGTTGTGTCCCACCATGGTTACCCCTCTAGAGAAGGCAATCGAGAGATATATCGATGGTTTGCCCGATTCCATTCAGGATATTGCGATCGGTGTTAATCCTACTACCCTTCGTCAAGCAATCGAGTTGTCTGCTACCCTGACTGAATCTCAAGTCAGGAAGGGTAAACTCACCCGCAAGGGTGATAAAAAGAAGGCGACTGATTCTGGAGAAGACAAGAAAAAGGGTAAGGATAAGGATAAGGAAGATGAGACGACAAAGAAGTCGAGGAAGCGAAAGGATGCTCAGAATTTCGCTGTTACGGCACAGACTAATCAGAACCCACCAGCTCAGCCTCCTGTGAAGAAGGCGTATGCAGGTACCGCACCTCATTGTGCACGCTGCAACGGTCACCACGTTGCACAGCAAGCTTGCAAGCAATGCACAACGTGTGGTAAGCTTGGGCATTTGGCCAATATTTGTCGTCTGGGACAAAATCAGGCTGCTCAGGTTCAAGCTCCGGTTCAGGGGAATGCTGCAAGATTCCCAACGGGTTCGTGTTTCAATTGCGGAGAGTTTGGTCACTACCGCAACAACTGTCCAAGACTGGTGAATGCAAACGCGAATGCTAATGCAAACCCGAATGCGAACGTCAACGTCAATGTGAATCCAGCACGTGGACGAGTGTATAACATCAATGAGGCAATCAACGATGCAGCAGTGAACGATTAGTATTTTGTATTTCCTCTGGTTGTTATCTTTTAACATTTTAAGACAATGCGGTTGTTATATAAATAAAATTTTATGTTTTTTATTTTTGTGAACCAATGCAATTGTATGAATGTTTGATGCAACCTTATGATGTCAATACAAAACACAAACCACTCGTGTGATTTTGTCATATTTTTTTTTTATTATCACTTGTGATCTCCCCTAGAACCTTAAACGCCCGTTTCTTTTGAGAAACAGAGCCCAAAGCTATCTACGAAAAAGATATGTTGTTTTCCTAGCACATGTCACCGAGGAGAAAGTCAAGAGCAAGAGTATTCAGGATATTCCGACTGTTCGGGATTATCCAGAGGTGTTTCCTGATGAACTGCCTAGTTTGCCTCCAGTTCGTCAAGTCCTGTTTCATATTGACCTTGTACCCAATGCCAACCCGTTTGCGAAAGCACCTTATCGTCTTGCATCGTCGGAGATGCAAGAGTTATCGAAACAGTTTCAAGAGTTATCTGATAAAGGATTCATCCGTCCGAGCTTTTCGCCTTGGGGAGCTCCTGTCCTCTTCGTGAAAAAGGAAGATGGACCTTTTCGAATGTATATCGATTATCGTGATCTGAATAAGCTCACCATCAAGAATCGTTATCCTCTACCTCGAATAGATGATCTCTTTGATCAGCAGCAAGGTGCTTCATGCTTTTCCAAAATCGAACTGCGTTCTGGGTATCATCAACTTCGTATTCTCGAAGAAGATATTCCCAAAACTGCTTTCTGCTCAAGATATAGGCACTATGAGTTCACTGTCATGCCCTTTGGTTTGACAAATGCTCCAGCCATCTTTATGGACTTAATGAATAGGGTCTATAAACCTTATTTAGATAAGTTCATCATTGTGTTCATCGACGATATTTTTGTCTATTTGAAGTCTCGAGCCGAGCATGAGCAACACCTTCGCTTAACATTGGAACTCCTGAAGAAGGAACAACTTTTCGCTAAATTCTCCAAGTGTGAATTCTGGCTTAAAGAAGTTTAATTCTTGGGTCATATAGTCAATGAGCAGGGTATTCATGTGGATCCATCCAAGATTTGTTGCTATTAAAGACTAGAATACACCAACAACACCTACAAAGATTCGATCTTTTCTTGGTCTTGCTGGTTATTATCGTCAATTCATTTTCAACTTCTCAAATCACAGTTCCACTCACTGCTTTGACTCAAAAGAATAAGCCTTTTGAGTGGGGACCCAAACAAGAAGAAGCGTTCCAAACGCTTTTTGATCTTCAAACTCGTGTTCTTCTAGCTCAACAATTTTGTGTTTCACAAAATTTAATGGGTACGAAATTACCACATCAGCTTGAGCTCGAAACGAAGGACGATGAGTTGTTCTATTTCAAGGATCGTTTGTGGATTCCAAAACTGTGACAACCTTCAATTAACGGCTTCTAATTACGCGATTAACAAACGTTTAAGTCGATAATAAATAGAGTTTAAGGCACGGATTATCTTAATTAGGCTCTTGGTATGCCCAGGAACCCTTATCGGACGTTACGGTGCGCGTATGATTATTTTCGAAAAATATCCGGAGCGTTAAACGAATACGAGCTGATACCGTACAAAATACTGACAACGCCGACAAATACGAATTTTGTACATATATTTTATATATATGAGCTTGGTTTTACGGATTTATTGTGCTCTCGAACGTCACTAAGCGCATACGCGAACGAAAAACACGGAAACAATAACGCACAGACAATCAACGATGAAACGGAAGCACCGGGCAAGAATTTTTGTCGCGATAATAATATATTATGATATATGGAACGTCGTTTTCAAATTTTAATATCCGTAGTCGAAACCGGATTGAAAAACGGATTAAAGCGGCAACGACACAATTTTACGCGACTTTTAGCGTAAGCGACGAACGAGAGCGTCAAATGCGACAACCGACACTGTTTTGCGTCTTCTTATTTTAAAACAATAATTCCCGACAATTTTTAGAAAAACGGTTATGAAAACGGGCTTCGGATAATTAGCGGGTCACTTAAAACACGCGATTGGGCTTGTGGGCCTTGGGCCCAAGCCCAAGCCCACTTAATCTACACTTAACCTAGCTATAAAAGAGAACCAAAACCCTAATCTTCAATTGTTTTCAGCCGCATATGAGTTCGTTTCCTCCTGTTTCCTTTTGTTGCTCTACTACTCAAAGAATACACACACACTTATATGAAGGAACCTCATCTCCTTCCTCACGAGTTCCATCAAACAAACAAAACCCCTCATCTATCAAAGGAACAGGCCAACCACAACTGTGGAGGCGGTGTACGGCGGTGGTGGATCCCCACAAGCACGACAGTCAGCGGCAACCACCCCCCCCGTTACAGAATCAACGGCCGGCCACCATCCTTGGGTGGTGGCGCATGGCGGCGGCGCGGCGACAAGGTCCGAGAGGCAGAGAGAGAAGAGATACAGAAAGGATAAATCGGAGAGATGGAGGTGACGGCGGCGCTGTTACCGCCGTTTGTGGCGTCCACGGTGACCGGAGGTTCGACAACATCAGCGACGACAGCGACGATGGATGCTCGGGATGAATTTCAAACAGTCAAGGTTAGATTTGAGACTTGTTTTATCTTCAGTTCACTCGCCATTTTCATTTCGAAAGTTGTTAAACTCTTGTATGTTGAGAAACAGATCTAGTGTTGACGATTCACGTATGTTCGGTTCAACGACGGCTGAATAGTGGTTCATGCTCAGTAAAAGGAGTGGTTTGGGTCTCGGTCAAATGGTCAACGGCTCGGTCAAACGGTTCAGTTCGGATCAGCTGGTTCGGATCAGATAGAATCGGTTCAGTTGACTCGGTCAAACCGAGTCAAGTCAGTCAACGAAGCCAGACGGTCAACAAGGTCAAAGATGGTCAGCCTAGTCAACGCCAGTCAAACATCATTTCGGGTTTCAGATTCAGTTTCGGTTCACATGGTTTAACGGGTTCGAAGCTCAGTTAACTCGGTTCGATGCCAAGTCAACTCAGTCGGTTTCGGGTCACGGTCAAAGTCAGTCAACTGGTCAAAGCCAGTCAACAAAAGTCAATGGTCAACGCCGGTCAACAGAAGTCAAATATGGTCAACTCAGACCCGGTAAAGTTTAACGACGCGAAATTAACGTAGATTTTTATAGATTTTAGACTTTAGATAGTTAAACGCGACCGAGCTCGACCCGTTTCATTTTGGTATTAGTTTACATTTATTATTACTCGACGAAAATTTATATAAATTGAGTATATAGTGATTATATTGTTGAAAAATTGTTTGAATCAATGTTGAGTTTTGACAAAAGACGACAACTTGAGTTGTCGGGGTTATTCCAAAAACAGAGGAAACTCTGCCGATTTTTGTAAAAACCCGACATATGAAACGTATTTTGTTATAAAAACGACGCCTATTGGAATGCAACGTATTTTATAAAAATAAATATAAGCGTATATTTATTTTTGGCGACATATCATAACTCATAAAACGAGTATTTTTCAAAGGATCGACAATTACGGTATACAAGTCAACGAAAACTCAGAAATCTTACATAAAATAAATGTGATTGTTTATATTTATTTCAAAAATTGAAATTCCGAACACTTTCTACAAGATAGATATAATGTTATATTTATTTCGAGCATCTATACTTTCGAACACTTTTATACGATAAATATAACGGGTATACCTATTTCAAACACCTTAAGACCGAATATTTTACACCACGACTTCATACTTTTTCTATCAAATAAATATAACGATTTATATTTATTTCAAACGATGAAATTTATATTTCAAGTTTCAAGGGTTTCGAATATATATATGTAAATATATATATATACACACACACACACCTTATTCGCTTACGTCTTACGAAAGCTACGAATAGTTGTACTACTATCCATCTACGCCTTTTATTCGAGACGACTAACACGGCATCGTATATATATATATATATATATATATATATATATATATATATATATATTTGGTTATATATATAAATATATACCTTATAACACTCGAAAATTAAGTTGTTTTCGAGAATTAGTTTTATCCCGATTATAAACGGGATCAAATAACCATAGAATGGTTATTCTAAATCAATATAACACTACCTTAGAGTCGTTTAGTTAACGATTCGGTAGAGCTCGGGCACGTAGTTTAGCTACGTTGTTCTGTTTAGACACTTATAAGTATTCCTTCGTAGGAATGTTATAGTTGCACGCTAGCTAAGTCACGTTCTTGGAATGGCACTACGGAATCACGCTAAGCTAGCTTTGCACAGGAATATCCAGGTGAGTTCATAACCCCCACCTTTTCTAGTTTTACATTTTTACAAATGTTTTCGGGGGTGGAAAGACATGCAAGTTTTTGCAAAAACAAACAACTTTTCGATGAACGAAAACTCGTACTTTTAAATCGTTTTACAAATGGATTTCAAGGAACTTAAACGGTTTACGAACGCTTTATACTAAACATACCGGTTTTACAAAACACACGCGTATCTACGAAACGTGCATGATTTTCATGTCTAGAGACGGGAATGTCCTAGCTACAACAACGAGACTGGGTTTGTCTGCGTACGCAAAACGAGACCACCCCAGTGAGTTCATGTTCCCCTTTTCTTTTAAACGTTTTTGGTTTTACAACTCTCGGGGGGAAATACATGTTACTATGGTATGGTTAAGCAACAAAATGAATTAGTAGATCACGTGCGAATAGGCTGATACTTAAAGCACCATTAATCTTGTTTAAGACCACGGAACAAAGGGGGTAGATCTATCGGGTACAGGGCGAGCCCCACTCACGAGTCCTTGTGTGACCACATGGAGCTTCCTTTGTTACCCTCGCCGGGTGGACCGGTACTAAATCGCTTATGGGTTGGTGGCTTCCTATGTCGGCACACATATTAATGTCCTAGCTACACATTAATGATCAACATATTCATTTACGCTTTACATACCGGATTTCGACAGCTAAACTTTCAAATGTCTTTAAGATTCATTTGACACAAACTCACAAATACATGGATTTACAAACATTGGTAACGTTTTCAACTTATGTACAAGTAAGAGGACGAGTTGGTCCTACTTACAAAGACTCTCATGGGCTAGACTCAAAACTTTCATATATCATGTCAAGAAAATAATTTTACTATATTTTCTCAACAACTTTGAAACCGGTTATCAAAAAGATTTATTTTAAATCTTTTCAAAACAAACTACGAACTCGCTCAACTTTATGTTGACTTTTTCGCATGTTCTTTCTCAGGTAGCATTATCAAAACTATGGAACGGTTGGAATAGGAGAACCCATGGAAATTCGAGTACCTAGCAGGCGTTCACTGTTTAGAAGTCTTAACCTTTGGCTTCCGCTGTGCAATGAAGATACCGGTCCAGTCACGCCAAGCTCTGATATTTCGGGGTGTGACAGATTGGTATCAGAGCTATAGGTTACAGCGAATTAGGTTTCTGTAGATACACCTAGGCTCTAACCTCACTTTCCTCTGGGGACTTAGATCATTAAGACTTCAATACATACAGAACGCCTAAGACTCGAATATGGGTTCCAACCGTTGCCAAGAACAATGAGTCAACTGTTTTGATTTTAAACATATACAAATGTTGTGTCGATACACAGTACATGAAACGATTACATAAAGTAAGCAAAAACTTGAGAGTTTTGATAACACGCATTTAGGACCTTTGGAAAACTCTTGATGAGAACTTATGTCGGAATTCATTAAAGGTCCTCGCGTAGGAGTCGCGACTATTAACTCGGGCAAACGCTATTATACTATGTTGTCTATGCTATTTTATTTACCCTAGCAGGTAATCTACGTGGAACGAAACGCTAGTGCGCGAGTGCACATGAAACTTAAACTACACGTCAGCGGATGTCGAAGTACATCACACACGACTTTCGAGGTAATGCCTTTGGAAAACACACTTGGGCACGACAACAATGATGCTAATTCTGTCAGCGAGAGAATTACTGCTCGAAATGCGGCAATTTGCCACGTGATCCTGCAAACGACACGAATCTCGCCGAGGTACGTTAGAACAAGATTTCACAACAGTCGCTACTTAGTATGAAGAGACTCACAACTATTGGCGGTGCAAAAGAAGTCACATGCCTTCACATTCCCCCTACTTCATTCATGGCAATGATACTACGTATAACATTACATGGTAATGTCAACTAACATACGGTTATCACGCGAAATTCCAGGTAAAGTCCATAAATTTCTTTTGTTGAAATTTCGACTTCTTGCATATAGTGAGTAGATTTTTGCATTTCTACTCCCCCTTAATGATCGTTGCACCACAAAGATTTTCTTCCATGATAGCAAACACTCAATTGTTTTATTTTTGGTGAATTCATATGTACGCATGCATTGTTTATCGCGCATGTGGTTCGTTGATTCGTGAAGACCATTGGAGGGCTTCACTCCAAATTGTCGTTTTTTCAAAGCTCAAATATCGTTCGCTATACTTGATCTTTGCATTGTGATCTAGATGACCCGCATTGTTGCAAAGTGATGACTTTTTGATATCGAGTCAACGAACTAGTTGAAACTCTTTTCTTTTGAATACATTACATGGTTTATTCATTGTAACCATGTCGAAATCTCTTGTTAACACATGCATTTATCGATGGAATGTGACTAAACCAAGTTTAATTGTTGAACTTGCTCGTAATATATATTCGATTCAAGATTCCATATGATGGATTGAGGCCATCATATTCTAAATAATCCCAACAAGCGCTTCATTTGCTTTGAACCATAACATGCTTGTTTGGTCTTCGACTTCATCAAATCGTTTCTTTGATCACGATCACCTTGTGGTGGCATTTTTCACAAGTTTGAAGCTTGCGCTAATCTCGTTGCTCACCTCATGTACGGATTTAATTATTTATTTATTTGTTTATTGATATTAAATCCGCTTTATTGATTTATCATATTAAAGCAATCTTAACACAATCGTGTGTTAAGATAATGGTACACAAATTTATGTTATATTTCGGTGTACCTCTTTAACGGTTCTTTCACCATCGAGCGAACATTTATGATATTCATTGCTTTTCATCTTCGTTCGAAAACATTGTTTATTTGTTTCATTTTCAATTGAAAATCCTATGAGATTTGTTTGAACCGAATATTCAGTCAGATCTACTTCGTTGAACCTTTCATCAGATTTCAAACACGGTGAACTTATTCGGTCACCGCTATTATTGAATTGTTTCAATCACTACGACACCTTGTGGTGTCGGTATGAACTTGTAGCTTGCGCTAATCATGATCGATCGTTTCATGCAAAACTACGTACGCTCTTTGCTTGGCCATTCATTTAAATAGTCATAATGCAACTATGTGTTAAGACGATGATACACCAGGTTCGGTTGTATTTCATTTCGGTGTATCCTTGCAACACGTTGATTTTATTCATTTAATGGTTCAAGAGTTGATAAATCATTTTTACGATTCTACTTATTTGAGTTTGTTGAATTCGAGTTTCACTTATACAACAACCAACGCTAGATTCCGTTGGTATTATATTATGTTGTTTCAAAAATTGATTGCAGTTTGTGAACGTTCATTTGGAATTCCATTGGTTGAATTTCCTCTTTTGTTGAACCTAGTAAACCTAGTCACATTGGTGATAATATCACAACATCCCGTTCACTTGACATCGATTTCTAAAACAAACTCAGTTGAACCGTTGAATTCTTATTGATGCAAAATGTCCTTACATTCACGTAATCTGAATAAGTCTTGGTTCGATTACATGGTTTTCCACTTTGATACTATTCGGACTTACCTAGGAACGACACAACTCTGAGGAGATAACATAGATTAAATTTCGAGGACGAAATTTCTGTAACAGGGGGAGAATGTGACAACCTGCAATTAACGGCTTCTAATTACGCGATTAACAAACGTTTAAGTCGATAATAAATAGAGTTTAAGGCACGGATTATCTTAATTAGGCTCTTGGTATGCCCAGGAACCCTTATCGGACGTTACGGTGCGCGTATGATTATTTTCGAAAAATATGCGGAGCGTTAAACGAATACGAGCTGATACCGTACAAAATACTGACAACGCCGACAAATACGAATTTTGTACATATATTTTATATATATGAGCTTGGTTTTACGGATTTATTGTGCTCTCGAACGTCACTAAGCGCATACGCGAACGAAAAACACGGAAACAATAACGCACAGACAATCAACGATGAAACGGAAGCACCGGGCAAGAATTTTTGTCGCGATAATAATATATTATGATATATGGAACGTCGTTTTCAAATTTTAATATCCGTAGTCGAAACCGGATTGAAAAACGGATTAAAGCGGCAACGACACAATTTTACGCGACTTTTAGCGTAAGCGACGAACGAGAGCGTCAAATGCGACAACCGACACTGTTTTGCGTCTTCTTATTTTAAAACAATAATTCCCGACAATTTTTAGAAAAACGGTTATGAAAACGGGCTTCGGATAATTAGCGGGTCACTTAAAACACGCGATTGGGCTTGTGGGCCTTGGGCCCAAGCCCAAGCCCACTTAATCTACACTTAACCTAGCTATAAAAGAGAACCAAAACCCTAATCTTCAATTGTTTTCAGCCGCATATGAGTTCGTTTCCTCCTGTTTCCTTTTGTTGCTCTACTACTCAAAGAATACACACACACTTATATGAAGGAACCTCATCTCCTTCCTCATGAGTTCCATCAAACAAACAAAACCCCTCATCTATCAAAGGAACAGGCCAACCACAACTGTGGAGGCGGTGTACGGCGGTGGTGGATCCCCACAAGCACGACAGTCAGCGGCAACCACCCCCCGGTTACAGAATCAACGGCCGGCCACCATCCTTGGGTGGTGGCGCATGGCGGCGGCGCGGCGACAAGGTCCGAGAGGCAGAGAGAGAAGAGATACAGAAAGGATAAATCGGAGAGATGGAGGTGACGGCGGCGCTGTTACCGCCGTTTGTGGCGTCCACGGTGACCGGAGGTTCGACAACATCAGCGACGACAGCGACGATGGATGCTCGGGATGAATTTCAAACAGTCAAGGTTAGATTTGAGACTTGTTTTATCTTCAGTTCACTCGCCATTTTCATTTCGAAAGTTGTTAAACTCTTGTATGTTGAGAAACAGATCTAGTGTTGACGAGTCACGTATGTTCGGTTCAACGACGGCTGAATAGTGGTTCATGCTCAGTAAAAGGAGTGGTTTGGGTCTCGGTCAAATGGTCAACGGCTCGGTCAAACGGTTCAGTTCGGATCAGCTGGTTCGGATCAGATAGAATCGGTTCAGTTGACTCGGTCAAACCGAGTCAAGTCAGTCAACGAAGCCAGTCGGTCAACAAGGTCAAAGATGGTCAGCCTAGTCAACGCCAGTCAAACATCATTTCGGGTTTCAGATTCAGTTTCGGTTCACATGGTTTAACGGGTTCGAAGCTCAGTTAACTCGGTTCGATGCCAAGTCAACTCAGTCGGTTTCGGGTCACGGTCAAAGTCAGTCAACTGGTCAAAGCCAGTCAACAAAAGTCAATGGTCAACGCCGGTCAACAGAAGTCAAATATGGTCAACTCAGACCCGGTAAAGTTTAACGACGCGAAATTAACGTAGATTTTTATAGATTTTAGACTTTAGATAGTTAAACGCGACCGAGCTCGACCCGTTTCATTTTGGTATTAGTTTACATTTATTATTACTCGACGAAAATTTATATAAATTGAGTATATAGTGATTATATTGTTGAAAAATTGTTTGAATCAATGTTGAGTTTTGACAAAAGACGACAACTTGAGTTGTCGGGGTTATTCCAAAAACAGAGGAAACTCTGCCGATTTTTGTAAAAACCCGACATATGAAACGTATTTTGTTATAAAAACGACGCCTATTGGAATGCAACGTATTTTATAAAAATAAATATAAGCGTATATTTATTTTTGGCGACATATCATAACTCATAAAACGAGTATTTTTCAAAGGATCGACAATTACGGTATACAAGTCAACGAAAACTCAGAAATCTTACATAAAATAAATGTGATTGTTTATATTTATTTCAAAAATTGAAATTCCGAACACTTTCTACAAGATAGATATAATGTTATATTTATTTCGAGCATCTATACTTTCGAACACTTTTATACGATAAATATAACGGGTATACCTATTTCAAACACCTTAAGACCGAATATTTTACACCACGACTTCATACTTTTTCTATCAAATAAATATAACGATTTATATTTATTTCAAACGATGAAATTTATATTTCAAGTTTCAAGGGTTTCGAATATATATATGTAAATATATATATATACACACACACCTTATTCGCTTACGTCTTACGAAAGCTACGAATAGTTGTACTACTATCCATCTACGCCTTTTATTCGAGACGACTAACACGGCATCGTATATATATATATATATATATGGTTATATATATAAATATATACCTTATAACACTCGAAAATTAAGTTGTTTTCGAGAATTAGTTTTATCCCGATTATAAACGGGATCAAATAACCATAGAATGGTTATTCTAAATCAATATAACACTACCTTAGAGTCGTTTAGTTAACGATTCGGTAGAGCTCGGGCACGTAGTTTAGCTACGTTGTTCTGTTTAGACACTTATAAGTATTCCTTCGTAGGAATGTTATAGTTGCACGCTAGCTAAGTCACGTTCTTGGAATGGCACTACGGAATCACGCTAAGCTAGCTTTGCACAGGAATATCCAGGTGAGTTCATAACCCCCACCTTTTCTAGTTTTACATTTTTACAAATGTTTTCGGGGGTGGAAAGACATGCAAGTTTTTGCAAAAACAAACAACTTTTCGATGAACGAAAACTCATACTTTTAAATCGTTTTACGAATGGATTTCAAGGAACTTAAACGGTTTACGAACGCTTTATACTAAACATACCGGTTTTACAAAACACACGCGTATCTACGAAACGTGCATGATTTTCATGTCTAGAGACGGGAATGTCCTAGCTACAACAACGAGACTGGGTTTGTCTGCGTACGCAAAACGAGACCACCCCAGTGAGTTCATGTTCCCCTTTTCTTTTAAACGTTTTTGGTTTTACAACTCTCGGGGGGAAATACATGTTACTATGGTATGGTTAAGCAACAAAATGAATTAGTAGATCACGTGCGAATAGGCTGATACTTAAAGCACCATTAATCTTGTTTAATACCACGGAACAAAGGGGGTAGATCTATCGGGTACAGGGCGAGCCCCACTCACGAGTCCTTGTGTGACCACATGGAGCTTCCTTTGTTACCCTCGCCGGGTGGACCGGTACTAAATCGCTTATGGGTTGGTGGCTTCCTATGTCGGCACACATATTAATGTCCTAGCTACACATTAATGATCAACATATTCATTTACGCTTTACATACCGGATTTCGACAGCTAAACTTTCAAATGTCTTTAAGATTCATTTGACACAAACTCACAAATACATGGATTTACAAACATTGGTAACGTTTTCAACTTATGTACAAGTAAGAGGACGAGTTGGTCCTACTTACAAAGACTCTCATGGGCTAGACTCAAAACTTTCATATATCATGTCAAGAAAATAATTTTACTATATTTTCTCAACAACTTTGAAACCGGTTATCAAAAAGATTTATTTTAAATCTTTTCAAAACAAACTACGAACTCGCTCAACTTTATGTTGACTTTTTCGCATGTTCTTTCTCAGGTAGCATTATCAAAACTATGGAACGGTTGGAATAGGAGAACCCATGGAAATTCGAGTACCTAGCAGGCGTTCACTGTTTAGAAGTCTTAACCTTTGGCTTCCGCTGTGCAATGAAGATACCGGTCCAGTCACGCCAAGCTCTGATATTTCGGGGTGTGACAAAAACAAGACGACCTTCGCGCCCTAGTGATGGACGAATCTCACAAGTCTCGATATTCTATCAATCATGGTGCTGATAATGTGTACAAGGATCTTCGTACTCAGTGCTAGTGGCCGGGTATGAAAAAGGATGTTGCCTTGTATGTATCAAAATGCCTAACTTGTCTTAAAGTCAAGGCTAAACATCAACGACGTTCTGGTTTGCTTGTATAACCCGAGATACCGGTTTGGAAGTGGGAGAGCTTTGCTATAGATCTCATCACTAAGTTACCGCGTATATCTAAAGGTCACGATGCTATTTGGGTTGTTATCAATCGATTAATGAAATCAGCTCATTTTATTCCAATTCGCAAGGTCCTATCTGCTGATAAACTTGCAAAGATTTATGTTGATGAGATTATATCACGACATGATGTTCCTTTGGATATTCACCCGACTTTTCACGTGTCCAATCTGCGAAAGTGTTTAGCTGACGTTGATCTTCACATTCCTCTCGACGAGATCCGAATCGATGATACGATGCACTTTGTCGAGAAACCCGTGGAGATAGTGGACCGTACTTTCAAGCAGTTGAAGGACAAACGGATTCATTTGGTTAAAGTTCGTTGGGAGTCCAAACGTGGCCCAGAATTTACTTGAGAACATAAGGACCAGATGATGACCAAATATCCACATTTGTTTTCACAAGCTTCCTCTAGTTAAAAATTTCGGGACGAAATTTCCTGAAGTAGGGGAGACTGTGACAACTGTGTTCTGTAGTCGTGGTGCGATGTAAAACAATGTTGATTATTAATAAAACAATGTGCTTTGGTGTTATTACGAGTGTTTTTGTATTATTATGTGTGTATTTGTGTTGGTAAATTTTTCAATTCAAATCGATTCCGATTTCAAGCTTTAAATCGCTTTCTGGAAGGTTATATGCGCACAAATGCGTAAATATAACCAGTTTAACGCAACAAACACTCCGGAATAGTGAAATAAGCTTAACATACCTTAAATAACCTCCACATAACTTAGAAATAAGTTTTGGATGGTTCGGTGTGTTAAAATCAACCTTGTTCGATCATAGGGACTATTTGTGTCAAACTACGAAACTATACCGATTTGAATAGTAACGAACACTCCGGAACTTGATCATAAGTTAAACATACCCTAAATATCCTTTACATAGCTTAGAAATAGTCTTTGAAGGGTTCGGTATGCTAAAATAAACTTTATTGATCAATAGAGACTAAAAGCGTCAAAAGGGCATAAGTTTGCATTTTTGCGCATATCTTACGTCCTGAATATATCCGGACATCCAAAAAATTTATGTAATCATTAAAATATTTTATTTTAGTGATTGGCATGATAAAATTCCATTCGTCGCTTAATTTGGATCGTTTTTGCGTTCGTTACGACTTCCGTCGTAATTAACCGAATAACGCAACCGTACGGCCAAACAAACCGACATCCGTGATGTCTTTGAGCATATTTTAAGTTCCCTATTCTTTAATATCATTTTAGAGCCTTGAAATGAGGTTAAAGGGGTTTAAAAGTGCCAAAAAAATCAAGTTTTACAAGTGCATGGACCATTTTTGAAAATTCTTGTAGATACATTGAACTTGGTCCATTTTTTTAGGCATCCATGGTATTTCAAAACAATGTGCCACACATGGATGGTTTTGATCCTTGTTTTGCAATACCATTTGATGGTTTTAAGTATTCCCATGGTTTTTAAAACCATGTGCCCACATGTAAGGTCTAGATCAAAGCACATTTTTCGACGAACGATCTTAACGGTACTTGAATTCCTATAAATACCCAAACCCATTTCACTCCCAAAGCACACTTGAATCTGATTTTTGCTCTCTAAGTTGAAGTTTATGCTTCATACCTGAGAGTAAATCGGATCAAGAGCTTGCGGGGACCTTCTGTAAGTATTCTTTCGTTCTTTTCATTCATTTCTATCGTTAAAATCAAACTGTGTTTGACTTTCTGCTTTGACCAGTTTATGGTCAATGCGAAGTTCGTTTGAACTTCATAACGTGAGCGTAATCACGATGGTTATAGTCCCTAGTAACTATACCTACTGATTACCACGTTATCTAGGCTCAGTGGCGAGTCGTAGTTTCGGCCAAAATGCGTTTTCTCGCGTATTTTGTAACCAAACTACTCTAGGATGTCAAAACCGTTTGTTTTGATATCAAAACCTGTTTTCTAACTTAACTTAACATTTTTCGACATGTTTAGCTCGTCACTTTTAGATTAGTGCTTGTGTAGAGTCGTAAGTCAAGCGGACTAAACACCCGCTTAGACTTTCGAACACGACCCGTTTGGTCGATCATTAGGATCCGACCAAACATGTTTAGTGACCATAGTAGCGTAGGGAATAACCTTTCGAGGTTATACCTTATGGTCACTTAGGTTTGATTAGTCGCATGATAAGTAGTTTATGTGCCTTTGGTAAATTACCAAAATACCCTTTTCATACATAATTGGTAATTAAGCATATGTAACCTAAAATTTTGTCACGTAACTGATTATGTAACATAATTAAACATCTATGGGCATATAATACTTGTCATAGGACTAGTTAGACGTCTCGAACGTGCTTTTGCGTGCACGACGCGTTAAAGTAACGTAAACTACCTTAATGGGTCACGATGGGTCGAAAGCACTTAGGTTAGGTTCCGATTTAGGATGTAGGCTTTGTTAAACCATATCACATGAGTTCCAACACTCATTTGGTTTACAAGACCTCATTCTGTCCGATCTTCCGATTTAGGCATCTATTGTATGACTAGTGGTTCGATTACTATGAGCTACTTGATTTCTCTGGTTTTCTCGAGTTTGTTGAAGTTCTATTTGATCGAGGATACTTTGCACTACATGTGAGTACATAGTTCCCCTATTTTACTGTTTTTAAATGTTTTGGGGTGATTCATATGTACGAAATGTTTTCAAGGTTTAAACGATGATTTCAAAAACGATTAAAACGATTTTCACTAAACTAATAATGATTTCAATAATGTGAACGAAACTTGATGGTTGTAGTTACATAACAAATGACATTCATTAGCATTGATCAAGCCGACCAGTATTAGGTTATGGTACCATAGGATCTGACAAATCCCGTTACTTTACTACACCCATGGTTATGTGTGGGGGTTGTGGGTAGCGACTGAATCTGATATTTGTTAACTTACCCTTTGGTGGTTTGTTAATACGAGAACGAGTTGAACGATGGACGAGTCACGAAGGTTTGAATGTTGTTAGCGAGACGACCATAAATAGTTTTTCACAATTAAAACGAGGATGATTTAAACGATTCTAAACGAGTTAACGATTATCAAACGATTTTAACAAGTTAAATGATTTGGGTAAACGATTGGTTTTTGGTTAGTGTTTAGATAACGGGACGGGTGTAATGTGATGAAAGCATGGTGGATACGCCGCTGGTACCTCCTATATATAAATGTTTTCATCATATTATATATCGTGGCGTTATTTAGTTCACTTGGGTAAACGATTTTGAAATGATATCATACAACGATGTTTTACTAAGAGATATAAACTAGACGAGTTTTTAACAAGTTTTTACAAGATGTTTTACAAGTTGGTTTTCTAAAACAAATGTTTTTGGATTAAGAAGCATGGCTACGAGATTTTATAAAACTATAATCAACTTGATTTTAGTTGGTTAACTATGTTGCAATACATTTTTCAAAACAAGGTTTGTATTTTGACTCTTGTAGTCTAATAAAGTACTGCAACATATAAACGAGCCATGATTCTGATACTCTTATAAAACCTATGTACTCGCCAGCATTTCTTTGCTGACTAAGTTTTTACATATGTTTCAGGTGTCGATGCTTGATTGATTTCTAGGATGCATGCGTCACATAGGATCTGGACAAGGCCTTAGTGACAAAATAACTATGATAGACGATATAAAACTTGTTTTTTCTATGTGTTAAGACAATGTAATGTTTAATATTATCAATAAAACGAAACTATTTTTGAATCCATAGTTGTGAAACAATTATTCTGTTGCAACACTCCCCGACGTTTCCGCCACGGTTGTTGTCCTACGTGGTCGGGGTGTGACAACTCGGTCCTTGATCTCTATCCCTTGAAGATCCTTCGTATCTCGTACGACCTGCGCTCACCACATAATTCATAAACATCAGTACGCATCATAAACATGTAAGATTTATTCACGTTTATTTTTCGTTCCGTTAACTCTTTACATTCCGGCTTTCCATCTGATCATACGACCCGCGGTGAGACTTCTTTGCTATTCCTGCGTTACACTTCATTCACCATGGCACGCCATTAGTAACATGACCATTCAAACATGTTAGAGCCATATATATAAGCATATATACAAGATCCTTTCTTGCATGCACAACAAATCCTACTTGATGGATAAGTACCTACACACTTATGTTCATACACATTTCATACATACATACATACATACATACATACATACATACATACATACATACATACATACATACATACATACATACATACATACATACATACATACATACATACATACATACATACATACATACATACATACATACATACATACATACATACATACATACATACATACATACATACATACATACATACATACATACATACATACATACATACATACATACATACATACATACATACATACATACATACATACATACATACATACATACATACATACATACATACATACATACATACATACATACATACATACATACATACATACATACATACATACATACATACATACATACATACATACATACATACATACATACATACATACATACATACATACATACATACATACATACATACATACATACATACATACATACATACATACATACATACATACATACATACATACATACATACATACATACATACATACAAGCTTTATTCCTTTGTGTACATTCAATCCCATTTAATACATATGTACATACTTTCATATATGTATACTCATACATCTATTTACATACACCCGAAAACATACATGCAAACATAAACACATCTACATGTACATGCTTACATACTTACATATAGTTATATAATGCATATAACGTAGTTAGATAGCCTTCACACAAGCTTGGAGTTGAAGAATGCGAAAAATATGAAAGAACCAGCAATTAGCAATTGGCGCAAGAAGAAACCAATCTGGCGCAACCTTGTGCCAGTTCTGGCGCAATACAGAAGACATCAGTCAGGGGCGCAACTTTGTGCCAGGGGGGCGCAACCTTGCGCCTGGTTCAGACCTGCAAGTTTCAGCATGGCGAATTTTTACAATTTTGGTCATAACTTTCTCATTTCTTGTCCGTTTTACCCGATTCTTTTTCCTACGTGATCGTAATTTAATCCTCTATCATATGGACTTGAAATCCCATGTTCGGTTTAAGGAAATCCTTAACTTACGCGCTTTTGGCTTAATAATCATTTTCTAATTATTCGACCCGTTTATGTTTTCATCAAACCACTCATTTGTTTTAACCCAAAACATACATGAACATTATAACCATAATACTCTTATTTTGTCCAGAGTTTCGTACTTGGGGTTTACGCACCCGATACCCGGTATTCATTAAACTCATTCATTCCATTTAAATTTACGAATCAAACTTTGTTACTAAAACCTCCACTTGCGCAAATGTATATCTATTAAACCAAACTCACATCTGAGACTTTTGACTATTAAACCACATCTCCGATTCCCGGATTGCGTACTTATGTGCAATTCTACCCATTAACCGGTTATACTACCGTAGCCATTTCTTATACAACATTTCGATATAATCATAAGACCTCATTTTGACCCGTTTGGTCTACTTAGAAAAATTCACCGATTTCATTCAACTAAATCCATATTTGACATTAAACATCATGTTTAATTAATTAAAACGCTACATTACTTAAACAAACTAAGAAGTGATTACGGAATCACTTACCTCGTGCATCCGGGTTCGTATCTGATTCCTTGTCTCCTCTTGACCCGTTAGCCTTTCATGCTTGAGTCCGTCTTGACATGATTCCTATAATTTCATGTCACCAAATCACATTTTCGTTAGCATACATCATTGTACATGTTAACGATCATATCAACCGCATATTTCACATTTGACTTCCTTTAGTCACAACTAGCAAGCATAAGACATATAATCAATTTCATATCCTTTCAAACTAATGTAATTCATCATGTCATCACAAATAACGCGTATTAACATAACATGTACCATGCGACTTCCTATGATCCTACCTTTAAGATAACAAATCAAATCATGCTTCTTATGCGTAGATGCGTAGTTGACTTTCAGAAGTCAACGGTTTAACATATAACTTACGACATAACCTCATATATCCGTGTTATTATTTTAGGCTATACAAGCATCACTATATATATATATATATATATATAACAATCATGATGAAATATGCTTACATCCACACGATCACCTAACTATATACACATACGCATTCACATACACATGCTTTCACATGTTAATGCTTTCATTATCTCACATTTGACCACCACATAAAAGGTGAGCCTATTAAAACGAAGTCATAACATCATTACTAGCAAGTTCACATGTTTTGTATTTAGTGTACATCAAATCCTACATTACCAATAAGAAATTGATCCAATACATGATGTGCGTCCTCATCGTTCAAGCATACGGTACAAGCTCCTAATGCACATTTCCACCCAAATGATATCACCAACAACACCTTCTCATGAATTCCTTCTACTACGCGTCTCTTATATTCAACTATCATTAATTATATCATTACCATACTCAACACATATTCATTCATTAGTTAGCATGAAATTTCCCACACTATCCTACACTAGGCATTTCATCAAACACTTGGTGTGCGTACACCGTTTGATGCACAATGTACAACCAAATCATGCTTTCATTCCTATTTCTTATCTTCCTTCATCATCACCACTAAGAACTACATAAATTTCATATCATCCTTCAATCTAACCTATATTTATGCATCACACACTAACTAGTTCATAATATTTACACAAATTTCACAACTACAAGATCATCACATAACATCATACTACTTGAACAATTGGGTTTTGCATCAAACCATGAAATTACTCAAAATCACACACAACACAAGTTCTATTTGGTGATTCTAATTCACAATCTTGCTTAATTTCATATCAATTTACGAATTGATCATAACCCATTTTATTCAAGACCTCCAAATCATAAAATTTAACTTACTTGATGTTAGAACTGCTTAAGGGATCATCATCCTTGGTTCATGCATTCGATTTCGTGTCTGATTTCATCATCAATTCTTGAATTTCTTGTGAAGAGTTGAAGGAGTAGGGTTTCCCCTTCCTGCCCTCTGGTTCGTGACCCACACACCCACAAAACACTGGGTTTTTTATTTTTATCATACTTAATAACATATTTTACATGTTCTACCCCTCAAAGTTGCTTATGTTGTCATTCTTGCATATTTTCTAACCCTTTTTAAACTTCCTTTATTTATTTACAACTTAACTAATCATTTGAAGCATTTAAGCATTAAGATAAACATTTATGAAATTTTGGGGTGTTACAAGTCTACTCTCCTTAAAGGAGGTTTCGTCCCCGAAACCTTTCCCATCAATGTCGGTTTGTTCATTAGCAAGCCATAATCTTAAGAACATCACTTCTAGAAATTTCCTTTCCATTCTTACATCAATTCAACCCACCCAGATTTGTACGTATCATCCCTTTAACATCAAACATATATTCCATTTGACCCGTTCATAACAAGTCAACTACATATACTTTACATTTCCATTCTTTATCAATTTCTTCTTAAATTTTCAACTCATTACATTACCGTACTTAAACTAGTGTGTGCTGACTAGTAGAGACCTAGAGAGTCTAATACCATAATTTACATTACACCAATTTGAATTTCATATGAACTTGCTAATACATTTCACTGTTAGCATTAGTTTCACTTATTCTTGGAGTTCTATTTCTACCTCCTTACTCATTCACACTGCTTACTACATTAGTTCTCATCGGACTTACCTACTTAGCAAATCAGATACTTCATGCTATTTGACATTTACTTGCTTAATAGCTATCTACTTACTTTGTTTAACTTTTCGGAAGTCCATTTATAATTACATTCTGACCTATATTTACCAATTACCCAGTTCTGACACATCCCTCCCTACGTTGAGCCATAAGCTCTCATTAAAATCATAACCTTTATACATACCTGATGCAAGTCCAATCCATCATCTCGTTATCCATACCTCACTTTGGCTATTTCCTTCCAGTTCGTGACATTACATGACGGTACATTACGCTCACCTACCATTATATAACTTGACCATTTCAATCATTAAATTTCGGGTTCAAATGGCAATCATCATTTGATCCGCATAACTCATTTGTCCTTTAAACCATTCTTGCATACAACGCATTTGCATAAATACATACATATATATATACACATAAGTTTAAAAGCATAACTTGAATCATATTCGTTTCTTAGAATATTTACTTGCTTGGTTCGTACTCACTTACAAATTCAAACCTTTCATTATCATCAATCATTCTCACTTATTTGATTCGTACCTATTTGCAAACTCAAACTTTTCATTCTAACATTCATTCCCTTCTATGTTTCGAATCCATCTCGAGGATTCTAACATATCATTCATATCCATTATTCTTTCTATGTTTCGAATCCATCTTGCGGATTCGAACATATCATTTACACTTTCCATTACTTCTATGTTTTGAATCCGTCTCACGGGTTCAAGCATATCATTTACATCTCTCATTTACATCTTTCATTTATTACATGTATTGAATCTGTCTCACGGATTCAAACATATCATTTTCTGCATTTCATTCCTTGAATCCATCTTGCGGATTCAAACATTCCATTCATGCCCCTTATTCTTTGAATCCTTCTCGCGGATTCAAATATTACATTCACACCTTTCATTCTTTGAATCCGTCTCGCGGATTCAAACATCTCATTCATACCTTTCATTCCTTGAATCCTTCTCGCGGATTCAATCGTTTCACTCATATCTTGTTGATCCGTACTTTCTTACGGATTCAACATTCTTCATTCTTATCATTCATACTTTTCATTCTTACATAATACTCTCGATTTCCTGAGAGTCTCACTACCCATTTCACCCGCACGCCCACCTGTTACCCAATTCTAACGGACATACCTGCGATAATTACCATGGTCTCACGAACGTCATATGCTTCTTGCGTACTGGCCAGGTGCGCAATTCACATACTAGTTCGTGCCTTCATGAAATCATCGCCTTATGTCCAAAGTAGTGGGTCCCAGTTCGTGCAACATTTTTAAAATCTTACCAAGACAGTATCGTTGTCTTCCGTTTAATACTTACCCGCCCAAGGAGATTTCTTCCTTTTTTCTTTTAACACTGGTACCCATACATATTAATATTGTGTACCTGGGGTCCATCTGTCTATTTGCATCCTTGCCTGCCTTAGCATCCATCTTAGACTGCATTCACGGATCATCCTCTTCAAACTTTTATGCTTACCTTGCACATATAAAACCGTTAGTTTCCTCATATAAATGCATACATACACGCTTTCATTCCATTTCTACCTTTAGATCTTGATCGAGTCATAGATTGTACGGGTTCCTTATCACAAGAGCACACAGGTTTGAGTTCAAGCATTTATCTTCTCGTGCTTGATTCACTAAAACCAAGGCTCTGATACCAACTTGTAAGACCCTAACTCGTAATTGACAAAAAGTCGCAGCGGAAGTTTAAGCCATAAAATTTCTTTCATTATAAATACCTTAACTTATTTAATATTTAACTTTAACATAACTCCTTCACATAGATCCATCAATCGACATATTTATTAAGTAAAAACATAGCTTATGTTTACTACATTATATACATCAACGTTCCCGTACAATCTCACTAGTGACTCGGTCCTTGATCTCTATCCCTTGAAGATCCTTCGTATCTCGTACGACCTGCGCTCACCACATAAAATTCATAAACATCAGTACGCATCATAAACATGTAAGATTTATTCACGTTTATTTTTCGTTCCGTTAACTCTTTACATTCCGGCTTTCCATCTGATCATACGACCCGCGGTGAGACTTCTTTGCTATTCCTGCGTTACACTTCATTCACCATGGCACGCCATTAGTAACATGACCATTCAAACATGTTAGAGCCATATATATATAAGCATATATACAAGATCCTTTCTTGCATGCACAACAAATCCTACTTCATGGATAAGTACCTACACACGTATGTTCATACACATTTCATACCTACATACATACATGCATACATACTTATGTACATACATACTTACTTACATACATACATACATATATACTTACACACATACGTACATACATGCTTACATACATACTTACATACATACATACATACATACATACATACATACATACATACATACATACATACATACATACATACATACATACATACATACATACATACATACATACATACATACATACATACATACATACATACATACATACATACATACATACATACATACATACATACATACATACATACATACATACATACATACATACATACATACATACATACATACATACATACATACATACATACATACATACATACATACATACATACATACATACATACATACATACATACATACATACATACATACATACATACATACATACATACATACATACATACATACATACATACATACATACATACATACATACATACATACATACATACATACATACATACATACATACATACATACATACATACATACATACATACATACATACATACATACATACATACATACATACATACATACATACATACATACATACATACATACATACATACATACATACATACATACATACATACATACATACAATACATACATACATACATACATACATACATACATACATACATACATACATACATACATACATACATACATACATACATACATACATACATACACATACATACATACATACATACATACATACATACATACATACATACATACATACATACATACATACATACATACATACATACATACATACATAACATACATACATACATACATACATACATACATACATACATACATACATACATACATACATACATACATACATACATACATACATACATACATACATACATACATACATACATACATACATACATACATACATACATACATACATACATACATACATACATACATACATACATACATACATACATACATACATACATACATACATACATACATACATACATACATACATACATACATACATACATACATACATACATACATACATACATACATACATACATACATACATACATACATACATACATACATACATACATACATACATACATACATACATACATACATACATACATACATACATACATACATACATACATACATACATACATACATACATACATACATACATACATACATACATACATACATACATACATACATACATACATACATACATACATACATACATACATACATACATACATACATACATACATACATACATACATACATACATACATACATACTACAAGTGGGTTTTGCATCACATAACATCATACTACTTGAACAAGTGGGTTTTGCATCAAACCATGAAATTACTCAAAATCACACACAACACAAGTTCTATTTGGTGATTCTAATTCACAATCTTGCTAAATTTCATATCAATTTACGAATTGATCATAACCCATTTTATTCAAGACCTCCAAATCATAAAATTTAACTTACTTGATGTTAGAACTGCTTAAGGGATCATCATCCTTGGTTCATGCATTCGATTTTGTGTCTGATTTCATCATCAATTCTTGAATTTCTTGTGAAGAGTTGAAGGAGTAGGGTTTCCCCTTCCTGCCCTCTGGTTCGTGACCCACACACCCACAAAACACTGGGTTTTTAATTTTTATCATACTTGATAACATATTTTACATGTTCTACCCCTCAAAGCTGCTTATGTTGTCATTCTTGCATATTTTCTAACCCTTTTTAAACTTTCTTTATTTATTTACAACTTAACTAATCATTTGAAGCATTTAAGCATTAAGATAAACATTTATGAAATTTTGGGGTGTTACAGAAAAACAGGTTTCTTTTCTCCGGTTGTCCTGCCTTGGCTTTAGTAGTGCTAATGTTTAGCACTATAAGCCTCAATTGTACATGTTTTATCAGTAAATACCACACCAAACAATACTAAACGTCCTAAATTACCAAGTTAAACATCCAAACCATAAAGTAAAAGAAAAGTAAAGCAGAAAATAAAAAGAAGTCAAGGAAAGTAAATTGTCTAACACTCGGCACGCAGGCCGTCAATTGTTTCGATAGAAAAAGGGGACTTTATGTAACAACTGGCAAATAACTGGTAATTCCGTATAATCTAATCACTATTTATATTTCTAAATCTCATGCATTTAGCGTAATTTAATTACGTAACCGTGTCATATACTGGATAACAGTGTTAGGACAAGAAATCAAAGCTAAAACATATGTTGGTTTTAGTCGTAAGGCGAAACCAAACAAACAATGTCCTAAAAGTGTTGGTAGAAAGTGCTGCATGCACTATTCACGGTTACACTATTCAGCCAGCAAACCGTGAAATCAGACCGAAACACTGAAAAACGACACTCGGATAACATAAATGAGTCCATTTATATAAGAAAACATTATTATGAAAACACATCTTGCAAAGAAACAAGACTTTCCGGTATAACGCCCTAATCTCAAAAACGTTCGTTCGGCTTAAAATATAGTATTTTTAACTCGTCCGAATCTATAACAAAGCATTCAGGGACTTTGGAATAATGTCAAATGATGAAAAACACACTAAAACAATAAGATGATATCAATGGAATGTTCATAATCACAAGTTTCCGGCGTTACGTCGCTATGCACTAAACTAGTCCGTTAGCGACTCGACGAACTAGTAGGCGACATTTTTGGTCACGAAACAAGCAAACGAAGAATCTAGCGAGCTAGTTAAGCTAAATTTGGGACTCGGAATCACTTCATACAACCTTCGGATGCCAGAAAACAACTTACGGAAAATCCTTATCGGTACGACATAAAAGCATTGTGGGTGAACCGGCGCTTAACCAGGAACCGTCTAAACTAGTTAAACACTATTTTAACTAGTCTAGTGAACTAGTTAATGATAATTATAGTCCTAATCCCTAATTACCCCACTAGTGATGTACTTAAAATACTAATCACCCTACACCTCCTAATGACCAAAATATCTTATAATTAGTAACTTTAAAAAAAACATATAATACCTTTACCCATGTTATTTACGTTCAACCAAGGGGCCCCACCACTTGGATTTTGCTTGAATGGTTGAAAGATTTGAGCATGTTTCTTGTTGAAAAATCCTACTTTACACCATGCCTTATAATCACATCACAAGAATTACATTTATCACCATTTCCACATTACTTTTCAAACACCAAACACCCTTCTAGGAGCTCTCTTGGTCTCGGCCACAAGACACCCCACAAACTCCACCATTTTCAACCATTAGAAACCTTATTATTCACTAAATTTAACCACTACAACATCACTTATGCAAAGGTTAAACATGGAGCTTTACTAGGAGTCTTCTTGGAGCTTATTTCTTCTTATTTTCTTGTTTAAATTAGTGCAATATTGTAAGTCTTCAAACCACCATTTTTAAGCTTTAAATTACTAGTAGTTTATGGAAGTACAAGTTGTTGTTCTTGAAATTTAAGATAAACATAATCAAAAACCCTAAACATAAACATAAAGATCACTAAATATAACTATTATTATGTGTTTACTTGTATATTTATGTTGATTGTTCATGATGATTATGTTATTTTTGTTGATATTAGTGAGTTAAAGTTGATATTATCTTGTGATTATGTTAAAGTAGAGTATTAAATATTATGATCTTGTAAGAACATGGTAAAAAAAATAATGATCTAAACATTTAGATGTTTAGATCTAAGCAAGATCATCACCTTCATAATCCATGAACTTAAACCATAAACTTGAAAGTAATTTTTAATAAATATAACTTTTACAAGTTATTAAGGACATGATTTGTGATATAAATATTTTTAAAAAGGTCACATAAGCAAGTTTATGTGCATGGATGAACTAGTTAAGAAGCATGAGAAAATGTGTTGGTTTAATGACCTTGTAAAAAACTACATAAAGTGTCATTATCTTTTTAGAAGCATGGTAAAATATATAAGTTCATGGGGGAAAATGAAGGTGTTATGAGTTAATGTATACATGCAAAGTTGGTTATTAAAAACTTAAATTGCAATAGGTGGTGATTTTGGAAAATTGATTATTGATTTAAACGCGTTTTTATAACGTGGGAAACGTCATAGTTTTAGGAGAAACTATGGCGAATTTTTCTAAAAATCTAATCGCGATTAAAGAGGGAATTAAAGGGTGATTAACAAGGTTAAACGCGATTAGTGGTCTTAAACGTCATTATGGAAACTTTGATGGGAATATTTAAAGTTTAAATATTCAAGAAGTTCTTATGAACTTAAATTTATTCTTACAAAAATAAATGGGTAAAAATATAACAATGTGTAAATATAATTTTTGGTAAGAAAAATTATATATTTTCGGAAACTTGCTAGTGCTTGCAATGTGTGCTATGTATGTGTATGTATCAGATACCTATAGGGTGATCAAAATAAATACACGTACATGTTTCTACATGGTCCAAGAAATGCTAGTAAAATCAAATCGGACAATTAAATAAAATGGCCGAAATGGAAATACATAACACTTGATGACGACAATTTGGGCGTATCGACATCATAAACAAGTTACTACAATGTCGAGTCTAAAAATAACATATTTTTAGACACTAAAGCGAACGCATAACTAAGTGGTCAAAAACAAGAATCCGGAAAGTCGAAAACTATAAAAATTACCAAGTATTTTTCATGTGAAAAACGAACTTATTAAGTTACATGCTTGGTGAATTTTTTATAAAAATTGCAAGAGTATATTTAATGGACTCACTAGGATTAGATTTGGGCTAGACCCAAATTACTAAAACTAGGGCTAGGCCCAATGACATTAAAAACTAGGGCTAGGCCCAATGACAGTAAAACTAGGGCTAGGCCCAGTGACATTAGAAACTAGGGCTAGGCCCAATAACAAGAAAACTAGGGCTAGGCCCAATGACATTAAAAACTTGGGCTAGGCCCAGTAACAAGAAAATTAGGGCTAGGCCCAATGACATTAAAAACTAGGGCTAGGCCCAGTAACAAGAAAACTAGGGCTAGGCCCAATAACAATGAAACGTGGGATAAGCCCAATGACATAGGTTCGAAGCCGTTCGCATATAATTCAATACGTATAGAATACATGAATACACATAACAATCGAGCGAGTAAACTATCAACGCTCTAAAATACAAAGTTGTTCCAAAGATGACAAACGAGAACATAATAAAGAATTCAAGATGAACAACTTGTACGAGGTCCGAAAGACCTAGTGTCTAACGAGATTAGTACACATGTAGGTTACTGACACGTACGGACGCTCACTTCGATATCATATTACACGGAACGCAAATTTGTGAGTTCATGTCCCTCCTTTCACTGTTTTCAATGTTTTGTTTTCAAAAACATCGAGGGGAAATACATGCTAAAACTATTGGTATGTTAGTTACGGAGTAGTAGATAACATGATCAATGTGCATAAGTAGGGAGATAACATTAGTAACCATTAATCACTTAGTGACCAAGGTGCAAAAGGTGTAGATCTATTGGGCTTGAGGCACGCCCCACTCCTGGTTGGTATACCCTGGAGTGCTTTTGTGATCCCAACGATGACAAAGTGTTCTCGGTTTGGTTATTTGCTTATGGTACATTATGTCAGGGGGCTCGCTACCCACTGATAGACCCTTAACAGACTCCATGAATGAATCAGAACATACCATGATTACAAAATAACATTTATGAGATTTCACATGATAACAAATACTGCATGAACTCGCTCAACTTTTTGTTGACTTTATAAAACTACATGTATTTCAGGAAACAGGTCTTGAGCCGGTGATTCACTATGGGATTCGGGAAAACAAATGACAACGATGGCCACTTTTGGAGGGTTTGTCTTTTATATCCCAACTTCGTATGGGTATATAGGGGACAAAACCTCACTATGTTTTATGTCAAAAACAATCTTTTGTTATGTGTAAATAACTTAGAACTATGCTATGTCAAACGTTGTTGAAAACTTGTAATCTTTTGTTGAACACTATATATCTATGGCATCGTTGTTGGTTCATGTTGTTAAAACATTTGGATGCAATGATTACCTTTCTTACGTTACACACAATACGCTTCCGCTACTAGCAGGGTGTGACAGATTGGTATCAGAGCTCCGATTGTAGTGAACCGGGGACAAACTTTTATAAAGTTTGGTCTACAATCACCAAGGGCTCTCACATGAAAACAAAGTTGATAACATTACAAAGATGATTTCAAAAAGTATGACAAAATGACAAAAGGTTTTCATTGTGTCACTATAACATGAGGATCTATCACGCGGGCTCAATCATAAGTAACTGATATGGTTCAATACATGTTTAGTCTATAAGGAATAGACTTGAAAACACTAAGGCTTACATGTGAAACATGAGAACAAAAATAACATGAGATTTAGTGATTATATATATAATGTATTTATATATGTGTTGTACGGAATATTTGCCAAGAATGAAAATACCTTCGACTATGAATTCTATTTTTACACTTGACTCACGTGATGAGAATGATGACCTCGCGTCTATTACGAAGCTTATCGCAGTCGTGGTCCCTAAGCGAGACCCTAAAGCATTGATCCCGTGGAAGATGGTTGTTTTCCCTCGGATGGTATATGTCCGGCTTCGGTAGTGACAACGAGGTGGAGGTGGCGGCCTTGGACAACAACTCTACTAGTGGGACGAGGTCCCTGAGGCTCATACTAATCGTGATTGATGACACTCTCGTCCAGAAAAGGAAGATAAAGTACTCATCTTAAAGTTGCCCCTCCAGTTGCTATTGTTACGGATTCTCTATATTTCTATTCCGTCTAACGTTGTGCCCTTTCACGAGTAATGACAAGGGGCATTAGCACGTGGACCAGCACGAAGGTCCCTTCTATGTTGAGGGTATGTAGACAATAGACCCCTCTCTCTGACTGATCGTCTGCTTTGAACGAGAGACACTGGGGTGACCATGCAAGACAATTTATTATTACGGGGGCCCACGTAATAACAACTTGTTGTGCATGGGAATCCTGGTGGGCTCTGCAGGTCAAACTAAGAGATCACTATCCATTCGAAGTTCTTAAGTTGTTCAAATTTCTATCTAGTAGAACACTAACCGGAATGGTTACTATAACACTCTACGATACAGGAAGACTACACATATTGTTTGCACTTAACATTCGATCTATAACACGAGTCGTCTGAGACTAGTCATCGAAAGCAAACAAAACTCGTTAGCCACTCATGGAGGATTTTTCCTCAACATTCTCGAAATTCTTGTACATGGGCTGGTTCTTTGGTGTCTATGACACCTTACCTTATCTTGTTATTGGAGATGATTACATTAAACTTCGTCGTTTGATATTTGTCTTATTCCAAGGGATACTATGGCATGAGCCAAGCTACAACCCCTTCAGTTTATTATTTGACATCTATGGAAATTATAGCAATCTTGTCGAAGCTCATGGAGCTCAAGGAGTATCAACTTATTCGTCACACGGGCTAGTGCGGCGAAGGATTTTTCCTACTTTGGGCGATAGAGATCCAGGAAGTATGGGATACACGTTGTAAAAATTGGAGATGACCGTTTGATTTCTCCTCCTCAACGAATTACTTCTTTTCCCATTTAGGCACATGGCTAATACACTCAAGAGGTACTATGCATTTTGGAATGCATTTACTCATGAATATCATTGTTCAAACATACCGGAGCAACGCTGTCTTGAGGTTTCCATGACCAATTACATTCTAATTCGTAGGCGCATGGTAGGCTATATCTGTCCAAATACAAGTCTAGACCCTTTGATACTAAGTATCGGAAATAACATGGCATCAAAAAGAAAATCTGTCACACCCCCAAAATACCACTTAGGGAGTGTCCCTGATAGGCGTGTGACGTACCAGCAATGAGCCACTAATTACATAGAACCCATACATGTTTCTAAAATAAAGTTCTTGATTATTAATAAAACACCATCCAAGTTCAAAAGAAAACCAAAGTATTCAGCGGAAGCAAAATCAAACGAAGTTAAATAATTTGAAAACCAATATATAGTATCAAGAAATCATAGATTCCTCCAGTCGGCCCATGACCACTCCTGCTACTCCAGATAGCAAGTTCCAATGCAACAGCTAACGACCTACAAGCATGCAAACAAGTGTGTCAGACAACGCTGGTGAGTTCAAAGTTTTGTTACCGAGTTAGTTACCAGTTACGTGTATAAAACAGTTCAACAAATTGATTTGATGTTGTTATTAACTCGATTACCGTATGTGGCGACTAGATGTGAATGCCCAACCCCAATGCCTCCATTTAGGCATTGGTCATGAGGTCAAGGTATCAAACAACCTTGAATAGATGTAAGGGGTCTTATATGTACACGATGTGAATGCCCAACCCCAATGCCTCTAACTAGGCATTGGTCATGAAGTCCAGGTAATTAGTTCACGCCCGTCCTTTCGGCCCGGTGTGAGGGTGCCAAACCTAATAGCGCTATCAACTAAATACCTCGTTGCTTCTTCAGCAACACGGTAGATGTATGGGGTCTTACATGATTTATACTGTGTTCAATAACCAACATCCCGAATTAACAGTTTACCCAGTGTTCCCTTCAGATACGTTTACCAGATGTCCCAACCACCGGGACGCATGCTTAGAAAAGTGTAGTGAACTCACCTTAGATTTGCTCGGTAGATTATGTTACCCGTTCCCAGTTGGTCAATCATACCCTACCGTGGTTACCAAAGATAGTCAGTTTAATATTC
This sequence comes from Helianthus annuus, assembly GCF_002127325.2. Classification (NCBI taxonomy): domain Eukaryota; kingdom Viridiplantae; phylum Streptophyta; class Magnoliopsida; order Asterales; family Asteraceae; genus Helianthus; species Helianthus annuus. Next base: position 116,494,928 of record NC_035433.2, on the reverse strand, counting down.
ACGTATGTCACGTATCCTTAGTACACGTTACACAAGTAGCATACAAGTAAAACACGTATCCTCACACAAACCATAACAGTAAATCATATGGCCCATTGATCCACAATGTTTATTGCAGAGTAGCATAGCAAGTGAAAGGGCTTCATATACAAGTAAATCTCATGACAATACACATATACCTAGCAAGTTGCATACCATCATATACCATAACAGTCAACCCATGCATACACATCGTTTCATAACACATATTAGACATTCAAACCGCATGTTCATAACACAATTACATGATTCAAATCAATGATTTAACAGTGCACGGCCCATTCAGTTGAGAGCCCATAATGAGAGTGCGGTCCACATTTAATTGTGCGACCCCAGCCAAAATGTGTGTGTACCCCTTTTGCTATCATGCAGCCCATTAACGTGGTTCAGCCGGATGAAGTGTGCGACAGCCCGACCCCATGCAGCCCACTAGTTCCGGCCCAAAATATAGGCATGTTACAAGTTCACAAATTCATTAAGTGGGTGTTTAGATTACTCATGAGTGTGGCCCATCACTCCAAATCGGCCCAAGTGATGGTGTGCTCACATGTTGTTACCCGGCCCAAGAATTGTACTCTATTTCCCCATAAAGTTTCGTATAATATCACAGTTTCCATAACACCATCATATGATTTCCATTTATCAATAAAGCATATTTCAATTGAGTCGATCAATAATTTATTTCAATAATCTGATTAATAGTTCATGCTATAATGATTTCCTTATCATGACCCCATACAACCCTACTAATCTACATGACCATGATCCAATCAAGTTAACACCACGTACATACATTATCACATAATTTAGTTCATGCCTTACCCTTGTCAACTGCTAACATCGGAGCTAATCAACAAAATAGACAAGTTTCATATTCATACCACACATCACGTATATTCATGTCCCAAGCCCATGATCTCCGTCGATCGCATGCCGAAACCCGTGACTTTATCGACTCACATGGTGCCTACATAGATGGTCCGAAACATACCCGCATTCCTTACTTATCAATGCGACTAGGATCATGCTTAATCATATTATCTTATAAACAGATCAAGATCAAGATTCTCTTGTAAAAACAAACAACCCAAACATTATGTCACAGTTTTCCGTAATGAGTCTAACACACCTTACTCCTTCATAATACGTTCACAATTTGACCTTGAAGACAGTTCTCATGTGCATATATATAACATATAATCAACTTTGTCATGTCATGATGCACCTAATACTAACAGTAGCTTCATATATAACCTTATTTTCATACAAATATATTAATCGGGGACAAACCGAAACCGAAACCGAAACAATGAAATCTTACTACGAGACTACGAAGTATGTGCGGCACTAACCGGTTGCAGTGGTGGCCTTGTGTGGTTGTTCCGGAGTCAACCGACGTCGTACGGAAGTTGCGGTCGGTAGTTTGACACTACAGTTAGGGTTTACGGTGTAGGGGAAAGTGAACAACATCAGATTAATAAAATACGAGTTGGGGCGGTTTGGATGCGATGTGGCCGTAACCCACATGGGCATGGGTTTGGACGGTTGGGCTTGGGCCGATCAAGTGTTGGCTGCCATTAACCAAAATGTTCAATTAAGGGATGGGAAAGTGTATAAATCTGATATACTAAAATTTCGAAGTGTATAATCTGTTGTTTCAAAATTTAGTATTTTATATGTTGATAAAACAATCCAATGTGGTTTAATTATAAACAGAATGTAGCCTTTCTTTTAACAACTATAACTAGTATATTATAACTTACTTTTATCATACAAAACCATGATACAATAATATATATATATTTTGTATGTAAGTTTCCATTTTCATGTAAGGTTAGTCTTGAGATATTTTTTTTCTTTTGTTTAAACATGCATTTACATGCGTGATCTGTATAAACCTTTCTAGGAAAACGGTTGGAGGTGGTTGGGTTAATTTATGCTGGGTCGGGTCAAGTGACATGAGAGAGGGTGGTTTCGGGTTAAGGCGATGTGGTTCGCATGACAGGTAAAGTGGTTCGTTCGAATAAGTATTGGAGTGTATCGAGCTTATAAAATTTTGAGATATAAGTATAGATATACAATCAAGAATGTTAAGTGAAATAAAACGTAGAAGGTGAACGTTTCATACCTCGGAAATACGGGTTGTCACAAAATCTATGCCCAAGAGGGTCAGTTAGTCAACGCCCTATGATTACAGTCAAACTAGAGTTTTTATGAAACAACAGGAGGTTGCGAAAATTGCACAACATGAGGTTGTTGAGTCGGCACTAGTGATGGTACTAATGGCACCGGTAGTTCAAGAGGTTCAAATCCCGATGGGATGAGAACGAGTGGCCATGCCACACTTGGAGATGCAATCACACCATGTTTTAATTCTAAGGCTCTTCTGGATTATGAGCGACAAGAGCTCATTGATACGAGAGGTACGGTAAGTTATGTCCGCTAAATAAAGACAATGAAGTCAGTTAATCATGCTAGTAAATGTACTCCTAAGTAAACGATTTGGTAAACGAATAGTCATCTGTTGAGGGAGACGATAACTTGGGGAATCTCCAAGTGCAAACTATAGGGAGTAATACAACAAAGAGGTTATTGTGGGAAGAACTCAAGGATCTTACGCAAGAAGAGTATTGCTCGCAAGCGGAAAAATTCCAAGGTTGGGAACCGAACTCTAGAACTCGACTATGATAAGACCAAACCTAACTGGTTACCCCCGACGCCTCTACGATCTCTAAAAGATTGTTGTATGCTAGATAACACCCGAATCCAAACGCACGGAGCGCTACATTTGGGGCTTAGCCTGAGATACGGATCTGACATCAAGGAGTATGCTAATAACTTGCCAAAAATTCTGAGTGAGATAGGTGAAACTCTCACCATGAGGGCACTTGCAAAAGTTCCAAGAGTAACCGTGTGGTGAGACTGAGCACAAAACGGAAACTAACGAGTTAGACATACTCAAGAAAGAACCGGGAAACGGTGGCAAAGAGATCACTACAAGCATGGATGTTTAATTACGAATCAAGCAAGTGAATAAGTAAGTGTATGGATAGAACTATGAATACTCCCCAAAATTCCATTGTTGCCATGGGTATGTTCTACTCTACAACCAGTATGTATCAATCCTTTGAATACCAACGTTGGCTTAACTTAGTGTCTTTAGATACTAAGCATATACATGAATTAGAGTCATGTAGGTTAAACATGTCTTGCTCTATCAAGTTAGCTAATGAGGAATTAGCGAAGTCATGTGAAGTCATTAAGGGTCACCGATACGTTCCTACCAACCGACCCGTTGCATCCGTGTTATTTAACACCGGTGTCGGTATTAGCTTCATCCCCATAAAATTCAAAGTATGCTTGGCCGAGTCAAGTAAATAAGACGTCCTCCCATTCAATAGGATTGACCAATGGTAAATTAGTCAAGTCAGGAAAGACATCAAAGGATGCACACTCGAACTTGGAGCACAAAAAAATCAGTAACGACTTTTCATTCATTCAATTAGGTTGTTACGACTTAACTTCTGGCATAGACTGGTTGGCCGACAACCGAGCAGAAGTAGTTGTGCTGCGAAAACGATTATTCTTTTTCCCCCTGTCTTACGAGAGAACATCTTTTGGTGCACGAAGAGAAACACGACACACGACTGCTGACCAACAACTGTATGAAGGCTGGGAAGAGTCTGGGAACAGGATGCATCGCCTTTCTTGTCCATGTGGTCGACAAGAAGGCCGAGTAGCGCAAGGTGGAGGACATCCCTGTGGTAAGGGAATACCCTGAAGTCTTTCCAGAAGACTTGCCAGGACTACCTCCGCAGCGACAAGTCGAATTCAGTATCGATCTTGTGACAGGAGCTGCACCGGTGGCGAAAGCTTCATATAGACTCGCACCCTCGGAGGTGCAGGAATTATTTATTCAGTTTCAGGAATTGTTTGACAAAGGATTCAATAAACCGAGTTTCTCACCTTGGGGAGCTCCGGTGCTATTTGTTAAGAAGAAAGACGGAACCTTTCGAATGTGTATAGATTACCGAGAACTGAACAAGTTAACCATAAAGAACCCGTATCCTTTTCCAAGGATTGACGACTTGTTCGATCAGTTACAAGGTTCTAGCTTCTATTCCAAAATTGATCTAAGATCCGAACACCATCAGCTGAGGATCCAAGAGGAAAGCATTCCTATGATAGCGTTTAGGACTCGCTATGGGTATTACGAGTTCCTTGTTATGCCTTTCGGCTTAACAAACGCTCCCGTCGTATTCATGGATCTGATGAACCGAGTATTTAAGCCTTATCTCGACAAGTTCATGATCGTATTCATTGATGAAATTTTGATATACTCATGGACAGAGGCGGAACACGAACAACACTTGAGAACTATTCTGGAGTTGCTAAAGAAAGAACAATTGTACGCCAAGTTCTCAAAATGCGGATTTTGGATTCATGAAGTACAATTACTAGGTCCCGTGGTGAACGAGAACGAAATACATGTTGACCCAGCTAAGATAGAAGCCATAAAGAACTGGAACACTCCAAAAACCCCAACAGAAGTAACACAATTTCTGGGCTTAGCGGGATACTATCGAAGATTCATTGAGAATTTTTCTAAAATTTCTCAACCGCTAACCTCACTCACTCAGAAGGATAAAAAGTTCGATTGGGGTGAAAAACAAGAAATGGCATTTCAAACACTCAAGGATAAACTATGTCAAGCACCGATCTTATCACTCCCGGACAGTATCGATGACTTTGGGGTGTATTATGATGCATCGCACCAAGGCTTGGGTTGTGTGTTAATGCAACCTGAGAAAGTCATCGCATACGCGTCACGATAGTTAAAAGTCCATGAAAAGAATTATACCACTCACGACCTAGAGTTGGGCGCAATGGTATTCGCTTTAAAGATTTGGCGTCACTATCTCTATGGTACCAAATGTACCATATTCACCGATCATAAGAGTCTTCAACACATATTCGACCAAAAGGAATTAAACATGCGCCAACGGCGATGGGTAGAATTGTTGAACGATTATGACTGCGAAGTCAGGTACCATCCGGGAAAAGCAAACGTTGTGGCGGACGCTTTGAGCCGGAAGGAAAGAGTTAGAACATTACGAGTACGGGCTTTAGAGTTGACAATCCAGACAAACTTCACTACTCGAGTGCGCGATGCACAAAAGGAAGCCCTAAAGCCAGGAAATATACGAGCAGAATACTTGCGAGGAGCAAGGAAACAAATGGAAACAAACAAAGATGACACTTTATATTTTAGGGGAAAGATCTGGATCCCCTATTTTGGTGGCCTACGAGATTAGTGCTGGATGAAGCACACAAGTCCAGATATTCGATACACCCAGGATCTGACAAGATGTATCAGGATTTAAAGGAATATTACTGGTGGCCTAATCTCAAAGGAGATATTGCGACCTACGTTGGGAAATGCCTAACTTGTGCAAAGGTCAAGGCCGAATATCAAAAGCCATCCAGATTATTACAACAACCCAAGATTCCTGTTTGGAAATGGGAGCAGATATCAATGGATTTCATTACAGGACTCTCACGGACCTCTCGAGGTCATGACATGATATGGGTTATCGTTGATTGATTAACCAAGTCAGCTCACTTCCTACCTATTCGTGAAAAAGACAGTACCGCGAAGTTAGCTGAAATCTACCTCAAAGAGATAATAGCACGTCATGGAGTGCCTACTTCAATAATCTCAGATCGTGATGGTCGCTTTGTGTCAAGGATTTGGCAATCCTTTCAAGCCTTGTTTGGATCTCGTTTGGATCTAAGCACGGCATTCCATCCGCAAATCGATGGTCAAAGCGAACGAACCATCCAAACTCTAGAAGATATGCTTCGCGCCTGTGTGATGGATTTGGGCGGAAACTGGGATAAACATTTACCGCTGGTAGATTTCTCATATAATAATAGTTATCACACAAGCATTAAAGCCGCCCCATTCGAAGCACGATACGGACGGAAGTGCCGATCACCGCTGTGTTGGGCGGAAGTCGGAGACAAACAACTCGTTGGCCCTGAACTAGTCCGAGAGACTACTGACAAGATAGCAAAGATACGAGACCGTATCAAAGCGGCTCGTGACAGACAAAAGAGCTACGCGGACAGAAGACGCAAACCATTATCCTTCGAGGTCGGAGACAAAGTCTTACTGAAAGTCTCTCCTTGGAAAGGCGTAGCTAGATTCGGGAAACGCGGAAAGCTGAACCCGAGATACATTGGGCCATTTGAGATTCTAGAAAAGATCGGTACCGTCGCGTACAAGTTGAAACTGCCAGAAGAACTCAGTAACGTACACGACACATTTCATGTGTCGAATCTCAAGAAAAGTCCGACCGTTGATACAGTTATCATTCCAGCGGATGAAATTCATGTAGACAACATGCTCCAGTTTACCGAAGAACCCGTTGAGGTTATGGACCGGAAGGTCCACAAGACAAGGAGAAGTAATATCGAACTAGTCAAGGTCCGCTGGAATTCACGTCACGGACCCGAGTACACATGGGAACGTGAAGATCATATTAAGGCAAAATATCCCCACCTGTTTAAGAAGACTCCTGCAAAGGATGGCTCAACTTGAATTTCGGGATGAAATTCTTTTTAACAGGGGGAGAATGTAACAACTGGCAAATAACTGGTAATTCCGTACAATCTAATCGCTATTTATATTTCTAAATCTCATGCATTTAGCGTAATTTAATTACGTAACCGTATCGTATACTGGATAACAGTGTTAGGACAAGAAATCAAAGCTAAAACATATGTTGGTTTTAGTCGTAAGGCGAAACCAAACAAACAATGTCCTAAAAGTGTTGGTAGAAAGTGCTGCGTGCACTATTCACGGTTACACTATTCATGCCAGCAAACCGTGAAATCAGACCGAAACACTGAAAAACGACACTCGGATAACATAAACGAGTCCATTTATATAAGAAAACATTATTATGAAAACACATCTTGCAAAGAAACAAGACTTTCCGGTATAACGCCCTAATCTCAAAAACGTCCGTTCGGCTTAAAATATAGTATTTTTAACTCGTCCGAACCTATAACAAAGCATTCAGGGACTTTGGAATAATGTCAAATGATGAAAAACACACTAAAACAATAAGATGATATCAATGGAATGTTCATAATCACAAGTTTCCGGCGTTACGTCGCTATGCACTAAACTACTCCGTTAGCGACTCGACGAACTAGTAGGCGACATTTTTGGTCACGAAACAAGCAAACGAAGAAGCTAGCGAGCTAGTTAAGCTAAATTTGGGACTCGGAATCACTTCATACAACCTTCAGATGCCAGAAAACAACTTACGAAAAATCCTTATCGGTACGACATAAAAGCATCGTGGGTGAACCGGCGCTTAACCAGGAACCGTCTAAACTAGTTAAACACTATTTTAACTAGTCTAGTGAACTAGTTAATGATAATTATAGTCCTAATCCCTAATTACCCCACTAGTGATGTACTTAAAATACTAATCACCCTACACCTCCTAATGACCAAAATATCTTATAATTAGTAACTTTAAAAAAAACATATAATACCTTTACCCATGTTATTTACGTTCAACCAAGGGGCCCCACCACTTGGATTTTGCTTGAATGGTTGAAAGATTTGAGCATGGTTCTTGTTGAAAAATCCTACTTTACACCATGCCTTATAATCACATCACAAGAATTACATCTATCACCATTTCCACATTACTTTTCAAACACCAAACACCCTTCTAGGAGCTCTCTTGGTCTCGGCCACAAGACACCCCACAAACTCCACCATTTTCAACCATTAGAAACCTTATTATTCACTAAATTTAACCACTACAACATCACTTATGCAAAGGTTAAACATGGAGCTTTACTAGGAGTCTTCTTGGAGCTTATTTCTTCTTATTTTCTTGTTTAAATTAGTGCAATATTGTAAGTCTTCAAACCACCATTTTTAAGCTTTAAATTACTAGTAGTTTATGGAAGTACAAGTTGTTGTTCTTGAAATTTAAGATAAACATAATCAAAAACCCTAAACATAAACATAAAGATCACTAAATATAACTATTATTATGTGTTTACTTGTATATTTATGTTGATTGTTCATGATGATTATGTTATTTTTGTTGATATTAGTGAGTTAAAGTTGATATTATCTTGTGATTATGTTAAAGTAGAGTATTAAATATTATGATCTTGTAAGAACATGGTAAAAAAAATAATGATCTAAACATTTAGATGTTTAGATCTAAGCAAGATCATCACCTTCATAATCCATGAACTTAAACCATAAACTTGAAAGTAATTTTTAATAAATATAACTTTTACAAGTTATTAAGGACATGATTTGTGATATAAATATTTTTAAAAAGGTCACAAAAGCAAGTTTATGTGCATGGATGAACTAGTTAAGAAGCATGAGAAAATGTGTTGGTTTAATGACCTTGTAAAAAACTACATAAAGTGTCATTATCTTTTTAGAAGCATGGTAAAATATATAAGTTCATGGGGGAAAATGAAGGTGTTATGAGTTAATGTATACATGCAAAGTTGGTTATTAAAAACTTAAATTGCAATAGGTGGTGATTTTGGAAAATTGATTATTGATTTAAACGCGTTTTTATAACGTGGGAAACGTCATAGTTTTAGGAGAAACTATGGCGAATTTTTCTAAAAATCTAATCGCGATTAAAGAGGGAATTAAACGGTGATTAAGAAGGTTAAACGCGATTAGTGGTCTTAAACGTCATTATGGAAACTTTGATGGGAATATTTAAAGTTTAAATATTCAAGAAGTTCTTATGAACTTAAATTTATTCTTACAAAAATAAATGGGTAAAAATATAACAATGTGTAAATATAATTTTTGGTAAGAAAAATTATATATTTTCGGAAACTTGCTAGTGCTTGCAATGTGTGCTATGTATGTGTATGTATCAGATACCTATAGGGTGATCAAAATAAATACACGTACATGTTTCTACATGGTCCAAGAAATGCTAGTAAAATCAAATCGGACAATTAAATAAAATGGCCGAAATGGAAATACATAACACTTGATGACGAGAATTTGGGCGTATCGACATCATAAACAAGTTACTACAATGTCGAGTCTAAAAATAACATATTTTTAGACACTAAAGCGAACGCATAACTAAGTGGTCAAAAACAAGAATCCGGAAAGTCGAAAACTATAAAAACGAACTTATTAAGTTACATGCTTGGTGAATTTTTTGTAAAAATTGCAAGTGTATATTTAATGGACTCACTAGGATTAGATTTGGGCTAGACCCAAATTACTAAAACTAGGGCTAGGCCCAATGACATTAAAAACTAGGGCTAGGCCCAATGACAGTAAAACTAGGGCTAGGCCCAGTGACATTAGAAACTAGGGCTAGGCCCAGTGACATTAGAAACTAGGGCTAGGCCCAATAACAAGAAAACTAGGGCTAGGCCCAATGACATTAAAAACTTGGGCTAGGCCCAGTAACAAGAAAACTAGGGCTAGGCCCAATGACATTAAAAACTAGGGCTAGGCCCAGTAACAAGAAAACTAGGGCTAGGCCCAATAACAATGAAACGTGGGATAAGCCCAATGACATAGGTTCGAAGCCGTTCGCATATAATTCAATACGTATAGAATACATGAATACACATAACAATCGAGCAAGTAAACTATCAACGCTCTAAAATACAAAGTTGTTCCAAAGATGACAAACGAGAACATAATAAAGAATTCAAGATGAACAACTTGTACGAGGTCCGAAAGACCTAGTGTCTAACGAGATTAGTACACATGTAGGTTACTGACACGTACGGACGCTCACTTCGATATCATATTACACGGAACGCAAATTTGTGAGTTCATGTCCCTCCTTTCACTGTTTTCAATGTTTTGTTTTCAAAAACATCGAGGGGAAATACATGCTAAAACTATTGGTATGTTAGTTACGGAGTAGTAGATAACATGATCAATGTGCATAAGTAGGGAGATAACATTAGTAACCATTAATCACTTAGTGACCAAGGTGCAAAAGGTATAGATCTATTGGGCTTGAGGCACGCCCCACTCCTGGTTGGTATACCCTGGAGTGCTTTTGTGATCCCAACGATGACAAAGTGTTCTCGGTTTGGTTATTTGCTTAGGGTACATTATGTCAGGGGGCTCGCTACCCACTGATAGATCCTTAACAGACTCCATGAATGAATCAGAACATACCATGATTACGAAATAACATTTATGAGATTTCACATGATAACAAATACTGCATGAACTCGCTCAACTTTTTGTTGACTTTATAAAACTACATGTATTTCAGGAAACAGGTCTTGAGCCGGTGATTCACTATGGGATTCGGGAAAACAAATGACAACGATGGCCACTTTTGGAGGGTTTGTCTTTTATATCCCAACTTCGTATGGGTATATAGGGGACAAAACCTCACTATGTTTTATGTCAAAAACAATCTTTTGTTATGTGTAAATAACTTAGAACTATGCTATGTCAAACGTTGTTGAAAACTTGTAATCTTTTGTTGAAAACTATATATCTATGGCATCGTTGTTGGTTCATGTTGTTAAAACATTTGGATGCAATGATTACCTTTCTTACGTTACACACATTATGCTTCCGCTACTAGCAGGGTGTGACACTTTAACCTGTGGGTTTACCAACAACCCGCTCCTACTCCTGCTCCACCCGCCTAGTCCATGGCATCATCACTGTCCTCCCCCTCATCTCCTCCATGACCCGCCATATACTCCCGGATGCTCCCGATGTCGTCTTGGATATAGGTGATGTTTCTTTCAATGGCTCCGACCCGGTGGTATGTGTTGTTGGCAAGGTTGTAGGTGTTCCTGGTGCACATAAGGTTTTCCTGCAAAAGATCATGTAAACTTTGAAAGTTAGGAAAACCACCTCCTTGTGAGGAGGATTGACCCGGATCACCATGAGGTTGATACTGGTAGTGGGGAGGTGGAGCGTGAAGGACTAGCACCTCTTGCGGGTTCCATGCATGGCCTTGCATCCTCTGAAAGCTTACCGATCCATCTTCCGCCTCATAGATTAGGTTCATGGCGCGGCAAATGTGTACATCGACACGTCCCGACCATGGGCTCCTTTCAAAAGACCTGGGAATGCGCGTGAAGTGCTTGAAGAGGCGGTACACCCATCCCCCATAGAAGATAGGGGTTGGTGCATGAGCAAGTCGGTTATGATGCATGTTTCAGAGTAGGAAGAATGGAACATCGAGGGGTCTTCGGTTGTGCATGCAGTGAAGGACTACCAAATCTCTTAACCCAACAACGCCGCTGCTGTCATGCCTTTGACTAAGAGCGTAAGTGAGGAGCCTATGAATGTAGCGATAAAGCGGATCCCTCAGCTTAGTACTCTTAGTGCTGCTCGGATTGTAGAACCCATCACCAATCTGAGCCCATGCGGCTTGGCGGGCATTTTCGTCCAACTCTCGCATTCCCCCGGTGTTTTCCTCATTTCCCGAATCCTCTTCAGAATATAGCCCCACTATCGCCCCGAATTGCGCCATAGAGATCGAGTATCTCGTCCCTTCACATCGAAATGCAACCCCCTCATTGTCAAACGGGTCACACCTTGAGGTGAAGGTGAAAGTACTATAGAACTCCAAAGTGCACTCGTGTACGGATCGAATTCGAGTGGTTAGGGCAATCCTTAGTGGTCCGGTAACGAGGTTGTTGAACCAGTCAAGTTGATTCACCATGGCTAAGAGGTCCGTGCATGCTTGCCTTGGGTATTCTCCGGGTCTTGTTTGAAGTATGTCATATCTGGCCCTAGCATCGAGCTCATTTGCGTTGAACCTTGTGAACTTCGCCGCCATCTGAAAGAATACACCAAAAGTTAGCATGAAACAGTGAGATTTTCGAAAAAAACTACAAACAGTTATCTGGATACGGCCCCGTGTTCAGCGGGCACGACCCCGTGTCCAGGCGACTGTTACTCAAAAATTTCATTTTTCGACCCGGTCCCGAAAATCTGAAATTTTTTGGCCAAATAGGAGCGGTTTCCCCCGAAAATGAAACCCCAAGTGCCGTTTTTCCCAAAACAAACCGTTTACCCCTTCAATTTTATTTTTTTCGGTTCAAAAACAAGGGTTTGAGGTTTTTGTGAGAAAACGGGCAAATCTATCAACAATACAAGTGTATTTACTTCCCATTATACTAATCTAAACAAATGCTAACAGATTATTTCAAAAATTTGAGGTTCGATCCGGATGAATTTCAAGAACCCTAGATTTTTCCCCAAATTTTTGATGTTTTAACTACATGCAAGTAACTAATCTAACTACTAATGATGATAGAATCATACCTTGATGTTGTTAGAACGAGAAGAGACGTCGAAAATCTGCAGAAAATCGCTTCGGACCAGAGCTTTTTCGGGGAAACGGGGCGTATGGAATGATGTAACTGTTGTGAAAAGAGGGTTTTATCCCGACAGTTGCGCAGACACGGCCCCGTGCCGGGCAAAGTTTTGAATTTTTTTTTAGTGCTCGTGTGAGTGCCCGTTTTTTCCCAGAAACATGGTTAGAAGACTTACCGGTTTCGATGTGTACTCACTTGTTCGTAACATACCAGTTATGATGTGGATGCTTTTTATTCGTTGACCGTTTGAAGCGAGATCTCTTCTTCCTCATCCTCAATGGATCCTCGATAGAGCTTCAGCCGTTGGCCATTGACTTTGAATGGAATTCCATTTCGAGATTTAATTTCTACTGCACCGTGAGGAAAAATATGGGTGAAAGAAAAAGGTCCTGACCACCTAGATTTAAGTTAAACCGGAAATAATCGAAGTCGTGAATTAAACAATAGAACTTGGTCTCCTACTCGAAATTCATTAGGCTTAATGTATTTGTCGTGTAAATTTTTCATTCTTTCCTTATAAATTTCTGAGTTAGAGTATGCATAATTCCTTAGTTCGTCTAACTCATTTATTTGACAGAATCGATTTTTACCTGCAATTTCTAAATCTAGGTTCACATTTTTTATTGCCCAGTAGGCTTTGTGAGCTATTTCTACTGGCAAATGACAACTTTTTCCATAGACGAGCTTATATGGGGTTGTGCCTATAGTGGTTTTATAAGCAGTTCGAAAGGCCCATAAAGCATCATCTAATTTATCAGCCCATTCCTTTTTATTTAAACCTACGGTTTTTTCAAGTATTCGTTTTAAACCTCTGTTAGTCACTTCGGCTTGTCTGTTTATTTGAGGGTGATATGCTGTTGAGACCCGGTGATAGACCCCATATCTTGTTAAGATTTTTTCGAGTTTGTGATTGCAAAAATGGGTACCTCTATCACTTATTAATGCTTTAGGTGTTCCAAAACGAGAGAATAATTTTTTCAGGAATCTTACCACTACTCTTCCATCGTTTGTTGGAAGTGCTTCGGCCTCGGCCCATTTAGACAAGTAATCGACTGCCACAAGTATATATTTGTTTCCTTTTGACGGTGGGAAAGGTCCCATGAAATCGAGTCCCCACATATCAAAATTTTCACAAACGAGAATGCCATTTTGAGGCATTTCGTTTTTGGAAGAAATATTACCTGATCTTTGGCAAGCATCACATGTCTTTATAAGATTTTGTGCATCTTTGTAAATGGTCGGCCAATAAAATCCTGAATCAAATACCTTTCGTGCGGTACTAGCGGCACCATGATGTCCCCCATATGGACCTTCATGACAATGGCGGAGAATTCTTCGCGCTTCGCTACCATGTACGCACCTTCGGATGAGTTGGTCGGCACACATTTTGAATAGATGAGGGTCTTCCCAAAAGTAATGCTTTACATCAGCAAAGAATTTCTTTCTTTGGTGATGTGGCCATCCTTTGGTGACTATGCCGCTAGCTAAGTAGTTAGCGAAGTCGGCGTACCATGGTTCTTGTCTACTTTCCACCATTTCCAGGGACTCTGTTGGGAATTTTTCGTTGATTTGTTCGTCCCTGGTTGCCTCCAAAGCTGGGTCTTCTAGGCGTGAAAGATGATCTGCCGCAGTGTTTTCTGCTCCTCTTTTGTCTTTGATTTCAATATCAAATTCTTGGAGGAGTAGAATCCACCTGATCAAATGTGGTTTTGCGTCTTGTTTCTTGAAGAGGTATCGGATAGCTGTATGATCTGTATAGACTACAGTTTTGGAAAGAACAAGGTAAGAACGAAATTTATCAAAAGCAAATACCATAGCTAGTAATTCTTTTTCAGTGGTTGTGTAATTTTCTTGTGCATCATTAAGTGTTTTACTAGCATAATAAATTGGGTGGAAATGCTTTTCTCTTCTTTGTCCCAAGACTGCTCCAACAACAAAGTCACTTGCATCACACATGATTTTGAAAGGTAGTTTCCAATCGGGCGCTATCATGATAGGTGCATTGACTAGCATTTCCTTGAGGGTCAGAAACGCTTGATTGCATTCCTTATCAAAGATGAAAGGCACATCTTTTTCAAGTAATTTTGTTAGAGGTCTTGAAATTTTTGAAAAGTCTTTGATAAACCTTCTATAAAATCCGGCATGCCCTAGGAAACTTCTGATTGCTCTAACGGAGGAGGGTGGAGGTAATCGAGAAATAGTGTCTACTTTTGCTCGATCAACTTCCATTCCTTCGCTCGAGATTTTGTGACCGAGTACTATTCCCTCCGTTACCATGAAATGGCATTTTTTCCAGTTAAGGGCGAGGTTAGTTTCCTCACATCGGGATAGCATTCGTTCGAGGTTATCGAGGCATTGGTCGTATGAATCTCCAAAGATAGAAAAGTCGTCCATGAAGACTTCCATTGTCTTCTCTATCATATCATGGAAAATGGCCACCATGCAACGTTGGAATGTTGCAGGTGCATTACATAGACCAAATGGCATGCTTCGATAAGCAAAAGTTCCGTAGGGGCATGTGAAAGTTGTCTTTTCTTGGTCTTCAGGTGCTATTGGAATTTGAAAGTAACCTGAAAAACCATCCAAGAAACAGTAAAATTTATGACCGGATAATCGTTCTAACAGTTGATCAATGAAGGGCAAAGGAAAGTGATCTTTCCTTGTTGCTTCATTTAATCGTCTATAATCTATACAAACTCTCCATCCTGTGACGGTTCTTGTTGGTATTAATTCATTCTTCTCATTAGTTATTACCGTCATACCTCCTTTCTTTGGGACTACTTGGACGGGACTTACCCATGGACTATCTGAGATAGGATAAATAAGTCCGGCGTCAAGGAGTTTGATGACCTAATTTTTAACCACTTCTTGCACATTGGAATTTACTCTACGTTGTGGTTGTATCACCGTTTTGTAGTCATCGTTCATTAAAATTTTGTGCGTGCACATGGAAGGACTTATTCCTTTAATATCTACAAGCTTCCAAGCGATCGCATTTTTATGTTTTCTCAGAAGTTTAATTAATTTTTCTTTTTCTAAGCTACTTAATTTAGATGAAATAATTACAGGTAATTTACCATCTTTGTCTAGAAAAGCATATTCCAAACCTTTTGGGAGTTCTTTGAGCTCAATGGGTGGGTCTTTAGGAGACTCCTTATTTTGTGGCTCATCTAGATCAAGAACTTTAAAGGTTTGTTCTATGGCGACCTCTTCTTCAACAAAGTGGTTAACTTTTTCACTTGTATCGGGTGGCTCATCTTCATCTTCAATTAGGGGGTCATTATTGCCAAAATGATATTTCATTGAACGCTCAAGATCTATGCTCCTTTTGAATGCCCCTAATTGAAGAGGTAGATTATTAAACTTCCGGTTTTTCAAGGCTTCATGAGTTTTTACAAAAGGTCTTCCCAACACTAGAGGAGCGTCATCGAGGATGACAAAGTCGGTTGGAACAACCATTTGATTTGTTTGAACCAAAACGTCCTCAACTACACCGATTGACTTTATTATTCTCCGATTAGATAGGAAAATGGTTATTTGAAGTGGAGTAAAATCACTAATACTTAATTTTTCGAAAATGTAGTTAGGTATTATGTTAACACAAAGATCTTTATCAATGGTGACATTACTAATAAATGAATTTTGAAAAAAAATATAGAACCGGTGTAATGTTTATTTCAAAAGGATCTTCTTTTATTAGTGAAGTTTGATCATTAGTTAACTTAACACTTACCATTTCTTCAATTTTAGTGTTAGTGTTTAGCTCTTTTAAAAACTTAGCATGAGTTGGTACTAAACAATGATTTTCGAAAGAAGGTGACAAGAGATTAATTTCTTCAAAATTAGACTCTTCTTGAATTTTAACATTATCGGCCTCACCTTTTTCGTTGTTTAACTCATGAGTCGGTTTTTCACTTATTTGTTCTTCTATTTTTAACTCTTCAACTATCGCTTCTTTAGTTAATTCTTCTCTTGCGCGGGACTCCTCTTCCCTTGCGCGAGATTCTTTTATGCAACGTTCGATAGTTTTAAGTTTTTCTATTATCCTATCGGCTATGTCAGTGATAGAGTAAGGATCGGGATCCTCAAAGCTTGAATCCGGTTGTTCGATCCTTGGCTCCTCATAGTACTCATATGAAGTAGATGGTTCATACCATTGTTCTTCATTGTAAGCATATGATGGATAAGGGTCGTATTTTGGTTCTTCATAGTACTCATATGAGGTGGGTTGTTCACGCCATGATTCCTCATAATAAGTGTATGAAGGTGGTGGCTCATATCTTGAGTCCTCAAAGTATGAGTATGAAGGCTCATACCTTGGTTCATCAAAATATGAGTATGAGGGAAAAGGTTCATACATTTGGTCTTCATAGGATGTGTATAAAGTCGATGGCTCGTACCTGGGCTCCTCATAATAGTTGTATGAAGTGGATGGTTGAAATAAGTTACAATATTGTACCGAATGCGGGTTTCCACAATTAGTGCATAGTCTCTCATATAATCATCCTCCTCATAGGTGTAGTTGTAGCCTCCTGAGTATTGATCCATAATAATCACTCAACAGACCACAACTGAGTCTCGGGACCAAAAAAAACAAATTAAAGACGGAAACAGAGGCTGGACACGGCCCCGTGTTCAGTGGACACGGCCCTGTGTTCAGGGTCTGTATCTGGGCGTTTTAATTAAAGTTATTGGTCTCGTTGAGCACGGGGGCGTGTTCAGTGAGCACGGCTCCGTGTTCAGACTCTGTATCTGGGTATCTAACTAAAAATATGTAGCACGGCCCCGTGTTCAGGCTACTGTAAATGCAAACTAAACTAAAATGCAGAAAAATGTGCGTGCGGTTTTAAAAGGTTTTGAAAAATAGATTAGGCCGTCGATTTTAAGCTTTCTTAAAATCCTTGTGTCCCCGGCAACGGCGCCAAAAACTTGATGTGTGTGAGTGTGTATATCTTTTAGGTATATATTTTAAGCCCTATTACACTTTTTAGCCAAGTTTTAAATTTATAAAACACGATATTTACTAACACTAAACACACATATGGGCAAGTGCACCCAGAGTGGACGTAGTATAATGTTGGTAAGATACCGAGGTCGTCCAAGGACACAAGAGCTTTTAGTACCGGTTTATCCTCAACGTCTAATCAAATCAAAATGTTAGAAAAAGATTTTTAAACTAAGAAAATAAAACTAACTAAAATGCTGAAAGTAAAAGTAAAAACAGATAGACAAGATGAATCACTTGGATCCGACTCGTGTGTTAGTGTAACCTTTGATTATTTTCGCACTTTTGCACTTGTTTAAGAGATTATCTTAGTTATTGTAGTAGGCCCCTCTTTTGAAGGTGACGTTACCCTCAACCCAGTAGTTTGAGTCAGCAAGGATACAATCCTAAAGGGTCGGATTATTGAAAGATAATTAATTAAGTTATTAATGCATAATGTGGTAGGCCCTTCTTTTGAAGGTGACGTTACCCTCAGCTAAGTAGTCTGAGTCAGCAAGGATACAGTCCTAAGTAGTTGGGTTAAAGTTTTAATAGTAGTTTAACTTATGAGGGGATCAAAGAGTTTGGACCCCCGCCATCCAATACCTTTGGGTATTGAAGGAGGTCCTACTAAATTTGACCCAGGTCCTTTGCAGGATCTATAGACTGAACAATGGCAAGAGTCTTACCAAACCGTTCCCTTAACCCCGACCAGGTAGCCAACATACCTCCATATAGACCGTGGAGATATGAATGGTGAAAATCTTTTATTTTATATAGACAGTAAAATAATGCCAAGACACCACGGACAAACGATAAGGAAGAATCACCTTCAACATAAGAAACTAGTAATTAAAGTCATTAATACAAAACCAATTAAAAAGTGCAAAAGATTAAAAATAAAAAGTATTACACTAAACACTTGTCTTCACCAAGTGATGTAAGAGACTTGGGCAAACATGGCTTTTGATAGTCAAGAACTCTTACGATCAATCTTGGAGCCCGAGACGACTCACACACTCTATGATGGACAATGGATGATGGTGGTGGATGATGGTGTTATGATGGTGGTGGGTGGTGGGTGAAGTGTGAGAGAGGTGGTGTGCCAAGGGATGAGTTGAAATGGCTCCAAGCACTCCTATTTATAGGCTGAACAGAAGCCTGGGCACGGCCCCGTGCCCGCTGGGCACGACCCCGTGTCCATCTGACACTCTCTCTCTTCATTAATTGTAATTCGCAATTACAATAAATGCGCCTGCAACATTCTGACCACGCCCCCGTGTCCGCTGGGCACGGCCCCGTGGTGGGCAGTAGAAGCTTCTATAGGTTTGTCTTTTCTGCTGCTTCTTGGGCACGACCTCGTGCTCGCTGAGCACGGGGCGTGTTCAGTCTTCTGATTTCTTTGTTTTGCTTGGGAAGATGCTGTTGGGAGGGTCGGCATATCACTTTTGTTCCTTTTCTTGTAATTATGTTGGATTTTGCTGTCTTTTTGCTTCTTTTGTTATTTTGAGCTCATTTAATCCTGAAAATGCAAAAGGAAGACAAAAGCACACTTTTTCCAACATTAGTACTAAAAAAGGGTTAGTTTTAAGCCATTATTGATGTAATTTATATGTTGCATTTTGTGCACATCAGGTATTTTGGGGGTGTGACACGTGTTGCTTTCTTGATCGAACAAATTACCCGCACGATGCGGGTGTGACTCTCGGTTTGTTCTCTAAACAGCCCGTAACGGGTTGGGTTGTGGCGGTGGTTGGTTTTTTGGCTGACGCTCCATCCATAGGTATTTTAGTGCCCCACCCATTACTTGAAGTTGGCCCTGTTGGGGTTATACTTGTGTTTAGGTTTTGTGGTGATGGTGGTTGATATTGTTGGTTTGGTTGATTTTGGAAAAGGTGGAGGTGGCATGTCGGGTATTGGATCTTATTGTACTGGAGGTTGGTTTTCAAGATCTTTTTGGTTCTCTAGTTGAATCATATGTGTTGAATGTGATTTTGCTTTGACTGCTGATTGAAGAAGAATGTGGTTCTGCTTGACAATCTTTTCAATCTCTGGTGTTAAAAAAAAGTGGTGATGACCTTCCTTAGAATCTAGTATGCATGCAACAAAGCAATCACCCGCACACAAATAAACAAGAAACTACATATAGTACGGAACTAAACAAGAAACAAATAAAAAGAAAATATTTTGGTTTTTATATTTTCAGGGAACAAGAAAGAACAACTAACTAACACTAACATTAAGCGCACGAATTCCTCGGCAACGACACCATTTTGATGTAACTATCATGTGCTAATCAAAAACAAGTATTTTGTACTTAAATATCTTAAATAGTATGGGAAAGTAAGGTCGTATCTACAAGGAGATTTGTGGTTAGTGTTTAGCAATTTATTAAACAATTACCCATTGGACTAAATTAGGGGTTTATTTGATTGATTGGAAGAACTTGAAAATTGATTAAGAAAGTGTTATTAGAATAAGAGAAAGTAACCCCCATCTAGAATCCCGGTTGCAAGTTTAACACAAAATTCCGTTTCAATGATTTAAACATCACATAGACATGGCCATGGAATTTATGAATTTGAACAATGATTAGAGGAAATTTTTAATAATAACCGTACGACCTACTATCTGTTAAGATATACCAACTACCCACCTAATTACCAACCGCCAACACGTTTGATAAAAGACAAAACAGTTCAAATATAAATAATGTTTATATTTCAACACGAGTAATCAAGATGTATTAGTTACAATAATCAGAAAAACACCGTATTCGTGCAAAACCTAACAATCGTTCACCCGAGAGAAGTCACAAGTAGTTTAGCCGCGCATGGTAGTCATCACACCTTCAGATCTTGAATCGACACAAACAAACATGCCCAAAATCTACTTTTGGCTGCTCCGAGTTCGTAATGATAATTGTTTAATGAAGTAAACCCAAGCGATTTGGGTTAAAACCCACAATTTTCCGCGTCGGGCCTCCCCTATGACAAGTGGGGAGGGGGGTCGTCTTCCTCCATCGCGTGGCGTGACATGTAACAAAATAATTTTTTTTTATATTTTAGCCACTCATGAGACACGCGCCAAGTACACACTCCTCCCCTGCGTGGCGCAGAGGAGGTCCTTTTCCAGCACTCTGTTTTCAGTCATTTGTTCGACCTGTGCACTCCAAATTTCTTCATTTATGCTCATTTTCCATCATTTAGCACCTGTTAAACCTGAAAACCTCAACACAACATAAGTACATTAAACCTATACCAAATGATGTGTTTAAATGCTAAAACGTGTACAAAACTAATACAAATATAACATGTTACGAACATGTCACACGTCTTATTAGAAGATTGGTGTAAATTTGTAATTGTGTAATGTTGTGTAGTTGTGGCTGCCCAGTTTTCAGGTTGGTCTTGTTTTAATGAAGTTTTCCTTTAAAAAAATCAGGTTACGTTCTCATACTCACCATTTATAGTCAATCAAGCACCACTCTTTCAATTTTACTTTAGTAATTATGTAACTCTTTGTGTTACCATTCATGAGAACTTTCAATTCATAATATAGTAAAATAGAATAGAATTTATATTGAGACACGATTAAAATTAAACATCGTGTTTTAAAGTTTATAAACGAAAACACGTTTAAGGCTATTTATTTTCTGTATTTTGTATCCAACTAACCCTACATCAAACATTACTTAAACTTCATTTTGATTTCATTATTACTTCAATTTAATTTCATTAATAGTTGGTGCTTCAATGGAAGTTTGAAGTCAAGCTTCACTCGTATCCCAACAATCAGGCTACAAATGTTTAAATACTGCTATCTATCAGGCCACGTTCCCATACTTTCCATTGATAGTCAATCAATCACCACTCCTTCCATTTTACTTTAATAATTATATAACTTTCTTGTCTTACTATTCATGAGATCTTTCATTTCATATATAAAATATAAAATAAAATATATAATATAATATAATATAATATAATATAATATAATATAATATAATATAATATAATATAATATAATATAATATAATATAATATAATATAATATAATATAATATAATATAATATAATATAATATAATATAATATAATATAATATAATATAATATAATATAATATAATATAATATAATATAATTTAATTTAATTTAATTTAATTTAATTTAATTTACATCGAGACATAATTAAAATTAAAGAATGAGGCTACAAATGTCTAAATATTGCTATCTATCAAGTCACATTCCCATACTTTCCATTTATAGTCAATCAAGCACTACTCCTTCAATGGAAGTTTAAAGTCAAGCTTCACTCATATCCCAACAATCTAACTACAAATGTTTAAATATTGCCATTTATCTATGAGGCCTCGTTCCCATACTCATCAATTATGACTCAATCAAGCACCACTTTTTTGATTTTACTTTAATCATTATATAACTTTTTTTTGTGTTACTATTCTGAGAACTTTCATTTTATGTAGACAATATATATAATAATGAATATTGATACCATCAAATAACTTCCATCCTTGTATATCTTCTCACACTCCCATCTTCAACACTATGACATCCAAGATCCCACATGTTATTACTTGCAAAGGTACATCCTTGTGATCTTTTCATATTCTTAATTATTTGAAAACAATGTTAACAAAGTTGTCGTTAACCGAATTTGGGATGCAGCCGCCGTGGTAAGGGAGGCGGGTGGAGCAATCGTTGTGGAGGAGATAAAGGTGGACCCACCAAAAGCAACAGAAGTTAGGATCAAGATGTTGTGTGCGAGTATATGCCATACTGACATCCTATGTTGCAATGGGATGCCTATTGTATGTCCATGATTTTCTTCCAACTATTTACACAAAGTTTCCAACAATGATTTTGCACTTGGACTGGTTATCGAATCAGTTTTCTTATAAGTTCACTAGTTGGAATGGTTTCTAAAAATGTATAATGGTAGAAATAATATGAAATTTAATATATATACACACATCCAATAAATAACTAACTGATTGTGCCACATATCCTAATTATTTGAGTCCAATGTTCTTTTTTCTCGTTTATTTTACGCATTTGTATTTATAGTAATAAAACATAATAATATATTATATATCTCAAATGTGGTTACTTATATGAGATACTTTACTTCAAGTATATGAAATTATCAGTTAGTAACTTATACGTAATTTTAGTCATATCTTGTTTGAAAATATCGTTTTATAATTTCTAAGATTTCAATACTAACTAGTCAATATTTCGTTTTAATATTTTTGTTTTATACACACATAAAATTTAGAACTAAATGTAAAAGTATTCTATCTTTTGGTGTGCATTTATTAAGCTAACAAAATATGAACCCTCAAATAACCAAAATCTGGTGCTTGAAGTATATAATTCACTAAATGAGAATTTAGAAGTGAAATCATTTATTTTGTGAAATATGGTCCCAACCACGAGGTAAGATTAGTAATCGGTTCCTTGTTTTACAAGTCGTTCCCCTCTGCTTTTGAGAACATGGGTTTTAAATATTTGTTTTTTGACTCTCACTATTCCCACACCTCTATATATTATTTTCACATCATTTTTTACTCTATCTCTCACTATATATAGAGAGAGATAGAGAAGAGGAGTATGTGTGAATATCA
This sequence comes from Helianthus annuus, assembly GCF_002127325.2. Classification (NCBI taxonomy): domain Eukaryota; kingdom Viridiplantae; phylum Streptophyta; class Magnoliopsida; order Asterales; family Asteraceae; genus Helianthus; species Helianthus annuus. The sequence goes on along the minus strand of NC_035433.2, from coordinate 116,471,853 downwards.
ACTCCCTTGTTTTTAATAGTTTTGTCAACCATGCAGCCTTTGTTTCCGCGTATTCCTGGACACGAAGGTGTAGGGTAAGTATGCCATGCAGGATAACAATGCTTCAATGTATTATTTGGATTCAATATACAGTATATAACATGGTTAGGACTCGGGTGTAGGATGGTTGAGAGCATCGGAGAAGACGTGGGGACGTGGCTCAAACCTGGGGACGTAGTGATGCCGCTCTATTTAGGTGAATGTGGTGAATGCTTGAATTGCAAATCTGGAAAGACTAATATTTGTAATGTTCACCCAATTAACTTGAATGGTCTCATGCGTGACGGCACTTCAAGAATGTCTATGGCGCTAACCGGAGAAACCGCCTACCACGTCTTTAGTTGCGCCACATGGTCTGAGTACACGGTCATTGATGTCAACTACGTAATTAAGGTTGACCCTAGGGTGCCTCTTCCCCATGCTAGTTTCCTCTCATGTGGCTTCACAACTGGCCTTGGTGCACCATGGAAGGAAACTGCAGTTACTAAGGGTTCTTCGGTTGCGGTTTTTGGCCTTGGTGTTGTTGGTCTTGGGGTATATGCTTTAATTTTTCCACCTATTATCCGTAGTGAACTATAAAAATAAATATTTGAAAACTTATTAAAAATTGTCTGAAAAAAGTATGTAGCAAATTGCGAAAAGAAGTTAAAAAAACATATATAAAAGTTATTTAAAAATCTGAATCAAAATCTATCGCATACTGCGGAGATAAATTGTAGGAAGTCCGTCGCTAAAAGAAATTGCTACTAACCAAAACCACTGTAATAAAATGGCACTTTACGATGGATTGCAACACCTTTTGCTCGTCGCAAATGATCATAGTAGTGTTACACTATCGATAGCAAAAGCGTCTTCATATTACGTATATTTTTTGCTTTTAAAAGTTCATCTCAAAAATGTTTTGTGATAGTCCAGTTCGCCTAAGATCGTTTGTAGTAGTTTTTAAGCTTTAGCTCGGGCTTGAATCGTTTATTATTTATCAGTTAAAATTATATACCCTTATAATCATTTTTAACATTTTTATAACTATTTATATACAACAATACTTATTATTATAATATATATATATATATATATATATATATTTATTAAATTTAGAAAAATAATAGGTTCATTTAGGCTCACAAGCTGGCTTGGGCTCGATAAATGAAGCTCAGCCAGGTCTCATTTATTAAACAAGTTTTCTGTAGGCTTGAGCTCGTTTATGCTCGACTCGATTCAAACTTTAACGAGTCAATCTCGAGTAGTTCACGAGCGCTTTGTCTCGTTTGCACCCGAGGTAGTAAAACCATATACTGAAAACACTTTACAGGCAATTAAAGGAGCACAAATGCAAGGGGCGTCTACGATCATAGGCGTGGACATAAACGAAAAGAAAGCAGCAATAGGAGAGGCTTTTGGGATGACCGATTTCATCAACCCTCGAAACCACCCTGATAAATCGGTGTCGGATTTGGTGAAAGAAATGACAAACGGGTTAGGTGTCGACTACTCCTTCGAGTGCAGCGGAGTCGCACCCTTGTTGAATGAAGCCCTCGAGGCCACTAAAATTGTACACTCAACACAACCCAAATTTGTTAATTTTGATTATTTTCTTGATTACCCTTATAGGGTTGAGATCCTGTACAAACAGTGCTAATTATAAGAACCGTAAGAACAGATCTGAACCATTGTTAATTTAAATCAAGGGTTGATATTGATTATAAATAAAACTCTTATAATTAAAAATTACTACTAACAAATTAGGGGTAATTTTGTAAAATTGCTAGTCATTTGACCATTTTCTATTAAATACAAATTCCACCAAGGTTTTTTAAACTAAAATAACTTTTATATACTTCATTATTTTTTTTAAAAATATATACCATAAAATCAAGTATTTTTTTATCTTTAATATGAGTACCATATTGCTATACCTTTTTGTATTTATAAAAGTGTTTTTTAAAAAAAGTTAACAAAAGGTGTTTTATATTTGTGCTAATAAGGTGCTGATTATGTGTTAATTACAAAATAATACAAACACCAAAAGTAGATATAATCAGCACATCTGGTGTGCTGATAATGGAGAACGATTGAAGATGTTGTGCTAATGTCGTTTATGTTGATAATGGAGAACGATTCGAGGACGATGTGCTGATAATGAAGAACGATTAATGATGTTGTGCTAATTATATAGTGTTGTGCTGATTATATTTTTTGTAATTATTTTTAATTAGTTATAAATAAATATGGTCAAAAAGTCTAAATTACCCCTAAACTAATTTTTTATTGATGGACACTTGTCAATTATGTATTGGTTCTTATGGTTCTTACAAACTTAAGTGTTTGTATTTGATCCCATTCCTACCCTTATAAACATAAGTTTCATATGGCAGGGCATTGGCACAACTGTAGCTATTGGAGTTGGGATGGAGATGAACTGGCCCATAAGAAACATGACCCTATTGAGTGGTCGGACTTTGAAGGGTTCACTAATGGGTGGTATCAAAACCCAATCTGATCTTCCTGTTATACTCGACAAATGTATCAATAAGGTATGAATATTATTCTTATCGGGATTTCGGTTTATTAAGCTTCAAATAAGATTAGAATTTTAACTATATTTGTAAAGGTTCTCACAATTCGTCAAACTGAAATTTAAATTCAAATTATAACATGACTGATTCGAGTAAATAGATTTTGAGTGATTTTTGTAAATATATTTATTTTTATTTTGTGTGTTATTAGGAAATTGAGATGGATAAGCTTTTGACACACGAAATACGATTGGAAAATATAAAAGAAGCATTCGAGATGTTGAAGAAACATGAGTGCCTCAAGATTCTTATCAACTTTTGATTGCAACAAAATTCTCGAGATTGATATCTTTTATCTTTATTAACTGTGTTATCACCCGTGAATATTTACGGGTTCGAATATTTAAATTTTATTACTTCATGCAAGTTTACGATACCTCATAATGAATTTGTTATGGCATCAACTGTTTATGCATCATGGTTTTGTTTGAGTGGGTCATACATATATTGTTATGTTTGTTGTCTGGAAAATATATACATTTTTTGTATCATAAAAATATAATTATTGGATTTTACAAACTCATTTGTTATATGTAGTGGCAATTAGGTTTGTAAATTTAAAGTTATTTTCAATGTTAAAGATTCACAAAAGATCCACATTAAATCACTTAAAGAGTAAAATTATACCTACTCAACTGTAACTTTAATAAAACAATTTTATAAAGGAATTTATTTTTTAACAATTTTGTTAATCCTTTAATTATAAAATGATTATAAAAAGTTATAGAAAAATTACATATAAATTCTATTACATTCATATAATTTGTAAAAATCAGTATAAATATTTATAGAATTTATTTGTGATAACTTTGTATTTTTTTAATTGATTTAAAACATGTATAAAACATAATAAATCCAATTTAAATTTAAAGATACCTAAAAATTCTATAAAAATTTCATAACACTTATATGATCTGTACTAATCACTAAAAATATTTATGGAATTTATTGGTCATCAATTTGTATTTTTAATTGATTTTCCAAATAATTAAAACATGTATATTTCACAATAAATCAAAATGATACTTAAAAATTCTCAAATTACATAAAATATACTAACATGATATATAACAGTATCCTACTTCCAATTTCACCAAAACACGGGTCTAGCATCAAAATCCCCAAATCTAAGAACTAAGAACCCTAATTTCAACAATAACTAAATTCGAATTCAATTGCCCTTCTAACACAGAAATGGATAGTAGGGTTTTGTAGAGTATGAAAAATTAAACAAGATGGACTCAAGAATCACCTGAATTGGTTTCGAATTGGAGGAGAATTCGCTTGAACAAGTTACGAGCCCTAGTTTGTTCTTCGGTTAAAGTTGTGTTGCGTGGTTGATGTTAATGGAAATTATCAATGGGGTTTTGTGTGAAATGATCAGAGGAAGCAAACAATATATTTTTTACAAGTTAAGAACGTCGAATTTTTCTGAGACCGATCATGTTCTAAACTACTTAAAAAATTCTTTAATGAAGTTAAATTTTGATTTTAATTAGGCTAATTAACAGCAAAAGAAAAAATTTAGCTGTATGGGTTTGGTCTCTCCTCAAGATTCTACAAATCTTAGAGTTGACCACGCCCCATGGTGAGCTAGACACGGCCCCGTAGTGGGCGTAGAAGCTTCTGCAGAGTTTATCTTCTTGTGTCAAGGCTGACCATGCCCCATGCCTGGCTGGGCACGGCCCTGTGGTCAGTTTTTGTCATCTTGTTTTTGCTTTGGTGGATGCTGCTGAGGGGTCGGGCATGTCACGTTATTCCTTCTTCTTGTATTTATGTTGGTTTTGGCTGATTATTTGTTCCTTTTGTTCTTTTAAGCTCATTTAGTCCTGTATATTCAAAAGGAAGAAAGAAACGCGCTTTTTCTAACATTAGTACTAAAAATGGTTGGTTTTATGCCTTAGTTGATGTAATTTATATGTTGTATTTTGTACACATCAAATACCCCCACACTTGAATCTTTGCTTGTCCTCAAGCAAAACTCTTTAAATGTGGCTTACACACCTAAATGGAATATGCAGAGAAGAAGTTTATTGGCTTACCTTGAGTGTCGGGAATCCAAGATCTTTATTTAGTTTTGTTTTTATTTTATTTACAATCCTATTCGTCATGATTTATTTAGAATACTTGTTAAGAAAAATTATTTATTTGGGCATAACATGCCTCTTTAAAATTCTATATATACAAGTTCACACACCTCACGGGAGATCACTCAACACTCGGCTGAAGGTGTATTTTTGTGAAACACTCGATACCAGCATCGAGCTTACTTCTACCATATGCTTGCCAAGCGATCAAACCTCATCCTTTTTAACTACAAACCTAAATATCAAGAGGACTTTGGAAGGGTTATGTTTGGGCTAAGGGTAGGTGGTTTTTGGGTTAGTAGTTAGTAAAATGGCGTTAAGAGTAAAAAGCGTCGGTTGTCGTAAAACTTTTTATTTTTGTGACATTTATTCAAACTAAGCCTATTCAAATAAGATTTCTTTGAGGAACTTGTTTGGTTATTGCAACATTCTCTTTTTTTTTTCATGTCACAAGGTAACCGAGCTTTTTACTAAAAAAATGAGTTTGAAAGGAAAAAGGTTTTGGTGGGTAATGGGTGTTTGTTTTACGCGTTTTGAAACGAAAAGGTTCAGCCTCAAAGGGATTAACTAGGGGGATTTTTGGTAGGGGTAAAAAGAAGAAAAATATACTTACTTGGGTTCAAGTTGGTAAGGACCGGGAATGTATCGTCTTGGCAAGTTCTAGAGTCGTAAGAACTAAGCGGCTATTCACACAAGAAACGAAAATGAGCATTTAGTTTTAAGATGTATGCATGTATGCTCAATAAAGGCTCAAAACTCACTTATTGTGGGAATGAGTTTATAGTGTGAACAAATATATATATAATCAAATTTTAAAAAGATCTGTCATGTCTTTTCATAATTTTGAATTTTGAATCTGGAGCCAAAATTTTGAATTTTGAATCTGGCCAGAGGTTTGCTTTTCTTATGAAGAGCAGATGTTTGAATTATGAATGAAGGCGGAGGTTTAAATTTTGAATGAAGTGTAGAGGTTTGACTTTTAAATGAAGGGCAGAGGTTTGAATTTAAAATGTATTTTAAATTAAGCTTTATTATGCAATAATGACATAAAAAAGGCATTGTTGGACAGCCTCTATGGCTGCCACCTCAAGTTTCTTATGTCACTGTGTTTTCTTCTTTTATAGAAAGTATATATATATACATATATATATATAGAGAAAGTATAATGTACTTCAGGGCTTAACCTACATTAACATACATGACAAAAAATACAACGTGCGTTATTATTATAGAACGTGCGTGATTATAGTCTCATGCGTGATTATGTGGTCCCATGCGTGATTATGTGGTCCCATGCGTGATTATACCCCTGATCCAACGGTTACCATTGTCTCCTACGTGATGTATGATAAGGCTTTTTGTATGTTAACCTTACTCTCTCTCTATATATATATATATATATATATATATATATATATATATATATAGGTGTGGCTAAGTGCACCTCCATTTTTACTGTTTATACCTCCATTTCCAAAAATATAATTTTTATAATTTTTTAAATTCCACCCTTTACCTTTTATATATTATTGTTTTGTTATAATTTTTTAAATTCCGCCTTTTACCTTTTATATATTATTGTTTGTTCAATTGTTTACGGTTTTTTTTTTTTTTTGGTTCATTCCTTGTTTGTTTTTTTTTTTATCAATTATTGATTTTTTTGTTTAAGTTTTTTTCTCTTTTCACCCGGATGATTTTGTTTTGTTTTATTTGTTGACTGTTTTGTTAAGTTTTTTTTTTCCATTTTATATATCGAACTGTTCATGTATAAACAATATACATCAAAACAAAAATATAATACATAATAAGTGAATACAATCATTAATTGAAGGGTAAATTACACTTTTCGTCCTTTATGTTTGTATCGGATTGTAGTGGATAACCTTTAACTTCAATAATTACAACCACAGTCCTTTATTTGAAAAACCCATTACACCTTTCGTCCTTTACTGCTAACCAGGTTAAAATTTTGAGTTAAATCTAGTTACATAAGGATATTATGGTCATTTAATGTTTTTAATGTTATTAATAAATAAAACTAAAAAATAACATATATATACATCCTACAGCTTAAGTTCACCACTCAGCACAGACACTTTCTCTCTGATAAAACAACGACTACTCAACCACCGCCTAAGTCCACCATCGCCACCGCCTGTAACATTACCCCCACCATCATCGGAGCTCTACGACCACCACACACCCCCTCTCTCTCTAAAAAAAATTAGATTAAGACTATGATGAGTTCGTTACGTTTAAAAGAAATGAGTAACACATTAAAAAAAACAAATGAAGGTTAACCAAAACAAATTAAAGTTGAGATTTAACTAAAACAAATAAAGTTTAACCGGAATAAATTACAACTAAAGTTTAACCAACATATTGTACAGTTCGGTCTAGAATTGAGATTTTTAGCTCCTATATGTTTGAAAACGTGACATGGCTGTTAAGATTTTGTTTGATTCATGAATTCACTTCATTGTTACATGTTTAAAAAAAAAGAATATGTATGTCGATTTTTTTATCTTTATGTATGTGTACTTTTGAAAGTACAAAGTAGGCTATTTTGTAAATTCGAAGACACCTTTGGCAATTCGTAAAATTAAGGAGGACACATCAAAATATTTGTATAATTTTATGACTACAAAGTTAAAAAAATCGTATTAAAAATCAATGCTAAAATATAATATAAATAATAGAAAATACAAGGTTTGATTGTATTTTCTTAAAAACTTTAGGGGGGAGGTGCATTCAGTAAAACTTAAAAAAAGGGGAGTGCATTTAGCAACACCCTATATATATATATATATATATATATATATATATATATATATATATATATATATATATATATATATATATATATATATATATATATATATATATATATATATATATATATATATATATATATATATATAGAGAGAGAGAGAGAGAGAGAGAGAGAGAGAGAGATAGCGGTTAAAAAAGGGGTGCATTTAGCAACACCCTATATATATATATAGAATTGAGATTTTTAGCTCCTATATGTTTGAAAAAGGGGAGTGCATTTAGCAACACCCTATATATATATATATATATATATATATATATATATATATATATATATATATATATATATATATATATATATATATATATATATATAGAGAGAGAGAGAGAGAGAGATAGTGGTTAACATACATTATGAGTAATCGTACTTCACGTACGGGACAATCCTGACTGTCAGATCCATGCGTGATTATTTTCAGTTTCAGATCCATGCGTGATTATTTTTCAGGGTTTGATACATTAGTCATTTGCGTGATTATTTAACACATGCGTAATTACTTCAGTGGCTTATTATATACATGCGTGATTATTTGATCCATGCGTGATAATCACAAAAAACTGATCCATGCGTGATAATCTGCTCCATGCGTGATAATGACACAAAATCTGACGGTCATGATAGTTGCATACGTGAAGTATGATTAGGGGTTTTGTACATTATACTTTCTTTATATATATATATATATATATATATACCAAAAACACTATTTACAAGTTTGTATTAATATAATAAAACTATTAAAAGAACTATATATATTATTATAATATATCAAAAACACTATTCGCAAGTTTGTATTATAGGATAATATAAGATAATTCATTTTTTAGTTGCAGCTTTCCACTAATATTTTTATTCCAAATTTTATTCAAGCCATCCTTTTATTCAAGCCACCTACACCTACGAGAGAAATTAAAAAAACAGTCAACGTGTCATTTATTTTCTCAATGAATTTCACTTAACCATTAATGATAAGTATTACCTATTAAGAGTACTTTGAGAAAAAAATTAATATAGTATAATCATTAGTTAACAAATATAATATTTGTTCTGATAACTTGGTCTAGTGGTAAATTTGTCTGTTATCCCTAGTGGTGACGCAGGTTCAATTCTCTCTTGAGTCATTTTCAAGGGACATCTGGGTGAAGAGACGAATCGAGGCTTTAATCCCGGGTTCGAACCTGACGAGGGACAAGGGTTACGGATTCCATCCGGTTCCTGTGCATCGGGGGCACGGTCTCATGGCGGTCGAGGAGTCGACCTTGGACATAGCCATGAGCAGCGCAGGCTTACACATGAGATTCTTTGTCGTTAAAAAAAACTAATATAATATCTATTAATTAGATATAACTTCTTTTGAGACGAAATACCCCGTTTTAGCTCGTTTCCACTTAAAATATCAAACTCCAAATATGAACCAATTTCGAGTATAATTTATTGCAAACAACCCTAAAATTACTATAAAGTTTAGGAATATTTATATAAAAGTATGCATATTTTAGACCAATCAACCTCTATAATCATGTAACAACTTATATTACAAATCTAATTACATAATAGCATAAAAACAATTATGTTCTCATTATATTTAATGTATAATCATGTAATAAGCATAACTTTAATAAAAAAAAAACATTATACACTAAAAAAAACTATAATAACGTAATTACATAGTGATAGATAATAACGTGACATTACACTTGTGACATATGTATGTGATGTCACACCCCGATCTGCAACGGATATGGTACGGGGCATGATGATTGTCACATTATTATAAGTTTTGATATATAAAGTCACTAAATTAAATTTGTCACACGTAATCATAGAAAACATTTAACATATTTCATACATATTTCAAAAGATAAATGGTTATGAACAAAAATCCAATTTAATACTAAGAAATGTTATACGTGTCTTTGCCTTCAACTCTATCACCTGGTTGTGTACCTGCATCATGCGTGAAAAGGTTTTGAGTCAACAAAATGTTGGTGAATTAATTTTTAAATAAAATGTTTTGCTTTGTTAATTGATTTATGTTACTTATAATTTTTTTTAAAACAAATATAATTAACATGCAATTTCATGTCTCGTAGAAACATCCATAATTACAAAATCAACAAATCACCACAATCACAATATAGACACAATAGAAACAATAAGACTCAAAGACTATAGCAAGCATTAGTCTCAAGTCCCAAAGAGCGAGAATAATACAGGTGGCGTTCTTGGTACAAGTTCGCTACAGATTTTTACCCTCATATACCGGTACCGTAACCAGTATTTTTGGTACAAGCACCGATTCGGTATCGGTTAAGCTCATCTCTACCACTGAAACTAAAAAATAGAAATCATTAAAAGTTGTATAAAGTCAACAAAAAAAGTTGTACGGTACCATTGTTGTCCGTACGGTACCCGTGATCAGGGATGAGAAAATGGTACCGGGTAGTAGTACCGAATTTCCTGAACTAAAAGATTTTCAAACTCAATCTGGTACCGACTTTTGTCGTTTTATGTATCAGGTTGTTGCCTATATTTACCTTCATGTACCGATAACGAACCGTACCGTACCGGTATTTTCAATACCAGTATCGATTGACACCAAGCTTATTCAACTTAAAAAGTAGACAATATAACTATTATTATAACATTAAAATAATAAAACTATTAAAAAACTATATATATTATTATAATATATTAAAATCAAACACCGGTTGACACCAAGGTTATCCAACTTAAAAAGTAAAGAAAATAACTATTATTATAGAGTTAAATGCCCGGATAGTCCATGTGGTTTGGCTTTTTTTCACCTTTGGTCCCTAACTTTCTAAAATTACAGCTATAGTCCCCAACTTTTTCAATTTCGTTCTCGGATAGTACCTGATGCGGTCGGAGGTTAATTTTCTCAGTTAAGTGGATGTGAAATAACCTAAATACCCTTACTATTAAAAAATAATATATACACACATAACACCTTCATCTCCACCACAACCACCGCCACCACCATAAAACCCACCGCATGTCCAACACCTCTATTACCAACCCATCACCCTCGCCGCCTTTCCCTCTTCCCACCATCCCCCTCTTCCCCACCCCACCCCACCAGCACCACAACCACTTCTGTCCACCTTCCACCCATGCCACCCTCCAACCTTCATTTTTTCGGTTTAGCTACAAACCTCGGACGAGATCAGTAACACAATTACCTCCTTGATATACCATCAATTCACATTAACATTAAACCAAAAGAAACATAATAGAGTAAACACACCTGTCCAAACAGTTAACCTTGACCTTGACTTTTATAAAAAAAACACTAACATGTAACAATGGATTAATCACTACTCACCGTCACTTCAAACAAAAGTGTTAGAATATAGTACATACAAATGTATGTATTTACATATCAACAACAAATAAAACAATAAATAGTCAGTCAACCACATAATCTCAAAATATCACAAACAAATTAGAACATTCACTTCGTAATAGAGAGCAATGCAATCCACGGATCCAAACAAATATTAAATTCGCAATTCCTACAATGAAACTTCATTTTATCTGAAACTGTAACGAGATCGGAAGGATCCGGCGGCGGAAACAGGTCGTCATTGAGCACCCTTTCAAACACCCTCTGGTTAAAGATTGTTATGGTTCTATAATTGTTCGTATCTCCTCTCATTCATAAGGACCCTTTAAATAGGGAGAGAAAGTACAATATACAAGGAAATAATCAACGTAATAAAGGTACATAATCTCTCCTAAAATATGTGCATAATATACTATTCTAATAGTCCCCCGCAGTTTTAGCGTCATAGGAACGGACACTTAAACTGGATCGAAAATCTTCAAATAATGTCCGGGGAAGGCCCTTAGTAAAGATGTCAGCAAACTGAGAGGAGGAAGGCACGTGAAGAACCTTAACATGACCAATTTGAACCTTTTCACGGACGAAGTGAATATCTAACTCGACATGTTTCGTCCGATGATGTTGAACAGGATTCTCGGACAGATATACTGCAGAAATATTGTCACAATAGACAATAGTGGCTTTGACAATAGGAACGTGAAGTTCAAGAAGTAGATTACGAAGCCAACTGGCTTCAGCCACAGCATTAGCAACTCCTCGGTATTCAGCTTCTGCACTAGACCTGGAGATTGTATGTTGCCTTTTAGAAGACCATGAAATTAAATTGTCACCCAAGAATACACAGTAGCCGGAGGTTGAGCGTCGAGAGTCCGGACACCCACCCCAATCGGCGTCAGAATATGCCGTTAGGCGTGTGGAGGAGTTAGCCGACAACCGAAGACCATGTGTGATAGTGCCCTGTAAATACCGTAGTATACGTTTGAGAAAGGCAAAATGGGGTTCCCGAGGGGCGTGCATAAACAAGCATATCTGTTGAACAGCATAGGTGATGTCAGGTCTAGTGAAGGTGAGATACTGTAGAGCACCGGCAAGACTGCGATATAAAGTAGCATCCGCTATGAGTTCACCGTCAGAAGCCGAAAGTTTAGAATTGGTGTCACAAGGAGTAGCGCATGGTTTGCAGCCTGTCATGTTTGCCCTATTCAAAATATCACGGGTATATTGAGCTTGAGACAAAAATAATCCCGTAGAATCCCGAGTGGCAGTAATACCCAAGAAGTGATGAAGCTGACCTAAGTCTGTCATTGCAAATTCTCTGGACAACATGGTTATAATGGAGGTAAGCAGCATTGAATCAGAAGCTGTGAGAACAATGTCATCCACATATAAAAGGAGGTATGCCATGCGATTACCCCGTCGGTAAATGAACAGTGACGAATCACAAATGCTGCTCCGAAAACCATGAGAAATAAGAAAACCAGAGAACCGGGTAAACCATGCGCGAGGAGCTTGCTTGAGACCATATAACGATTTTCGAAGACGACATACAAAGTCAGGAAATTGTTTATCTACGAACCCCGGAGGTTGGTGCATGTACACGGTCTCTTCCAAATTGCCATGTAGAAAGGCATTCTTGACATCCAACTGGTGTATCGGCCAATTACGAGAGACGGCCAAACTTAAAACCGTGCGTATGGAGGCCGGCTTAACTACCGGACTAAATGTTTCCTGACAATCAATACCCATTGTTTGTGACTTGCCATTAACCACAAGGCGTGCTTTATATCGTTCCAACGAACCATCAGATTTGAATTTATGTCTGAATAGCCACATACACCGTATAATTGGCGGCCCAACTGGTTTAGGGACCAAATCCCACGTCTTGTTTTCCTGCAAAGCACTAAATTCATTGGTCATAGCCTTTTGCCAATTAGGATCCGAGTAGGCTTTGTGGTAGGAAGTAGGAAGGGGTGAGATGGTGGAGGGATGGTCAGTGGTGGAAAGATTGAATTTTGGGTTGGGTTTGGAGATACCGAGTTTAGCACGAGTAATCATGGGGTGCTGGTTGGGGGCAGGAGGTGGAGACGGTTCAGGAGAGGACACAGGCGAGGTGGGAGGAGTTTGAGGAGTGGACGGATTGTTTGTTGGGCCAGGGGAGTGTTGGGCCGATAAGGGTGTATGGTGAACGGGGCTGGAAGGTGTAGTGGTAGCTGGGCCGAATGGTGTAGTGGTAGTTGGGCCGAATGGGTATGGGTCGTCCTCTAGAAACTGGTAACTGGGTAGAGGAGTAGGATGTGGGTATGGAAAGTCGGTTTCGTCAAAAATGACGTGACGCGATATATGAACGCGTCCGGTGATGGGGTCAAGACACCGGTATCCCCGAAAATTGGAGGGGTAACCAAGAAAAATACACTTGGAGGATCGAGGAAGGAGTTTGTTTGGTTGAGTTGCGGAAGCGTTTGGGTAACACGTGCACCCAAAAACACGTAGATGATCATAGGTGGGGTGACGTTGGTAGAGAGCAAATGCGGGTGTGAGGTGGCGAAGTTTAGCGGTGGGCAAGATGTTGTGAAGGTATGCGGAGACATGGAGAGCTTCGACCCAAAAGGTGGGGGGTAATTGGGCCTGGACAAGAAGAGCCCGAATAATATTGTTAAGGCGCCGAAGCATCCTTTCGGCTTTGCCGTTTTGTGGTGAGGTTTGAGGGCATGAGAACCGAAGGACCATGCCGTGATTAGAAGCAAAGGTTTTAAAATTGTGGTTGTCGAACTCACCACCTAAATCACACTGGAATGTTTTAATTAAGCGATGAAATTGTGTGTGAATAAGTTTGTGAAATTTGGCAAAGGTTGCAAAGGTTTCTGATTTAAATTTCAAGGGATAAACCCATACATATTGTGTAAAGTTATCGATGAGGACCATATAATATTTATAACCGGTTTTGCTGTAAATAGGTGAGGTCCAAAGGTCACAGTGTATAATGTCAAAGGGAGCAAACGTGACTGAAACTGAATCATTAAAAGGCAAACGATGACTATTAGCAATTTGACATGAGGAACAAACAAAAGAACCATGAGTTTTATTACATTGAATAAACTTGTTACGAGAAAGAAAATCTAAAATAGTGGTTCCCGGATGGCCGAGACGATTATGCCAAGGAAGTGGAGGTGATGTAGAAACGAAGGCGGATGAAGGTGGCGTGAATGGATATAAGTCCCCCGTGCTATCATGGCGAGAAAGAAGGGTTCCTGTCTTGAGGTCCTTCAAAGAAAAACCAAACGGATCAAATTCAACACTAACATGGTTATCACGAGTAAATTTTCTGACTGATAATAAATCTTTGATAACGGTGGGTGAGTGAAGGACGTTGTTTAATTGGTAAGATTTGTTTGAGACAAGGTGGGTGGTGTTACCGGATCCGTTAATTGGCAATTTTTGGCCGTTACCAACAAGTATAGTACTAGAGGAAATAGACAAGGGAGTTGATATTTTACCAGCGTGAGCCGTGATGTGAGATGACGCCCCGGTGTCCATGTTCCACAAGCGGTCCGGAAAGTCTTGAACTTGTATCATGGAGAGAGCCGTTCCAAGGTCGGTGGGACTGAGAGCATTAAGTGCATTTGGATCGGAGAACTGGGCTGATTGAGGAGGTTGGGCCGGATAACCAGGCTGTTGTGATGGGTGCATGGCGGTTTGGAACTGGGCCTGTTGATAGGCCAGGTGGGCCTGGTTATAGGGTTGTTGGAACGGAACCGGTGGTTGGGTTGGGGCCCAAGCTTGGGACGGGTATGGCGTAGGGGGAGGGGTGTAGTTACTGTATTGGGCCGGTGGGGGTGGGTTGTAAGAATTGGGTTGTTGTGGGCTGTAAAAAGTGGGTTGTTGTGGGTACCAGTTATGTTGGTTTGGGTTACGGTAGTTGCGGCCGCGACCCCGGCCACGATAGCCACGGCCACGTCCACGACTCCGGTTGGGATCATAGGTGTTGGGTGGGGTGTTAGAATAGCGATTTGGGTCGGTAGGGTAGCGAGTGGGTTCAGTGGGATTAGGGTCATTGGTTGATGGGTTGGAGTTGGGTGTGGAGACAAGAGCCGATTGGGTTTGGTTTAAGCGCACCTGTTGGCGTTGTTGTTCCTTCTGTAAACTGGTGCGGGCCTCGTCCCATGAGGGGGAAGTTTGGTTGATGATGGCAGCCGTGACCTCATACTCGGTGGGAAGGCCACGTACCAATTGCATGACCAGCCGAGCCTCGCTAACGGGAAAGCCTACATCACCTAATTGATCGGCGATTTCCTTTAACTTCTGACAATAATCATCCAAGGATGAGCATGCACTAAGGGTTAGATTCGTAAACTCATGTTCGAGTGTTGTAGCACGCGATCCTTTATTGTTGAGAAAAATATTCTCAAGTTTAACCCAAGCGGAACGAGCAGTAGCCTCTGTTTCAAGAACGCGGACCATGAGAGCATCCGATAACGTAGCATATATCCACTGAAGAATAAGGGCATCGATCTCGTACCATGCGTCATGGCCTTCATCGGATTCCTCGGGAGGATCCGTGCCGTCAATATGGTCCAAAACCTTGTAGGCTTTGGCATTCAGTTTGAATAATTTCACCCATGACGAATAAGTTACCGTCGTGCCATCAAGAGTGCGGATCTTGTTTTGAACGTTAGTAACAGTATAGGCCGGGTGAAGGGGGGTGTGAGCGGGGGTGTGCTTGTTGTCGCTGGATGATTGTTTTTCGGGTGGTGGAGTATTGCCGGTCATGACTGTCGAAACAGAGGTGGCAGAGCAAGGCTCTGATACCATAAAGATTGTTATGGTTCTATAATTGTTCGTATCTCCTCTCATTCATAAGGACCCTTTAAATAGGGAGAGAAAGTACAATATACAAGGAAATAATCAACGTAATAAAGGTACATAATCTCTCCTAAAATATGTGCATAATATACTATTCTAATACTGGTCACCGGATGAACCGTCATTCCTGGTCAACATCGAAAACCGGAGGTTGAAGGGTTTGTGGTTAGAGATCTGACGATGGATAAGGGTTTTTGTCACACCCTGACTTTTGCGTAAGCATGATTATGTGTGACTTGATTAATATCATTTGCATTCAGCCATAACAAACAAGTATATGATAAAGCTAGAGATGTTCATCCATTGATTAAGTTTTAAAACATCACGACAACATTGTTTTAGAATCCAAACATAGACTTCAAATCCAAATTACAAACCGTACAAATTGTTTAGAGTTCCATAAGGACTCGACAAAAGACATTAATAAAAACCGGCTTTGAATGATGTGACTTATCCAGGATAAGACACACTATCCAAACCCTTAGACACCGGATGACATCTTTTATTTCCAACATCACTTGAAACTTCCAAACGCCCGCCAGATCCACATTGAATTTCCTGAAATACATGTAGTTTGAAAACATCAACAAAAGTTGAGCGAGTTCATGTGTTTGTATGTGTGCACGGATAACCTTTGTAATCATTGTAAGTATGTATGTTTTGTAAACCGGGTATGAAAGCAAATAAGGAAACAGATCAATTAATGGTTTGCAAGGCCATTAACATGTGTGCAACGGCGTAGGAAGGCTCTAACCTAGCAGATTTTGCACCGGGCCTCCGGCTGTAAGACATAGTCACCTCATGGGCCAAACCCCGGTCCTCATGGGTGTGGGCTCGCTACACCCAAATAGATCTATCACTCATGTCCCTCGGTCCAAATACGAGGATTAATGGTCTTAAGAGTGCGCCTACCCATTCGCAAGATCTAACAGTACATTACTTAGCTAACCATACCAATTGTAATCATTTGTAAACATTTTGTAACATGTACTTCACCCCCGAAGTTATAAAACAAAAACAGTTAAAAGAAAAGGGGGACATGAACTCACAATCATGCGTTCTTCGTATCCAACTGTAACTCAAAGCTTCTTCTGGTGTACACGACTACCTACATCGTACTACGGTTTATTAGACGAGCGGGTCGTGCCTTGACTTAGTATTAATTAGTGTCTTTGAGTTACGTTCCTTTATGTCTTTAATATTATTCCATGTTATATAATTATTTGTTAAATAATAAATATTTTAACTTCAATTATATTCACCAAATTTTGGAATAACGGTTAAAATAATATATTTTTAACTTGTCACACTTATGTATTTGTACATGAATAATTCCCCAAGGATGGGTGTATTAGTATTCATATTCTTATACTTGTATATTTTTGCCAAGTTTATGTAGCGTATTCCGGTGTGTATTTATACGTACAAGAATACGTATTTTCTTGTAATTAATGAGTACTCTTATACTTTTTTTTGAATGGCTAACGTTACTCTCCCACTACTATATTTACAAATAACTCACCCTTTGTCACAACCCCCGATCCCTAATCCCCGGGAACGGGCTGCCGCGAGCCAGTTTCGGTGGTATCACGTTATTAACCAATTTGGCAGCGGAATTTTCATCAGGACCGTAGTTAGAAAATATTTAATCAGAGTAAACCACCACGTTTTATAACATTAAACACATGGGTAAAACCCAAGTTTTCAGTACACACATTTCATAGGAATAAATCCTATTTTATTTATTAAAAACATCTATTTTATTCGTAGGTAACTTTATTGCCACTTTTCCAAGCCTTCAGTGCTGTCCAGCTGGCTTCTATTTGGCTTTCACATTTTGTTACCTGAAACGCGTTTTAAAAACATTTTGTCAGTGGGAAATACTGGTGAGTGAATCCCAGTTTAATCAAGCTTAAGTAAAACCATTTCACAGTGTACAATATTGAGGGCGATCCCGCAATTACATTTGTTTCCAAGTTATATCAATTATCACCCGTCGGTACTGTCAGACCTGACTTGTGGAAATGTTACTCCTTGACCAGGTGGTAACAAATTTTGTATACAAAACCCCAACATACCCACGATAATTGTATTCTTACAAATACTCAATAACTGCTATTCGCATGGAAAGGTATTTAAGGTTTTGTAAAAACAATTAACAAAAGGTTTACAAAAAGTGGATCAACTCACATTGCTGTTTTTAGATTATCCTTTAGGGTTTCCTGGTGTTAATCTATAAATTACACAAATGCACGTGTGTTAGTATAATAACCCATTTTAACATTAGTAATACCCTCCCCGAGACGGCATTCTAACGACTACGTCGGGCAGAACCACGACAGCCGTTACGGAACCCTAGATCAATCGGGCAGAGTATCTAATACGTCTCCAGGGGTTATAATACTTACATCGTAGCAGAACCTCGCTATTTAAGGGGGTATAATACCCGAGTATAGTGTACACTACGTAGAAATTGAGAGAGAAAGAAAGATTTTGAACGAAGCAGACTGAAATCCGATGGCCTTCTTATATAGTGCTGAAATCTGGTCTCCACGCGGCCCGCGTAAAAGTAAGCTAAGGCTTACGCGGCCTGCGTCAACATCCAGTCAACGTATAGCTTAGCTGGGTCAGCGTATAGGTCCGCCACGATGTCGACACGTGTCGGCTCAGGGTGTCTCCGCGTTGTAGGTCTCTCGCGGCCCGCGTAAAGTTGAGGTGAGGTCCTACGCGGCCCGCCTCAGCTTAATATTTATTGTTTTTATTTATTTTATATGTTATGATCTATTTTGGGCTCGGTTTTCACATACGGGGTATATTTAAAGACATTTTAGGACATTTTAACATATACTAGAGTATTCGGACAATAATCAAAGATGATAGTTTATTGAGGATTGTTACATCCTCCCCACCTTGTTTTAGAGCTCGTCCTCGAGATCTACTGGAACAAGTGCGGATATTTCTTTTGCATTTCTGATTCAAGCTCCCATGTGTATTCAGGTCCTCTTTTGGAGTCCCACTTTACTTTGACCAAAACTAATCTCTTATGCTTGAGGTTCTTGATTTTCCTATCTTCAATCTGTAGAGGCTTTTCTATAAACTTAAGTTGTTCATTTACCTCTATATCTTTAAGAGGTACTACAAGTGATTCATCAGCTAGGCACTTTTTGAGATTAGATACATGAAATACATCATGTATTCCTGCCATTTCCTCTGGCAGTTGTAGCTGATAGGCTACAGGTCCTATTCTTCTAATAATTTCAAAAGGTCCAATATACCTGGGACTAAGCTTTCCTCTTTTGATAAATCTTACTACTCCTTTCCAGGGAGAGACTTTTAATAATACCTTGTTACCTACTTGGAATTCTAACGGCTTACGTCTGTTGTCAGCGTAGCTCTTCTGTCGATCACGTACTGCTTTCAGTCGTTCCTTGACTTGAATGATTTTATCTGTTGTTTCCTGTACTATCTCAGGTCCAGATAGCTGCTTTTCCCCAATTTCTGCCCAACAGACTGGGGTTCTGCACTTTCTTCCATAAAGTGCTTCGAATGGTGCAACATTGATACTTGTGTGATAACTGTTATTATAAGAAAATTCTATTAAAGGTAAGTGTTCGTCCCAATTACCTCCGAAATCAATTACACAAGCTCTAAGCATGTCTTCCATGGTCTGAATTGTCCTTTCACTTTGTCCATCCATTTGAGGATGCTAAGCGGTGCTTAGGTTCAGCTTGGTTCCCATTGCTTTTTGGAAACTTGACCAAAAATGAGAGGTAAAACGGCTATCCCTATCAGAAACAATTGATAATGGTATTCCATGTAATGAAACAATTTTATTTACATATAATTTGGCTAATTGTTCCATACTGAAAGTTTCCTTCATTGGTAAGAAATGAGCTGACTTGGTTAGCCTATCTACAATCACCCAGATTGTATCATTACCTTTTCTTGTTTTGGGCAATTTGGTAACAAAATCCATTGTTATTAATTCCCATTTCCAAACTGACATTTCTAATTGTTGTAACAAACCTGAGGGTTTCTGATGTTCAGCTTTTACTTGCGAACAAGTTAAACATTTAGAAACATAAGCTGCTATATCCTTTTTCATTCCTATCCACCAGAAATTTTTCATTAAATCCTGGTACATTTTATCACTTCCTGGATGCATCGTATATTTAGATTTATGAGCTTCTTCTAATATACGACGACGTAGGTTTCCTAATTTAGGTATCCACATTCTCTTTTTATGGAATCTCCAAATTCCATCTATTCCTTGTTCTAATTCCTTAATCATTCCTTTTAATTTTTCAGTATCTTCCTTGATTACTGATTCTTGTGCCTTTTTAATTTGATCATTTAAATCTACTTGTAGATTTAATTTAAGAGAACGTACCCTTTTTGGCTTTTCGTGATACTTTCGACTTAGAGCATCTGCCACTACATTTGCTTTTCCTGCATGATACTGGATATCACAATCATAATCACTAAGCAATTCCATCCAGCGTCTTTGTCTCATATTCAACTCTTTTTGCCCAAAAACATATCTTAAACTCTTATGATCTGTGAATATGGTAAACTTACTACCATAAAGATAATGTCTCCAAATCTTAAGGGCAAAAATTATAGCTCCTAATTCCAAATCATGGGTTGAATAATTCTCTTCATGATTCTTAAGTTGTCTAGAGGCGTAAGCTATAACCTTTTGACGTTGCATCAACACACATCCATAACCTAACTTAGAAGCGTCACAATAGACTACAAAGTCTTCAGTTCCTTCTGGTAACGGAAGTATGGGTGCGTGGGTTAATCTTTGCTTAAGGATTCTAAAGGCTTCTTCTTGTTTTGGTCCCCATTAAAACTTAACAGATTTACAGGTTAACTTAGTTAAAGGAATGGCTATTCTAGAAAAATCTCGAATAAATCTTCTATAATAACCGGCCAATCCTAAGAAACTTCTAAACTCAGTTGGTGACTCAGGGGTTTTCCATTTGGTAATTGCTTCGATCTTTGTTGGATCTACATGAATTCCTTCATGATTAACTAAATGTCCAAGAAATTGTACCTGTTCTAACTAAAACTCGCATTTTGAAAACTTAGCGTAAAGCTTTTCCTTTCTTAGTAAACTTAAAAGTAAGTGCAAGTGTTTTGCATGCTCTTCCTTACTCTTAGAGTAAATTAGAATATCATCTATGAAGACAATTATGAATTTATCCAAATATGGCTTACATATTCGGTTTATCATGTCCATAAATGCGGCTGGGGCATTGGTTGAACCAAATGCCATGACAGTAAATTCATAATGACCATACCTCGTTCTAAATGCGGTTTTAGGAATATCCTCTTCCTGTACCTTTAATTGATGATATCCTGATCTTAAATCGATTTTAGAGAAAAATCGAGCTCCTTGAAGTTGATCAAACAAATCATCGATCCTCGGCAATGGATACCGATTCTGAATCGTGACCTTGTTCAATTCACGGTAGTCAATGCACATACGCATTGATCCGTCCTTCTTTTTAACAAACAATATCGGTGCTCCCCATGGCGATGAGCTTGGCTGTATAAATCCTTTCTCCAACAATTCGTCCAATTGTTTCTTTAGTTCTTGCATTTCAGCGGGTGCCAAACGGTAAGGTGCTTTGGCAATTGGTGCTGTCCCTGGTAGCAGGTGGATTCTGAATTCAACTTCCCTATCTGGCGGCAGTCCTGGCAATTCTTCTGGAAAGACATCTGAAATCTGGGACACTACTGGAATGTCTTTTAATTCTTTTCCTTTAGTTTTAGTGATTATAGAAATCAAATACACTATAGATCCTTTTCTTATATAACTTGCAGTTTTCATCACAGAGATGAATTTAGTGGATCTAGATGATTTATCTCCTTTAATTGTGATCTTTTCACCTCTTGGTGATTTTACTTGAATTAACTTTTGATCACACAAAATATTGGCTTTATTGGCTATTAACCAATCCATTCCTAACACGACATCGAATCCAGTTAGATTCATTGGGTAAAGGTTTGCAGTAAACTTTTGATTAAAAATTTCTATTCTTGCTCCCTGCAAGATTTTTGAAATCCTAACGATTTCCCCATTTGCTGTCTCTACTAGACATTCTTGTGGTAGTTTAGTTAATGATTGATTTAGAAGTTTGCAAAACGAAGTATTAATAAAACTTTGGTTTACACCAGAGTCAAATAATACTTTAGCAAAAATATCATTAACTAAAAACGTACCAGCTATGACGTCCGGGATCATCTTGGCTTCATCTGCAGTTAGAACAAATGCTCTAGCATTTTTAGGGTTCTTGTTGTTTGCAGCTGGAGCCAATTTTGGGCAGTTTGGCTTGATGTGACCTTTTTCTCCACAGTTGAAGCACATTCCATTACTGGTTTTCTCCTGCAATCTTCTTCCTTGTGTCCTGGTGACGATTTCCCCATTTGCTGTCTCTACTAGACATTCTTGTGGTAGTTTAGTTAATGATTGATTTAGAAGTTTGCAAAACGAAGTATTAATAAAACTTTGGTTTACACCAGAGTCAAATAATACTTTAGCAAAAATATCATTAACTAAAAACGTACCAGCTATGACGTCCGGGATCATCTTGGCTTCATCTGCAGTTAGAACAAATGCTCTAGCATTTTTAGGGTTCTTGTTGTTTGCAGCTGGAGCCAATTTTGGGCAGTTTGGCTTGATGTGACCTTTTTCTCCACAGTTGAAGCACATTCCATTACTGGTTTTCTCCTGCAATCTTCTTCCTTGTGTCCTGGTGCCTTACAGTAATTGCAGTGAGTGGAGCATTTTCCAGAATGCTTCTTCTTGCAGATCCTGCAGTATGGTGCAGAGGTAGAACCTACATTCCTACGGTTGGAATTCCCAGAACGGAATTCTTGAGTAAGCCTTTGGGATAAGTTTCTCCTCTGGTCTTCTTCTCTAGTTCGCACTAGTTCATCAGTCAAGGTATTGGCTAGTTCTACAGCTTCTTCTATGGTTTGAGGTCTAGCTGCCTTGACTACATGTCTAATTTCTCCAATTAATCCCCAGATGTAACGGGAGATTAATACCGGTTCAGGTGATGCAAGGGTTGGTACTATCCTAGCATATTCAAAGAATGTGGTAGTGTAACCCTTACTATCTACTCCGGTCATTCTAAGATTCAGAAATTTGTTTGCTATTTGTTCCTTTTCATTGCGAGGGCAGAATTTCCTTTCTACCATATTTTTGAACTCCTCCCATTCCATGCTATAAACTCTATCACTTCCTCTTGACTGGAGGATAGTGTTCCACCATTCTAGAGCTGCATTCTTAAATAAATTAGAAGCAAACATTATCTTATCTTCTTTAGCACACTTGCTTATTTTCAGAGCAGCCTCAGTTTTCTCTATCCAGCGTAGAGCTGCAATGGGTCCTTCATTGCCCGAGAATTCTATTGGTTTGCAGGACCATAATTCTTTGTAAGAACAACCATATGGCATGGTTCTTCTTCTTTTGGGAATGGGCGCTTGAAGTACGAGTCCATTGTTTACGCTGTGTTCCGGTTCAGTTGGTCACTTACTGCTATGCTCACTTTTATTATTCGCTTCTTGAACTGTTTGAATAATAAATGGCATTGCATCTATAATTCCCTGTGCCACTATGTGTTGAACGACACTATTATCCATTTGATTTCCATTGTTGTTTGGATTCTCGTTATTCAGATTATCATTATTTGAGTGGTTGTTGTTCTGGATATTATCGTTCTGGTTTTCTTGATTCACTTCGTTGTCCATCTGAATTTTAAACATTTACCAAATATTAATATCACAATTAATATTTGAATATAGCCAATCACATGACACGCACTTTTGGTCAAAAGCGTCGAGCATTGCGACTTTTACTCTATTCATATATTATGCATCTATTACACACCAGTACTGAAATTAAAAATTACAATACCGACTGAAATGTAAAGTTACAATACTAATAGTATGCATCCGTAGTGTTTTTTTTTAATACACACATATATTATTATTATTATTATATTATTACTACTACCGTTTCTGCCATCACATTCACTGATATGGATTCATCCAAAACTCCATATTGCGCTTGTCGTATTTCCATACGAGACGCTCTCCCACCTGTCTCATTCTCTCACTGCTTTCTAAAATTTCCTCACCGAAGGTCCTAAGTTCTTGTACATTTTCTGCACTCATTGGGGGTGCAGGTTCTAGGACTGGGTTTGGAATCTGGGGTGCGGGTTCCTGGTACGGGGCCTGGTATGGGTAGGGATTCTCTAAGATATCCCTAATGTATGCATCATTAATGTAATAGGGATCTTGAGGATCTAACCCTGGGTAGGCTCCTAGGTTGGGCATTGGCACATTTTCCTGTATCGGGTTTTGTTGCACATAGTCCCTAACATCGTCCCACCAGGGGTCGTAATTGTTTGGGTCTAAGGTGTCACACCCTGGCTTTGCGGAAGCGTGGTTAATTTGGTGTGACTTCTTAATACCATAGCTTAATCATAACAAAGCTATATGAAAGTAAAACCATGCAAGATCATCCATTGTTTAAGTTTCAAAATAAAAGTACCACAACATTGTTTTAAAGTACCGACACATGCAACGGAAGTTACAACCTAATTCATAAAAACATTGTTCAGAATCACAAACATAAAGCAGACGTAGTTTAAGAGCGGTGGCTCGTCCAGGCAAGAGACACGACCCCTAAACTTTGGATGACCTTATTTCTCATACGCAGCGTGAAAACGTATCATACCATGCCAGATCCTTAATTACCTGAAATACATGTAAGTTGGAAAAATCAACAAAAATTGTTGAGCAAGTTCATGTGTAGTGAGTAAGTAAAAACCTTTGTAAGTATAAAATCCTGGTATGTAGCAAATAAGGAAAAAGAGATCACCAATGGTTTGCAAGGCCATTGATATGTGTGAAATGCAAGTAGGAAGGCTCAAACCTAGCAGATTTATGCGCCGGGTACAAAGTCATCCCGAGGTCCGTTACGCTGGGCCTGGGACTGGGCTCGCTACACCCAAATAGATCTATCGCTCCTGCCCCTCGGTCCTACCCTGAGGATTAATGACCTCAAGTTTCCGCCTACCCAGTTCACATGATCTAAATAACAACCCTCCTCACGCTAACCATACCATATAAGAAATATTCGCAAACATAGTAACATGTATTTCACCCCCGCAGTTTAGAAAACTGAAAACAGTTAAGAGAAAAGGGGGACATGAACTCACAGCGGTGCGTCTCTACCAAGTATACTCCAAATCAAGCAGCTGTGCAACGACCTACATGTGCTAATTCTATTAGACGGATGGCCGTGCCTTAGCTTTATAGTTTACATTTTTGGGAAATAGTTAGACAACTATTTCGTGTTTATATCTTGCATGTACTTGGTAGTTAATCTCCTTCTCAAGGATGGGGGATTTGATACATGTGTATTTGTATTATATCGTTAAGTCCCACTTAATATATTTTTACTTCTTATTCCAAAATATACATATTTTTCCCAAAAATATTATATTTTCTCTTCACATAGTACTTCCAAAAATAATACGTTGACAAAATACGCGTTCATGAATATTTCCGCCTAATGCGTAAGTTACGTTTTAGTAATCGGGTGGTAATAGTAATTACCGTTGTAACTTATATGTTTGTTGTGTAAGCGTTTGTATTATTTTGGGTTCGTCAACGTTTGTAAATATTATTTTTATTCTAAAAATAATATTTATATATTTTCACAAAATAATCATAAACAGTGTGGTGACAAATATATTTATCGAATAAATATTTATCACATTTAGTTTCGTGAAAATCCCACCTCCGATTATTTAGTAAATAAAGTCATGGCGAAATATATTTGAAAATATATCAAAATAGTTCTAACACTTGTAAATAATTCTAAGTGTTAGATATTAGAAAAAAAAATTTCGCCAGAGTTTCCCCTGTAACTGGAGGTGGCCACGCTTTCAAGCGTATCATTTTCTTTTACAAAAATCACTTCAACAACCTTTTGATTCAATCAAACAATTTCCAACGCATTAAACTAGTTTTCAACACATCAAACTTGCCGACTAGTATGTAAATCGCATTATTACATGAACTTGTAGTTTTTCCGAAAACTATTGTGTAGATCCCCTTATATTTGGTGGATCTTTGTATGAAATAGTTTAATCTTGTAAAAACCCCGTTTTTAGAATAAATCATTCTTTACAACTTCCCGTCATCTTTCTCAAAGATTGATATTTTGTCGAAAACTTCTTATTTCACAAGTGTTTATACACTTGTGGTTTGTAAAATCACATTTGTTAGTATGTCATCCGACTTTTATAAAACATGATTTTCTCGACACATGGTTCTACGAAAATACCACTTGCACATACGTAGATCCGCTAGTTTTAAACACCATTTTACTAGTAAAAATACTTTTACACAAGTTCATGTTTCTCGCGTGGTAGAGTTTCACCTTTTAACCCTCGTACTGATAGAAACAAGCTTATGTCAAGATCTATGATCTTAACAAAGTCGGGTTAAACGATGATCCGAGCCACCACATCGTAGATCGGGCCTCAATAATCATCATATTTAAACACTACAACTTTTACACAAGTTATGATCTTTTATCCAACAAAATTCAAGTTTTTAGTAAACTTTAAAGATTCAAAAGATGGGTTTCCGCATTTTAACCGTTATAAATCATATTAACCACTTTAGATATGTTCGAGAGTGAGTTTTAAACATTATACCTCTAGCTCGGGGCTAGGGAAGATTCTAGGCGAAAATGAGGTGGATAAAAGCGAAGTAATGAGGTCCTTCCGCTTCCGTTTGCTCCAAGGCTCCTAATACGTGACCCGTAAGGCTTGTATATACTTGGAATGGATGAACAAAGCTCGACAATGGATGGATGGTGGTGGGGAGTCTTCGGCCGAGAGTGGGGAGAGAGCAAGAGAGAGTTTTTGTTGGTGATTGTGATGTGTAAGAACTCATGTGTTAAGTGGTGATATTTATAGACAAAGTTATGATCATCGTCCAACGGATTTCGTGTCTCCTTGATATTAGACATAAATCAATTTAATAATCAAAAGTTATACTCTCTAGTTACATGAGGACCAAACCGGCCCAAGGGGGGGGGTCACTTGGTTCGATTCCAAGTGTGTAGTTAGAGTTTAGTTACGTTAAGTAGGTTAACTTTAGGGGTTAACTCCGTTAGTTGTATGATGTGTTATAAAACGGGTGTTAGGGTAATCAGGGACCCTAACTGGCTCAGAAAAAGACCAATAATACTTTTGGCAATATTTTTATGTTCCGGGTATAGTCCGGTTGTTCGGTTAGATAGTAATTCGTTAAAGCGCTTAACAAAGCTTTTAAGTGTCGTTAATACTATTTTTAGTGACGCAACTTACTCCCGACACTTTGGAAAGTGCCTAGTAATATTTTTCTTATGATTTGACATTTTATTAGCTAATTAGAAGCTGAATTGATAATTAAAGTGTTGTGTTTTGTGCTTAGAGTACGTTTTAGGCACATCCAATCATTATATCTTATTCCTAGAGACGCAGTTTCACAACCCTTGTATCCCTACACACACTATGGGTGTAGTAAAATATTTCTGGCTCATACAGGCCTTAGAGGCAGTATCTGCCTGATGCTGACTTTTATCAGCATGTTCAGTAGGTTATCCGTTCATAGTGCTACTGTGCTTTTGTGCATCATGTTTGTTACTAGGGTTCAGCCTGATAATAATGTAGTGACAATATGTAAGGTATGATGCAGATATGTACGTACAGGTATCAACAGTCAAGTAGCAGTCTATCCATAAATTCAAGTAAGCACAGTAATTAAGCAATAAATTATTATTAATTAAGTAGTACGGAAACCTGGTTTAGTGAGGGTTGTCACATTCTCCCCCCGTTAAAGAAACTTCGTCCTCGAAATTTGTACTACCTTAACTCCTTTTGGTCACGTCACGCAAGTATAACATCGAAGTAGATAGTCATCAAACTGCATCCAAGCTTACTCACCCTTGGCGGTTCCAAGAATATTTAACAATCCACACCTTCTATATACATTCCGAAATTTTCTACTCAAATGAAATGGTAAAGGGATCTGTCAACTCCCAAGTAGCCAAGTGGCAAGGTTCAGTGCGTTTGACCCTTTTGAACTGTGAGGATACACCGAATGAATACAGATGGATCTGGTGTATCCTTGCTTTGATTTGTAGTTGCATCAGGAATGTGTAAATGACAAGTCAACAAAAGTTTATGTATCTTGCGTGGAACGGTTGGCCATGATTAGCAACAGCTACAAGTTTGTAGTGACACCACAAGGTATCGTAATGACAAGACTCGAAATAGTGATGACTGAACAAAAATCACCGAGTTTGGATCCAGATGAAAGTGTACCGAAGCAAACCGGAAGGTGAAATTGAGTACTGCAAGGCGTTTGCTTGATTATGAAAGAATCGTTAGGGGGTACACCATGATATGCAATGAATTTATGTACCTTTGACTCAGCACGCAAGTGTGTTGAGAGTGATTTAATTGTGATAACGAAAACGGATTTAGGGCGAGTTGTCAAATAACCAATTAAATCCGTGTACAAAGCGAGTAGTTAGAGAAGCACAAGCTACAATTCTGTGAAAGTATCACTGTAAGGTATCGAAATCTATCAACGATTTAATGAAGTCATAGACCAAACAAGTCTATTACGACTCGAAACAAAAGAACCTATGTCTAAGTATTAGAATATGATGCTCTCAATACATCATATGGCGTCTCAAATCAAACATGTGATCTGGATAAGTTCAAGCAGTCGAACCTAGTTTCAACGTAACCAAACAATAAACGTACATGTCAACAAGGAAATCTTGACATGATAGCAAACATGTAACTCGCAAGCAGGTGGTTTCAATAAGTGTGTTGACTTGATAACAAAAGAGTCAACAATGACAAAATATAGGTCATTCGAATCGCAAACTAGTAATTAGATTCGGCGATGTAATAGCTGAACATTCATGAAGCGTTTATTCGAAATGAAACCACATGCGTAGCAAATGGTGCATGGGTTATGAAGTGATGCGTTCTTACTAAAACAAAGAAGTGACCAAATATATGAAGCAAACGTGCATTCGCTCTCAGCGAAGGAAGACAACGCGATGCAACTACTTGAAGGGAGCAGAAATGCAAATTTCTACTTGTTAGAAGTGAAAATGAAGACTTCAACGGAAGAAAATTTAAGTACTTTCGGGTTCGTTAACTATAATGACAGGTTGATCAAGTTAATGATGTTTGATTGAGTTGACAGATATGGTTCCTAGATGTAAGGCTTCTAGTCTTTCTGGATTCCACACCTCGTGTGAATCTTGTTTATTCATTGTGTAGGAAGCAGTATTTTGTTTATGTTTAAGCACGATCATTGTCCCACAATTTCATCCTGGTATATTCTCTGACGATGTTCGATTGTCGATCAGTCGTGTAGTAGTCAGGTTCTCATTGTTAGTTGTACAAGAGGTCCGCAAATTTTTAGCAAGAGTCGCTGATTTTGGTGGGTTAGCTTGTTCGGTTCCTGGTAGCTGATGTTTACTTGAAAATCATCATCCTCCTTTTTAACGAGCAGATATGGGGTTTTCCCAACAGGGGATTTTTGGTCTGTTATCTTCCTTCTTCGTCAACTTCTGTAGCTTCACCGTCAATCCTTGTGCTTCCGAAGATATAAGTCGTTAAGGGGTATTGACCGCAGGTGTGACGTTGGGAATTTATCTGACGCGAACGGGATTAGCCGTAGGAGAGAACATTCTGGCAAGTCCTCGTGGAGACCTTAGGGCATTTTCTTGTAATAAAAAGATCTTAGTTCTTTGGCTCCTCCTGTCCCCGACATGGGCCAAGAAGCAACCTATTCTTCACGCAACATCCTCCATGCCTTCAGGCAATTTGTAGTTTGTAGAGGCGTATCTTTCCTCATGAGTCATGATTGCTTCGTCGTTCATCTCCGGGACGCGGGTAACGATTTTCCGCTTGGTTGCTCGATCGCGGGTTCATCCTAGTTACTATGTCGAGGTCGTTTATTAATTAGCCTTAGTAAGAGTGGGTCGACTAACTTACTCTCTACTAACCTAAGTAGATTCCTAAATTCATGAGATGCGAGACAAAGGTCAGCACCGTTATCAAATAACGTGAATGCAAGACTTTGGGTTGACAAAGAACGTACCAGTGACCATATCTGGATCCTGGCAGGCCTTACTAGTTCCGGTGTTGGATGCTTCTTCGTGGTCTTGGTTAGTCTCCCTTGGGCAATCCTTTCTAAGGTGCCCGATACCACCGCAGTTACAACCTTCCTTTCCTCTTTTCGTCTCCTGCCAACACGTTTCCCGGTCGTGTCCCCTTTTTCCACAGTTGTCGCACTTCCTATTACTGCACTTCCCTTTATGATGGCGCTGGCATACTTCGCACTTAGGTAGATTACCTAGGTACATCTTTCCCTTTTTGGCCCTTCTCCTTTCTTTTGCCTGATCACCTCCCTGAGATTTACCAAGCTTTCTTTTGTTCTTCCCAGATGTCTCCATTGTTGTTTCCTTTTTCTCATCCGGAATCGATAGTTTCACCAACCTAAATGCTTCCTTAGTGAGCTCCAGTCCTGTTACATGGGCAATCACGGGTGATGGCGGCGTCGATGCCATCATCAAGCTCAAGGCCTGAGGTGTCAATTCCCAAATAGATTGCTCCATTCTCTTCAACTGGGGTTCCACTAGGTACGGAGTGACTCGCGACAAATCGTAAAGCCTTTTCACGTGCTTTACCACATCTGGACCTTCCTTCTGTAGCTCCCTGAACTCTAATTCCAACCCCTGGATATCCTTCTGAGAACAATACTCCTTTCGCATTATCTCTTTCAGCTCGCTCCATGACATCGCATAAGCTACAGCCTCGTCCAACTCTCGAACCTTACGGTCCCACCATAACAGAGCTCCATCTTGTAGCAATCCGGAAATGTATGGGACTTGCTGCTCTGGCGTGCAACCACTCATTCGCACAACGGCATCCACATTCTCAGCCCATTTTACAAATGCTATGGCACCTCCCGTGCCACCGAAATTCGGAGGGTTGCATTCTAGGAAAAACTCGTAGGTACACCCTGTATCCAAGAATTTGTCATCACAATAGGTATTAGCAGGGCACTTTAGGGACTTTCCAACGTATTGTAACGTGTCTCAAGTGACTTAAACATTACCGTTAGGTAGGTCTCTCCCCGAGGCACCTTCGCCATGTTGGTAGCGAAGAACCTCGTGCCGAGCTCTGACTCGAGAGGCGTGCGCTAACCATTCTGCCTCAGTCAGTCGGGTGATCTCTTGATGCGACATCTTCTAGGAAGAAGTTCATGTTAGTCAGGTCTCTTCTATTCAGGGAACATAAATAGTTGTTTGGAGCACATGTATCTCACATGTGTAAGTCATTATATTACACATCACGCAATTCATCAAGCAAGTAATTGGGATCATGCTTGCCGAACGTATATCAAACAAACACGTGTTTCTCAGTCATAGCACATTCCCATTATATTGGTATTACGTCTTATGATTAGGTTTTCATTATACGGGTAAGCACATTGCATCACAATCATAACGTTCGTACGTAATTTGAGGGTTTCGTTGAATAAAAGTATAGCACGTAAACATGTAGTATCAAAATTTTAGTACGCGCATAAGCGTTACTGATCACATTTAGCAATGACATGGTGACTGAGCTTTCGTTGATTATTAGCCATAATGTTTTAGCACATGCTTTATGACAATTGGTTTCCATCGTTTTCCGGCTACAATTTCATTGCCTTACAAAATGTATCACATTATCAGGGCCATCGGGTCTCTCTACCCTTGCCCAACAAGTATATTAGCATATCTAAATTGCGTAGTCAGACGTGGTCCTCTCAAATCTCCACAATCTTGGGGTCTCTACCCAATCGTAACGCAATCTGCGTTATCCAGGTATCAACATTTCTAGTAACTAAGGTGGGGGAGAAGAGAGTAGTAAACTGTCGACATGCTTGAATTTCTCCGCGAGCTTGTATATTCCTCGAAGTAGTTAACTGAATTGCCGCTTGATGGTAAAAGGAACGATTATCAAAAATCCCAGGGGACGGTGGAATATCAGGGGTTAAGAGCATAAAAGGGATCCTGATGTATGTGGTGGATCAAGGCATGTTGGTGAAGGACGTGGTGTTTTACTTAAAGTTTTCAGACAATATGCTGTCTTGTGATGTAGACACTTAACTCATGTTTTTAGTTATGTAATGTTATGCATTTGAAGTTGCCCTTCGAGGTGTCAGCTTAGCTTCAACGTTCCGCGACTCTTATCCTTAACTTGCAGTTGCTGTTACATGAGCAACCTATCCTGTGTGCGTTTTTCATAATGCGAGAAATGGTAAGGGTTTATAGTTAACATAGTGCGTTTGTAGGCACCATCCAATTGGCTTATCGAACGTTGTAGTGGTGAATGTAGCAAGCGGTGCGGCCTGGGGAATCTCTTCTAGGTGCGGGTATATCCTGATAGAAGGTGTTAGGCATGATGGCGCAACGGGTATCGATCTTCACAAGGGGAAAACGAACCTCTTCACAAATGAGGGGGGGTTGTCCGATGCAGGTAGATATAAGAAGTGCGATGTCTGGCCGACTAAAAAGAAACAAGGTCGTGACCACGTAAAGGTGTAGGTTCAGCAGGCGCGGCATCGAGCTGTCTCGATGGTGTAGTTAGTTGGCTCAAGTACAGGCTCCGGTCATGTAGCGGTGTGGTGAGTATCAGTGGTGAGTGTGGGAAGCAAAGGTGCATCCATAGGAACTAGAACAGGGGCTGAAACAGGAGTCACAAAGGAGTGTCACAGGAAACTCCAAAGGTGGGTAACTATTGTCATTGTTTATCCACCCACTTCGGGTGTGCGCGTATCGAGAATTAACTTGGGCTGCAAGAAGCGCATGATTGAACTGTACAGGCACAAGGTCAGGAAAAGGGGCAATAATAGGATCAGCAGGAATATCAGCAATGTGAGGGGCATCAACATGGGCATCAACAGCATGCTCATCCTCCAATAGCGGAGCAACAATAGGATGGTTATCGATAGGTACATCATTAATCAAAGGATCCACAGTGGGTACATCTGCACGAATAGGGTCATGCTCGAATACGGGGTCTGAAGCAGCTACTGGCTTGGGGCTACGGTAGGTTCGGGATCATCAAAGGCCATATCAAAGTCGAACTCAGGATCAATAGGGTCAACTGGATCAGCGGGATCCTCCATGGGCTGGTCCATCGGGATAAACTCAATATCGTGATCCGGGTCGAATCCCGTAGGAAAGATGGGATCAGAATCCTCTATGTCGTCATGCTCAAAAGCAAAGCTCGGGATAGGTGCAGCAGAGGATGCCTGGTCAGGATCCGAGTCGTGTGCAAAATGCTGTGCGCTCACCTCGTGAGAAGGTGCGGATGCCACAGACTCAAAGGAGTCTGGGACCGGTGAATGTGCGGGTGAATCCTCAGCAGGGGCGTCAGCGATCATCAGAAGATCGCCAGCGGGAAGAAGGGCTGCATCCGGAATCTCATCCTCAAAAGGCTCGTCCTCAAACAAATCGATATCGTCGTCAGCCTCGGCGTCGAGTAGCAGGTCATATGCGGGATAGACAGCTAAAGGAATAGGAGCTGGAATCACAACTAGGGGCAAGTACTCAGCAGGAGGGTCATCAATAGGCTCATCAGCGCCATCGGGCAGAGCGAAGGGCTGGAAGTCATCGTCATCAGTGCTCGTGTAATCGGAGGTATGCACCTCGTGCTCTGAAGATATAATGTCGTCAGATACTATGGGTAAAGGTCCGGTGGTATCCGAATCACATACGCATAAACATGTCACATGGCACGGGTGACTCATGATGTCAGTAACATAAACACAATTATGCACAAATAATCAGGTAATCAGGTAATCACATAAGTTACCAAATAATAATCACATAATCCTCCTAGTCCCACTAGCCTCCCAGCCTCCCAGACTGTCCTTTCCTAGTCCCACTAGCCAATTTTCCCAGCCTCCCAGACTGCTCTTCCTAGTCCCACTAGCCTCCCAGTCTCTCATACTGACTCCCTAGTCCCACTAGTCAATTATCCCAGCCTCCCAGACTGACTCCCTAGCCCCACTAGTCAATTCTCCCAGCCTCCCAGACTGACTCCCTAGTCCCACTAGACAACTACCTCGATCCATTAGATCGAGCCTCGGCCTCCCAGACCGAGCCTCAGTCTCTCAGACCGAGCCTCAGCCTCCCAGACTGAGCCTAAAAATAATAAATAAAATGCGCTCAACATTTGTTTATAAAAAGGTTTTGGATCTGGACTTAAGTGGTATGCAGTAAAAATGTTTTCGTGAGAGCCCTAGTGATCATAGTCTAGACTCAAGAAGGAATCCTAGTTCGCTATGATCAGAGCTCTGATACCAAGCTGTCACACCCTGGCTTTGCGGAAGCGTGGTTAATTTGGTGTGACTTCTTAATACCATAGCTTAATCATAACAAAGCTATATGAAAGTAAAACCATGCAAGATCATCCATTGTTTAAGTTTCAAAATAAAAGTACCACAACATTGTTTTAAAGTACCGACACATGCAACGGAAGTTACAACCTAATTCATAAAAACATTGTTCAGAATCACAAACATAAAGCAGACGTAGTTTAAGAGCGGTGGCTCGTCCAGGCAAGAGACACGACCCCTAAACTTTGGATGACCTTATTTCTCATACGCAGCGTGAAAACGTATCATACCATGCCAGATCCTTAATTACCTGAAATACATGTAAGTTGGAAAAATCAACAAAAATTGTTGAGCAAGTTCATGTGTAGTGAGTAAGTAAAAACCTTTGTAAGTATAAAATCCTGGTATGTAGCAAATAAGGAAAAAGAGATCACCAATGGTTTGCAAGGCCATTGATATGTGTGAAATGCAAGTAGGAAGGCTCAAACCTAGCAAATTTATGCGCCGGGTACAAAGTCATCCCGAGGTCCGTTACGCTGGGCCTGGGACTGGGCTCGCTACACCCAAATAGATCTATCGCTCCTGCCCCTCGGTCCTACCCTGAGGATTAATGACCTCAAGTTTCCGCCTACCCAGTTCACATGATCTAAATAACAACCCTCCTCACGCTAACCATACCATATAAGAAATATTCGCAAACATAGTAACATGTATTTCACCCCCGCAGTTTAGAAAACTGAAAACAGTTAAGAGAAAAGGGGGACATGAACTCACAGCGGTGCGTCTCTACCAAGTATACTCCAAATCAAGCAGCTGTGCAACGACCTACATGTGCTAATTCTATTAGACGGATGGCCGTGCCTTAGCTTTATAGTTTACATTTTTGGGAAATAGTTAGACAACTATTTCGTGTTTATATCTTGCATGTACTTGGTAGTTAATCTCCTTCTCAAGGATGGGGGATTTGATACATGTGTATTTGTATTATATCGTTAAGTCCCACTTAATATATTTTTACTTCTTATTCCAAAATCCCAAAAATATTATATTTTCTCTTCACATAGTACTTCCAAAAATAATACGTTGACAAAATACGCGTTCATGAATATTTCCGCCTAATGCGTAAGTTACGTTTTAGTAATCGGGTGGTAATAGTAATTACCGTTGTAACTTATATGTTTGTTGTGTAAGCGTTTGTATTATTTTGGGTTCGTCAACGTTTGTAAATATTATTTTTATTCTAAAAATAATATTTATATATTTTCACAAAATAATCATAAACAGTGTGGTGACAAATATATTTATCGAATAAATATTTATCACGTTTAGTTTCGTGAAAATCCCACCTCCGATTATTTAGTAAATAAAGTCATGGCGAAATATATTTGAAAATATATCAAAATAGTTCTAACACTTGTAAATAATTCTAAGTGTTAGATATTAGAAAAAAAAATTTCGCCAGAGTTTCCCCTGTAACTGGAGGTGGCCACGCTTTCAAGCGTATCATTTTCTTTTACAAAAATCACTTCAACAACCTTTTGATTCAATCAAACAATTTCCAACGCATTAAACTAGTTTTCAACACATCAAACTTGCCGACTAGTATGTAAATCGCATTATTACATGAACTTGTAGTTTTTCCGAAAACTATTGTGTAGATCCCCTTATATTTGGTGGATCTTTGTATGAAATAGTTTAATCTTGTAAAAACCCCGTTTTTAGAATAAATCATTCTTTACAACTTCCCGTCATCTTTCTCAAAGATTGATATTTTGTCGAAAACTTCTTATTTCACAAGTGTTTATACACTTGTGGTTTGTAAAATCACATTTGTTAGTATGTCATCCGACTTTTATAAAACATGATTTTCTCGACACATGGTTCTACGAAAATACCACTTGCACATACGTAGATCCGCTAGTTTTAAACACCATTTTACTAGTAAAAATACTTTTACACAAGTTCATGTTTCTCGCGTGGTAGAGTTTCACCTTTTAACCCTCGTACTGATAGAAACAAGCTTATGTCAAGATCTATGATCTTAACAAAGTCGGGTTAAACGATGATCCGAGCCACCACATCGTAGATCGGGCCTCAATAATCATCATATTTAAACACTACAACTTTTACACAAGTTATGATCTTTTATCCAACAAAATTCAAGTTTTTAGTAAACTTTAAAGATTCAAAAGATGGGTTTCCGCATTTTAACCGTTATAAATCATATTAACCACTTTAGATATGTTCGAGAGTGAGTTTTAAACATTATACCTCTAGCTCGGGGCTAGGGAAGATTCTAGGCGAAAATGAGGTGGATAAAAGCGAAGTAATGAGGTCCTTCCGCTTCCGTTTGCTCCAAGGCTCCTAATACGTGACCCGTAAGGCTTGTATATACTTGGAATGGATGAACAAAGCTCGACAATGGATGGATGGTGGTGGGGAGTCTTCGGCCGAGAGTGGGGAGAGAGCAAGAGAGAGTTTTTGTTGGTGATTGTGATGTGTAAGAACTCATGTGTTAAGTGGTGATATTTATAGACAAAGTTATGATCATCGTCCAACGGATTTCGTGTCTCCTTGATATTAGACATAAATCAATTTAATAATCAAAAGTTGTACTCTCTAGTTACATGAGGACCAAACCGGCCCAAGGGGGGGGGGTCACTTGGTTCGATTCCAAGTGTGTAGTTAGAGTTTAGTTACGTTAAGTAGGTTAACTTTAGGGGTTAACTCCGTTAGTTGTATGATGCGTTATAAAACGGGTGTTAGGGTAATCAGGGACCCTAACTGGCTCAGAAAAAGACCAATAATACTTTTGGCAATATTTTTATCTTCCGGGTATAGTCCGGTTGTTCGGTTAGATAGTAATTCGTTAAAGCGCTTAAGAAAGCTTTTAAGTGTCGTTAATACCATTTTTAGTGACGCAACTTACTCCCGACACTTTGGAAAGTGCCTAGTAATATTTTTCTCATGATTTGACATTTTATTAGCTAATTAGAAGCTGAATTGATAATTAAAGTGTTGTGTTTTGTGCTTAGAGTACGTTTTAGGCACATCCAATCATTATATCTTATTCCTAGAGACGCAGTTTCACAACCCTTGTATCCTTACACACACTATGGGTGTAGTAAAATATTTCTGGCTCATACAGGCCTTAGAGGCAGTATCTGCCTGATGCTGACTTTTATCAGCATGTTCAGTAGGTTATCCGTTCATAGTGCTACTGTGCTTTTGTGCATCATGTTTGTTACTAGGGTTCAGCCTGATAATAATGTAGTGACAATATGTAAGGTATGATGCAGATATGTACAGGTATCAACAGTCAAGTAGCAGTCTATCCATAAATTCAAGTAAGCACAGTAATTAAGCAGTAAATTATTATTAATTAAGTAGTACGGAAACCTGGTTTAGTGAGGGTTGTCACATAAGGGATTTGGTGCAGGTACCCTAGGTATCTCCTCCGGGTTGAAATCATGCATTTCTACTTGGTTTCCAAGGTTTTCTATTTCCATGGGTTGATCAGGAATCGGTGGTTGTGGTTGGGGTGCTAGCATTTGCTCCACGTTTGGGTCAGCTGCAGTGGTTGCTAAAATATGGATATTCCTATTGAGCATATCCTGGGCATAGGCATCGGTTTCTCTTTTAGCTGCGGCTAACCCTCGCTGTTCCTGCAACTTTTTTATACGTTTCCTACGCTCATGTGCTCCCCTACTGAACCATCCCCTCTTTTTCTGAGGAAATGGCTCTTCAGACTGAGCCTTAAACACAAAGATTCCTTCTTCCGTATCAGCAGAGTACCCTGAGAGGGCAGGCTGAGAAGAGGAGGTACCTTCGCTTCTAGGCGAACCAGACAATTGACGGTACGCGTCAGATGGTCCTTGGTCGCTCATACTGTAAACTAACAGATAGTTAGATAACTCATAACAAGAAAATACACTTATGCACGTATTTCCGTAATTTATTTCCTAACACTTTGAATTTTGATGTCAGCGGAACACATCTGTGGCTGAATCAGTGGCATAGCTCTGATACCACCTTCTATCACAACCCCCGATCCCTAATCCCCGGGAACGGGCGACCGCAAGCCAGTTTCGGTGGTATCACGTTATTAACCAATTTGGCAGTGGAAATTTTCATCAGGACCGTAGTTAGGAAATATTTAATCAGAGTAAACCACCACGTTTTATAACATTAAACACATGGGTAAAACCCAAGTTTTTAGTACACACATTTCATAGGAATAAATCCTATTTTATTTAATAAAAACATCTATTTTATTCTTAGGTAATTTTATTGCCACTTTTCCAAGCCTTCAATGCTGTCCAGCTGGCTTCTATTTGGCTTTCACATTTTGTTACCTAAAACGCGTTTTGAAAACATTTTGTCAGTGGGAAATACTGGTGAGTGAATCCCAGTTTAATCAAGTTTAAGTAAAACCATTTCACAGAGTACAGTATTGAGGGCGATCCCGCAATTACATTTGTTTCCAAGTTATATCAATTATCACCTGTCAGTACTGTCAGACCTGACTTGTGGAAATGTTACTCCTTGATCATGTGGTAACAAATTTTGTATACAAAACCCCAACATACCTACGATAATTGTATTCTTACAAATACTCAATAACTGTTATTCACATGGAAAGGTATTTAAGGTTTTGTAAAAACAATTAACAAAAGGTTTACAAAAAGTGGATCAACTCACATTGTTGTTTTTGGATTATCCTTTAGGGTTTCTTGGTGCTAATCTATAAATTACACAAATGCACATGTGTTAGTATAATAACCCATTTTAACATTAGTAATACCCTCCCCGAGACGTCATTCCAATGACTACGTCGGGCAGAACCACGACAACCGTTACGGAACCTTAGATCAATCGAGCAGAGTATCTAATACGTCTCCAGGGGTTATAATACTTACATCATAGCAGAACCTCGCTATTTAGGGGGGTATAATACCCGAGTATAGTGTACACTACGTAGAAATTGAGAGAGAAAGAAAGATTTTGAACGAAGTAGACTGAAATCCGATGGCCTTCTTATATAGTGCTGAAATCTGGTCTCCACGCGGCCCGCGTAAAAGTAAGCTAAGGCTTACGCGGCCCGCGTCAACATCCAGTCAACGTATAGCTTAGCTGGGTCAGCGTATAGGTCCGCCACGATGTCAACACGTGTCGGCTCAGGGTATCTCCGCGTTGTAGGTCTCTCGCGGCCCGCGTAAAGTTGAGGTGAGGTCCTACGCGGCCCGCCTAAGCTTAATATTTATTGTTTTTAATTTATTTTATATGTTATGATCTATTTTGGGCTCGGTTTTCACATACGGGGTATATTTAAAGGCATTTTAGGACATTTTAACATATACTAGAGTATTCGAACAATAATCAAGGATGACAGTTTATTGAGGATTGTTACACCCTTGCTTGGGATTCAACCCAAGACCTCCCACTAAGAGGCAAGTGCCTCTACCAAGTGAGCTAGCCCCACTTGGCAGTACTCTTATACTTAACTTTTTATTAGCTTTTCCGGAATAATATTTCTAATAAAAATACATCAATATATATTCTCAAAATATATATTTTAGGAAATATTACGTAGAAAAATTACTTATAGTTTTTCCCTTGGCAAAAATATTTATAAATTTCATATAAATCTCAAAAATAATATATTTTCAAGTCTAACTTATTTTTCACCCAAGAATAATGTATTTCATGTTCATTCACGAAAATATATTTTTTCTCCCAAAAATAATATATCTTCTAATAATTTCAAGAAAAAAAATATACGTTTTCTTTTCCAAAAGTAATATATTTTCTCGTTGACAAAAATATGACATATTCTTGTAGTAATTATAAAAATCACATTTTCATTCTCTCGGTGTCCAAAATACTAATTACCAAAAAATACTTATGAATTAATTTTCTGGGATATTTTTTAAGTTATATTCCTTGTTCGGTTTCTCCAATATTTTGGGAATAAATTGTATATTTATTTCTTGGAATTTTGGTAATATTTTGGATTGTAATTTCTTGGTATATTGGTGAGTTATATTATTTCAAGTCCTAAAATAATATAACTAATACATATCATATACAAATAATCACACACATTGTGACATCTAAATATATATTTTCCTAAATACATATTTAGTCATTTTTATTTACAAAAACCAACCTCCAATATTTATAATTTTTGGTAACAAAAATTATGGCAAACTTTATATGAAAATTCATGGTTTAAAATATGCTTGTAAATATTTGTTCAAAAATATTTTTCTAAGTGTTTAATTTTTAGAAAAATTTTGCCATAGTTTCCCCTAAAAATGGAGGTTTCCATGCTTATCATATCATTTTCTTTTATAAATCAACAACAAATCAATCCACACTTACCAATTTGCCAAAATCAAGCATAAACTACTACCTCATGAACTTGAAAATTCACAAAATGTGTAGTAACTTACTAGTGTGTTTAGTAAGCCTAGTTACCCTTTAAAGTGTGTTTGTTTATTTAAAAACTTCATTTTTGAAGGAACTGGTTCTTTACAACTTGTAATTAATTTTTCTAAAAATGTTTCTTCTTGAGTTTTTCTTGTTACATATATATATTCCTACACTTGATTAACCACTAAAAATGTGGTTAATTTCTTTAAGAACCAAAATTAAGTAAACTTTGTATTTTTAACTTGATTTCTTGAAAAATCATTCTTGAAATCATAGATTTACAAGACTTTATGTTTACTTTAATCATAACTTAACAAGAAAAACAACTCATACTTTTAATTTCATGATTTACATGAGGATGATCACTTTGATCTTAACATAATCATCCTCTCATCTTGCTAGATTATGTCTTTAAGCACTATCTAGCAAGATCATATGATGATCAACATCAATAACACGAGCAAACAACAATCAACAATCATAACAATACTTAAACAACATGATTTCTTATGTATTTAGTCTTATGTTCAAGTTTCATGTTCAAGATTTATAGTGTTCTTCATGATTAACAACATGTATCTTCTTTTAACACCAAAACAAGATGTAAAATGAAGAGTAGAATGATCTTACTACTAGCTCAAGGTTAGGGATGATCACTAGATGAAAATGGAGTGGATAAAAGCTTGTGTGAGAGGTCCTTTAGCTTCCAAGAGTTCCAAGCTTCATTG
This sequence comes from Helianthus annuus, assembly GCF_002127325.2. Lineage (NCBI taxonomy): Eukaryota > Viridiplantae > Streptophyta > Magnoliopsida > Asterales > Asteraceae > Helianthus > Helianthus annuus. The sequence continues at coordinate 116,430,424 of NC_035433.2, read as the reverse complement.
TACACCTTCTAACACCTTTGTATATGTATGGATTGTATGAGAGGTGAAAGATGAAGATGATGGTATGTGTGTGGGTGTTCGGCCAAAGGTAGAAGAGAGGGAAGGAGAAGAAGTGAAATGTTGGTGTGTGATGAAAATGAATGTTATGATCTTGAGGTTTAAGTTATAATCTTCTCACACTTTGTAAACCATTGGTTTATATGTTTAGTAAAGGTTAAACAAGATCCAATATAAAATGCAAATAAAATCTTGAGTGGGCCATGCGTGTTGGCCGATTGTAGGTGTGGGGGGGGGGGTTCTTAGGCTAGGTGATAACCAATAGTTAGTTTAGTTGGTTAAAAATCAAGTATTAGTTAGGTTAGTTAGTTACTAGTTGTTATATAATGTGTTATGATGTTCGGGGACCATAACTAGCCTCGTAATGCTAAAACAATGCTTCTAGTAAGAATTTGGTGTTTTGGGTAGTGTCCGGTTGTTAGGTTGGTTATCGGTTCGTTAAGGTGCTAAACTATGCAGTTTAGTGTGCTTTATGTTATCTTTTGTGACAGTTTTGATTCCCGACACTTAGGAAAGTATTTTGGACCATTTAACCATATTTCTGCATGATATTAAAGTGTTTAAATGCTGAATTTTGCTGATTTCTGCAGTTTATGTGAGTTTTAGGCACTTTCCGGCACTTAAACTATCTCTAGGAAGGCAGTTTTGTGATCCTTACTTTCCTACACTTTATACTAGTGTAATACTTGGTTTCTTGCTCATTCTGTGTCTCAATACAATGTCTGTCTATGTACTGAACTCCGTCAGCATATTTCTAATTTATCTGATAACTGTGCTAACTGTGTTTCATGCATCATTTGAATCAACAAAGTTTGCATGCAATAATGATATGTCATTTGCAATATATGATGCACATGTATGTATATGGAAAAATCAGAAAGCAATTCTAGTCATTAATTGTAATTCAGCACAGTTGTCACAGTTTTGTTGGGGTTTGGTTGAAGTTTGAGAGATGGTTTTGCTCCATGGCTATGGAGGTTGATAATGAAGATCTAAGGGATGTGTTTTAGATCTGAGAAGAGGGAACAGGGATATGTATTTTTTTAATTTAATTAGTTCATTAAGAAAAAAAAGGTGGGGACATGTGTTTCTAAAGGGTATTTTTGTCATTTCACACCCTCTTAACTGAGAAAACTAACTGATGTTATGCACAGAGACTATCCAGGAACGAAAATTGAAAAGTTGGGGAGTATAGCTATAATTTTAGAAAGTTAGGGACTAAAGGTTAAAAAATGACAAACCACAGGAACTATCCGGGCATTTAACTCATTATTATAATATTAAAATAATAAAACTATTAAAATATTATTAAAATTATAAAACTATATATATTATTATAATATATCATAAACACTATCAAAAGTTAGTATTATTAATTAATTAATTAATTATTATATTATTATTATATTGTATTATTATTATATTATTAATAGATAGGATAATATTAAAATAATAAAACTATTAAAAAACTATACATATTATTATAATATATCATAAACACTATTCTTTATTAATATATAGGATAACTATAATATTAAAATAATAAAACTATTTAAAAAACTATATATATTATTATAATATATAAAATACACCGGTTAACACCGAGTTTATTCAACTTAAAAAGTAAAGAGAATAACCATTATTATAATATTAAAATAATAACACTATTGAAAATAATATTAAAATAATAAAACTATTAAAAAAACTATATATTTTATTATAATATAACATAAACACTATTCACAAGTTTGTATTATTAATAGATAAGATAATATTAAAATAATAAAAATGTTAAAAAAACTATATATATATATTTATAATATATCATAAACACTATTCACAAGTTTGTATCAATAATATATAGGATAATATTAAAATAATAAAATTATTAAATATATTATATATATATGTATATTATAATATATCAAAAACACTATTCACAAGTTTGTATTATAGGATAACATAGTATAATTCATTTTTTCGCTTGCAGCTTTCTGTCAATATTTTTTTTTTTTTGAAAATATAACTTCATTAAAATACACCTACGACCCAAACGGACAAAAGGTCAATACAAAATAACACCTCGACCCTTCCACCAATATTTTTATTCCAAATTTTATTCAAGACATCCTTTTGTAATTGATTCATCCCACAAACATAACTCCATAACTCATAATTCTTCTAGAAAAATTAAATGATCTTGTGTTGTTTTCAGAGCCACCTACATCTAAGAGAGAAACTAAAACAAACAATTAATGTGTCATTTATTTTTTCAATGAATTTCACTTAACCATTAATAATAAGTATTAAAACCTATTAAGAGTACTTTGAGAAAGAAAATTAATATAGTATAATCATTAATTAACTAATATAATATCTTCTGAGAATTTGGTCTAGTGGTAAATTGATCTGTCATCCCTAATGGTAACGCAGGTTTAATTCTGCTTGGGCCATTTTCAAAGGACATCTGGGTGAAGGAACGAATCGGGGCTTTAATCCCGGGTTCGAACCGAACGGGGGACGAGAGTTTACAGATCCATCCGGTTCCTGTGCATCGGGGGGCACGGTCTCATGGCGGTCGAGAAGTCGACCTTGGACGTAGCCCTATGCAGGGCGGGTTTACACGTGAGATTCTTTGTCGTTCAAAAAAAAACTAATATAATATCTATTAATTAGATATAACTTCTTTTGAGATGAAATTACCCCGTTTAGCTCGTTTCCACTTAAAATATCAAACTCCAAATATGAATAAATTTCAAGTATAATTTATTGCAAACAACCCTAAAATTACTCAAAAGTTTAGGAATATTTATATAAAAGTGTCACACCCCAACCGATGGCGGAATCATCGGGGCATGGCACTGAGCGAAACAGATTGTCCAGAAGTTTCCACAACAACTATTAATACTATTCAGTTAAATGATACGTCCCATACCGTATCCCAAATAATACAATAAATTATTACAGATAACAACCAGTCAAGTAATTCTGTTCCGACAACTCAGATTTAAATAAAATAATATAAATATTGTTTCTGCTTCTAAAGACCCCTAGATTTACTGCTACAGACAACTATTTGTTGGGGGCTCTAGACGTTTTATTCTAGCCTCGCTTCCCTAGCAAGAATGCATCTTAAACACCTGTCACATAAGTTAAAATAAAGTCAATACATATAATGTAAAGGTGAGCATACAAGTTTGATATAGCATATAGAGTTCGAAATAGTTTACGCATAACCAGCACGTACACAGAGGGAAACGAAGCATGTTAATTATCGACATGGATCTATCGATACCAATGACTGCGGGTTGCCTGTCTGAGACAGTTCGCAATACATGATTACCACCGTAATCAATGCAAGTAATTGTCCTTAACAACCCACAACCCCCGTGTGAATGGGTGCTGAGTCCAAACTATAGTACTACGTCGTTAAGGCATGTAGACAGCATTCCACGTGTAAACACAATCAACAAGCATTCATTTAGTCACGTAATACATGCATAATTGGTTAGCGTTTAAAGTAGTTGAGTAGTGTGTTCGATTGTGTTTTTGATAAATAACGTATGTAACACCCAAAAGTGCTAAAGCAAAAAGGGTGCGAGTATACTCACAGTGATTGGTTGATGGATTGAAGGGAGCGCTTGAGAACAGGGTTTGCCTGAATAGTTCGATAGCATAACAATGAGTAATACGCAAAATGGAAACAAGTGATGATGGGTCGAACTGCCTGGTCGATCGAACAGTTGGTTCGATCGAACGGGTTGTTCGTTCGACTGGACAGTCCGTTCGGACAGCCTATTCGATCGGCCGGTAGGCTCGATCGGTATGACTGTTCGAGTGGATTGTTTCTTCCTTTGAGTAGGATGTGTTTGTGTATGATGGCTTATCCTTTTGAAGTTTTCGTTGTAGTATTTGAGAACACTGAAGTGTCCTTACCTTTCAGGTCGATCGATCAAACGGTCTGTTCGATCGGCTGGCTTAACCGATCGGTTAGGAACTTCAGAAATGGGTCCTCAAAAGAATGTCACCTGATCGAACAGCATGTTCGATCGGGTGGCACTCCAACACGTTGAACGAATTGAAAATCGATTAAGTGTTGAAGTATAGTATCTCATGATCCGATGAGTAATGTTATCAAATAGCTCGTTCGATCGAACATCACTTCGATCAATACCATACTTCATAAAATTGTCAAAGTGTGGGGCCACTTGCTAGCCGATCGGCTGGCCCGGTCTATCAGCCGACATGTCCGATCGGCTGGGCTGTTCGTTCGAACAGCCTGTCCGATCGGTCAGCTTTCTGACCTGGTCGGCCTGTTCGTCTAACACTTGGCTGTCCTGGTTTGTTTGACGTTATATCGAGGTATTTTGACAACGAGTTGAACCATGGAACCTTCGTTCTTACTTGTTTCCCCTGCTCGGACAGGAATCACCCAAGTCCGGCCAGTGAACGGTTCGGAACGGTAGTTTAACGTTTAACCCGAAGTCGGTGCACGTCGTAGATAGAATCCAAATCTTGAACCACACAATCATTAGAATGATTTGTGAGTTGTCTCAAGCTCCGTTTCTACCAGTTTGAAGGCATTGAGTGTAAAAGAGTTGAAAGAAAGTTGGAAATCATTCTTTCAATCCTTCACATCATGTAAGTGTTTAGATCTGTGATAGATCTTAGTTTGTTTTTGTGGAAATCGGCTAGATCCAGGTGATTCTTGGTGGATTGAGGCCAAAACATGATGTTCTTGAAGAACACCATGATGACATCATCCTAGAATGCTTGGATCTTGATGATTTCACGGTTAGAAATCAAGATTTGAAAGATAGAAAGGTGTAGAGGCATGTATTGATCAAGAAAGTACAAGATTTAGGATGAAAACTTACCGAAATCGGAAGAAATCTAAGAAAAGAAGGGGAGTACGAGCTGGTCGGTCAGAGAGTTTCCAAAAGTGGAAAGAATGACAATGACAGGCCTATTTATAGGCTTCCCAAAGAGGAAAGGGCTGGCCGATTGGCCAGGCTGTTCGATTGGCTAAGAGCCTGATCAATCCACAGCCTGTTTCGAGTGTTCGGCGTGACGATTTCTGATATTTCGATTTAGATTGAAGACGATACGAGTACGATAGAGTTTCCTATTCAAATTACTTTTAATCCCAACCACTATATCTACATATAAGCATCTATATCTTGCGTAACCTCTTTTCCACTACTATCATGATTCGATTTCGATTGCATTTGATTGAGTTTCGAGTTTTGATTTGATTGATTCGATTGATCACCACACAAAACATAAAGTAAGCATGCACAGGTAACACACAAGGCACACACACAAGTAATATAACACCAAATTCGCATAATTCGAGTTTCGAGTTCGATTGATGATTCAGTTAGCTTGATTATAGATTGATTAACTTTATCGCATTGTTACTTCCTACTATTCACAGTCGTAAATCGTTGCGCGTCGATTAAATATTCGATTACTTCGATTCCTTTGATTGACAACACTTACTCCACATAATACAAAACATAAAATAGACTAATTACAGTCAAGAAGTCAAAGTTGACTTGGACTTTGACTTTGACATTCGAAAACACGGGGTGTTACAGCTTCCCCTTGTTTAGGGAATTTTGTCCCGAAATTAGGCTCGAAGCTGCACAGCACCGTGAATGATATTACCAATTTCTCGCTTCAGATCTTCATTTGAATAACTGCGGGTACTTGGCCTTCATGTCGCTTTCTAGTTCCCAAGTGAACTCCGCGCCTCGTTTACCTTCCCATCGGACTTTCACGATAGGGATGCGCGAGCATCTGAGTTGCTTGGTTTGGCGATCCATGACTTCGACAGGCTTTTCCACGAAATGCAGCGTTTCGTTGACTTGAAGGTCGTCGAGAGGTACAATCAGATCATGATCAGCTAGGCATTTTTGGAGGTTTGACACATGGAAAGTCGGGTGGGCGCTACTAAGTTCCTCCGGTAGTTTGAGTCTGTAGGCGACTTTTCCGATCCTTTCCAGAATCTTAAGAGGTCCAACATATCGAGGCGCTAGTTTCCCTTTCTTGCCAAATCTGACCACACCCTTCCAAGGTGATACCTTTAGGAGTACGTAGTCGCCAACGTCAAATTCAAGGGGCTTGCGTCTTCTATCGGCGTAACTTTTCTGTCTATCCCTGGCTTTCGACAAGTTATCTCGAATCTGGAGGATTTTGTCAGTCGTTTCTTGCAGTAACTCGGGACCGGTTAATTGCGAGTGACCGATCTCGTGCCACACAATGGGCGAACGACATCTTCTTCCATATAAGGCCTCGAATGGTGCCATTTGAATGCTGGCATGATAGCTGTTGTTGTACGAGAATTCGACTAGTGGTAGGTATTTGTTCCAACTACCACCGAAGTCTATGACACACGCACGGAGCATGTCTTCAAGAGTACAGATCGTTCTTTCAGTCTGTCCGTCGGTTTGAGGATGAAATGCGGTACTTAAGTTAAGCGACGTACCGAGCGCTGCTTGAAACGTTTCCCACAATCGTGAAGTAAACCGAGCATCACGGTCTGAAATGATGTCACGAGGCGTACCATGATTACAAATGATCTCGTCGGTGTAGATTCGGGCTAGTCGTTCTACCTTGTAGTCTTCCCGTATTGGCAAAAAGTGGGCTGATTTGGTCAGACGATCAACTATAACCCAAATGCTGTCGTGACCTGATGGTGTGGGCGGAAGTTTGGTTATGAAATCCATAGCTATACTCTCCCACTTCCATATAGGGATTGGAGGTTGTTCGAGTAAGCCAGAAGGTCGTTGATGTTCAGCCTTAACTCTCGCACAAGTCAGGCAACTCCCAACATAGAGGGCGATATCTCTTTTCATTCCCGGCCACCAGTACTTGTAACGAAGGTCCTGGTACATTTTATCGGCACCGGGATGAATAGAGTATCGGGATTTGTGGGCTTCGTTCAATATAATCTTTCATAAATCGGTCCGCTTAGGGATCCAAATTCGGTCCAGATAATAGAAAATCCCATCTGCTTTTCTTACAAGCTGAGCTCCATCGTGATAGATTCTCTCCTTCCTCAGAGTGCTTTCATTAAAACAAGCATGCTGGGCTTCGCGGATAAGGGTTTCGAGATCATGCTGGGCTTGGATATTGCAAATACTGAGCAAATAACTCCGTCTGCTAAGCGCGTCGACAACAACATTTGCCTTGCCTGGGTGGTAACGAATCTCACAGTCGTAATCGTTAAGAAGTTCTACCCATCGGCGTTGACGCATGTTAAGTTCTTTCTGATTAAAGATGTGTTGTAAACTCCTGTGATCGGTGAAGATCGTACACTTGGTACCATACAGGTAGTGTCACCAAATCTTCAATGCAAAAACAACTGCGCCTAGCTCGAGATCATGGGTTGTATAGTTCTTCTTGTGGATTTTGAGCTGACAAGATGCGTAAGCTATAACCTTGTCCCGTTGCATGAGAACACAGCCAAGACCAAGGTTGGAAGTATCACAATAGACAATGAAATCGTTGTTTCCGTCGGACAATGTGAGAACAGGAGCATTGCAAAGCATATGCTTGAGGGTTTGAAAGGCAGACTCTTGTTCAGTTCCCCAAACAAACAACTTGTCTTTATGGGTATGGGCGGTAAGAGGCACAGCGATCTTAGAGAATCCTTCGATAAATCGTCGATAATAGCCCGCTAGTCCGAGAAAAGAACGAACTTCAGACGGGTTCTTAGGCGTAATCCAACTCTTAACTGCTTCAATCTTCGCGGGATCGACATGAATACCTTGACTATTAACGATGTGACCCAGAAACTGAACCTCCTCCAGCCAAAATTCGCACTTGGAGAACTTGGCGTAGAGTTGATTCCCCTGGAGTAGCTCGAGAACCAAACGTAGATGTTGCACGTGTTCGGCTTTCGACTTAGAATAGATCAAGACATCGTCGATGAACACGATGACGAAACGGTCTAGAAATGGCTTACATACGCGATTCATCAGATCCATGAAAATTGGGGGTGCGTTAGTTAAACCAAAAGGCATAACAACGAATTCATAATGGTCGTATCGAGTTCGAAAAGCAGTTTTGGGGATGTCTTCCTCTTGAATGCGCAATTGATGATAGCCTGAACGTAGATCGATCTTCGAGAAACACTTAGCACCTTGCAGCTGATCAAATCAGTCGTCGATTCTAGGCAAAGGGTAACGGTTCTTGATGGTCAACTTATTCAATTCCCGATAGTCGATGCACATCCTGAACGACCCATCCTTCTTTTTAACGAAAAGGACTGGTGCGCCCCAAGGAGAAGTGCTCGGGCGAATGAAGCCTTTTTCAAGTAACTCCTGGAGTTGGTTCGAGAGTTCCCTCATTTCGGATGGAGCGAGTCGATAAGGAGCTTTGGCAACAGGGTTAGCTCCAGGAATAAGCTCGATACGAAAGTCGATATCACGACTTGGCGGAAGTCCAGGAAGATCGTCAGGGAACACCTGAGGAAATTCACGGACCACTGGAACGTCTTTGACTTCAACCTTCTTTTTCTTTTCCTTCTCTGCTACTACAATGTTGGCCAAAAAAGCTCGGTATTCCTTGTAGAGATATCTGCTAGCTTGGATACACGGCATGAACTTGAGACCTTTTGAAGCTGTTTCACCGTACATCCATAAAAGATCTCCACTCGCGAGCGAGAATCGAATCATCTTATCAAAACACACAACTTCAGTGTGACAACTCGTATTTCAGAACCCATCTTTGTGTTAATGTAACGTATGTGGACCCTATGTGATTATGTGAACTTTGATGATTAATGAGATGTTATGTTGTTATGATATGTGCTTGTATGTTTCCATTCAACGATTGCGGTAGTCTTGTTAAAATTACAGATGTTGGTATAATTGGACCGCAATATATATGTGTTTGTTTGATAAAGAAACTCATGAGCATAAGTTTCGAACTTGGCCCAAATGGTTGTTTTGTTTAGAAAACACAACCGGCCCAAATTGTTCAAATATTGGCTTCATAATACAAAATACGTACCCACTTTCCTTGTCTCACCATTTGCAAACAGCAACCCTAATCATCCATTGAACGGCGGCAGTAGCAAGACCCCTTCCCCCCCTTTTTTTGTTTCGGTTTGCATCTCAACTAGTCAGATTACTGGTTAGTAATTCTCATTTATTCATTCCATGTTTGCGTGTCAACGATTTATTATTTGTTGATTGGGCTGATCAAGTTTGCATATGTGCCGAATTTGTGATGTTCGATTAGGCTGTTCCGATCGGTGGTAATGTTATAGTTATTAACTGTGTATATTAAATCGATAGTGGTGTTATCCAGGATTGCATGATTAAATTATTTCTTAGATAGCATGATCTAGTCGATTTTCGGATCACTAATATAAACCGTGAACACATGATATGTAACCGATAATTAGTAGTTAAACGATTAAATGATGATTCAAACTGATCATTCTCCATAAAGGGGTTGACGGCAGTTAGGGTTCTGTGTTCATAACTGTTGAGGAAGGTTAAGGCACGAGGAAGGTTAAGGTTCCTCATGAGGAAGGTTAAGGTTCCTCATGAGGAAGGTTAAGCTTCTTTAGTGAGGAAGGTTAAGGTTCTTCAGTGAGGAAGGTTAAGCTTCTTCAGTGAGGAAGGTTAAGGTTCCCCGTAGGGGAAGGTTAAGGTTCCTCGTGAACCTGTAAGTACTTAAGGTTCCTCGTAAAGTTTATATGCACAGTAGTTCTATATGTTAACTCTGTTAGTATGATAACTCTGTTAGTATGTTAACTCCGTTAGTATGATAACTCTGTTAGTATGATAACTCTGTTAGTATGTTAACTCCGTTAGTATGATAACTCTGTTAGTATGTTAACTTTGTTATGCATGTTAAGAAGGTAAACCCAGTTAGTATATTAACTGCGTTAAGTCTGTTAACTATGTTAATTAACTAACACCATTAGCTTATTTCTCCTCTTATATATGTTAATCCTGTTAAGTTGTTAACCTTGTCAAGCATGTTAAAGAATAACCATGCTAGTATAAACTGTGAAAGACATTTATGTGGAGCATGAATTGCATGGAAATGATTAACTGCTTACCTGGCGCATGATGTTAACTGCTGTCACGGCCCCCGACCCGGTTTGACCCGTTTCAGGAGCCACGGGACAGAAATCCTGCGGTACTTTATTTATTGTGAGTTTAGCAGCGGAAATTTTATTTACAGGATCGGCTAAGTTAAAACTTTTCCCGATTATTTTAATTCACAATTCGGGATAAAACCCCGATAATTTACAATAACAAGATTTTACTGATAAAACATATTTCTTTATTTTATATTGAGCCACTATCTTAAGCTTGAAATGCTTCCCCTGCATTTTTCCTGAATTACAGCAGATCACCTGAAACATGTTTGAAAAAGATTTTGTCAGCGGGGAAATACTGAGTGAATTATTCTAGTTACTGGAAAATGACACATTTATTATAATTCACAGTGGTAAGATCTTTTACAATGTTTCTGATATCAACCAATTACCCACAGTACTTTACCACTCGACCCATTGGCCCACCTGTCCAATGGTGTCTGTGATTATGGTCATATCACCCAATGGCTGCCCCAATGGTGACGATTATCAGGTAATGTGCACAATACCCCACATACCGGCTGTAATTTGGTGATTACATAAACTTAATCACTGTAAGTTATAATTCTGAAAATAATTTGGAGTATTGTAAACAGTTAACAGCTCATAAACGGTGAGAAAAGAGTTTATAAAAGAAGAATAACTCACATTGCAGATTTAGTACTGACAGAATATGATTTTAGCCCTGTTAACCTAATTTCAACAATAATGCACACAAAACAGGGTTAGTGATCAATACAGCAGTTACGATAACTCACGAGATCAAATTCTCACAAGGAATGACAAAGTGCAATACTTCAACTCATTTATCGAAATGACGACAAACGAAAAAAGTATAATACTTCAACTCATTTATCGAATTAACGACAAACGACAAAGTATAACCCAATGTGGGCGGCACTTAGACATTCTTTGGATATATTGATCCCGGAAACTAAATCGTAATAGCGATCGAGTAATTACCCTGTTCTGCGGCAGCACCTCGTGAACAGTGTGTGTTTAATTGTGATATAATAGCCTAATATCGACGTATAGACAGCAATTGAACGTCGCTTTTGTACCAACAGTCGACTGCCAAGGTCGGCTATTTATAGCTCGAAATTCGACTCGCATACGGACCGTATGCCTGGACCCTTGCGGTCCGTAAGGGAGCCGGTTGGCTTACGGTCCGTAAGGACTAACCCTTACGGTCCGTAAAGGGTGCGATCTAGCTTGTAGACTAGCCTTCTCAGTGGTATAGGTCTGTTGAATCAACAACATTCGAATTTCCATAATTTACAACGCATAATTCGAGATAAATATCAATTAGGGTTTAACCTCCCTGAGTTTTAGGGGCCCTGATCCTGATTCCGATTATTCCGGAAATTTCAGGGTTAGTGCGGAATTACTTGGGTGTCTCAATTAGGGTTTCCTTATTGACTAATTATTATTCTAATTATTTAATTTTAATAAGAGTTGTTACATCCTCCCCACCTTAGGAAAAAATCTCGTCCTCGAGATTCACTGAAACAGATGAGGATACTTGCGCTTCATTTCTGATTCCAGTTCCCAAGTGTATTCCGGTCCTCTCTTGGAATTCCATTTGACTTTCACAAGTACAAGTCGCTTGTGTTTGAGGAATTTGATTTTCCGGTCTTCTATTTGTAAAGGTTTTTCTATGAATTTTAATTTTTCATTTACCTCTATGTCTTGAAGAGGTACTACCAGAGATTCATTTGATAAACATTTCTTAAGGTTGGATACATGAAATACATCATGTACTCCAGCTAGTTCTTCTGGTAGTTGTAAACGATAAGCGACTGGTCCGATTCGTTGAATCACTGGAAATGGTCCAACATATCCGGGACTCAGTTTTGCTTTCTTACCGAATCGTACTACTCCTTTCCAAGGAGATACTTTTAGTAGTACTTTGTCTCCTACTTGGAATTCAAGTGGTTTGCGACGATTGTCTGCATAGCTCTTCTGGCGATCTCTGGCTGTTTTCAATCTTTCTTTGATTTGAGTTATCTTGTCTGTGGTTTCTTGCACAATTTCTAGACCTGATAATTGACTTTCTCCTATTTCCGCCCAACATACGGGTGTTCTGCACTTGCGTCCATACAGTGCTTCGAATGAAGCGGCTTCAATACTTGAGTGGTAACTATTGTTATAGGAGAATTCAATTAAGGGTAAATGGTTATCCCAATTACCTCCAAAGTCAATTATACATGCTCGGAGCATGTCTTCTAGAGTTTGGATCGTTCTTTCACTTTGTCCATCGGTTTGTGGATGATATGCAGTACTTAGATTGAGTCGGGTTCCCATTGATTCTTGGAAACTTGTCCAGAAACGGGAAGTGAAACGACTATCTCTATCCGATACAATGGAGAGCGGGACTCCATGTAAGGATACTATTTCATCCACATACAGCTTGGCTAATCTTTCCATGCTAAAGGTTTCTGTTATTGGTAGAAAATGAGCTGATTTGGTTAATCGGTCCACGATTACCCAAATTGCATCATTACCTTTTCTGGTCTTGGGTAACTTAGTAACAAAGTCCATTGTTATGAGTTCCCATTTCCATACAGGCATTTCTAACTGTTGTAATAAACCTGAGGGTTTCTAGTGTTCGGCTTTAACTTGTGAACAGGTTAAACACTTAGATACATATTCAGCTATATCCTTTTTCATTCCTATCCACCAGAAATTCTTTCTTAAATCTTGGTACATTTTATTGTTCCCTGGGTGTATCGTATACTTAGATTTATGAGCTTCTTCTAAAATTTTCGACCTTAAATTTCCTTGTTTAGGTACCCAAATTCTGTTTTTGTGGAATTTCCAAATTCCATCATTTCCTTGTTCCAATTCTTTTAGGTAACCTTTCATTCTTTCGGCATCATCCTTGATTGCCGTTTTCTGGATTTCCTTCACTTGTTCCCTTAAATCTACTTGTAGATTTATTCTAAGAGCACGGACTCGCCTTTGCTTTTCATGATACTTACGACTTAAGGCATCTGCTACTACGTTGGCCTTTCCTTCGTGATATTGAATATTACAGTCGTAATCACTCAGAATTTCCATCCATCTTCTTTGCCTCATGTTCAACTCTTTTTGCCCAAATATATATCTTAAACTCTTATGATCTGTATAAACAGTAAACTTACTTCCATACAGATAATGTCTCCATATCTTAAGGGCAAAAACTATAGCTCCTAATTCTAAATCATGAGTCGTATAGTTTTCTTCGTGCTTTTTCAATTGTCTGGAGGCATACGCAATTACCTTCTTGCGTTGCATTAACACACATCCGTATCCTAGTTTTGAAGCATCACAATATACTTCAAAATCTTCTGTTCCTTCTGGTAAGGCTAAGATTGGCGCATTGGTTAATTTCTATTTTAGGATTCTGAAGGCTTCTTCTTGCTTTGGTCCCCATTCAAACTTAGTGGCTTTACAGGTTAGCTTAGTTAATGGTACAGCTATCTTGGAAAAATCCTTAATAAACCGTCTATAATAACCGGCTAAACCTATAAAACTTCTAATTTCCATTGCAGTTTGTGGAACCTTCCAGTTGGTAATTGCTTCTATCTTAGCAGGATCTACGTGAATACCTTCATGATTCACCATGTGTCCTAAGAATTGTACTTCTTGTAGCCAAAATTCACACTTCGAGAATTTAGCGTACAACTTTTGTTTTCTTAACAAAGTTAAGAGTGCATGCAAGTGCTGACAATGCTCGACTTGACTTTTGGAATAAATGAGTATATCGTCAATGAACACGATTACAAATTTATCCAGATATGGTTTACAAATTCTGTTCATCATGTCCATGAATGCAGCTGGGGCATTGGTTAATCCGAAGGGCATGACTGTAAACTCATAATGACCATACCTAGTTCTGAAAGCAGTTTTAGGTATGTCCTCCTCTTGTACTTTCAACTGATGATATCCGGATCTTAAGTCTATTTTAGAGAAATACCTAGCTCCTTGTAATTGATCGAAAAGATCATCAATCCTAGGTAATGGGTATCGATTCTTAATTGTAACCTTATTCAATTCTCTATAATCAATACACATTCTCATTGATCCATCTTTCTTTTTCACAAACAACACTGGTGCACCCCAAGGGGATGAACTAGGTTGTATAAATCCTTTGCTTAGTAATTCATCTAATTGCTTCTTTAATTCTAGCATTTCGGTAGGAGCTAATCGATAAGGTGCCTTGGCTATCGGTGTAGTTCCTGGAATTAGATGAATCCTAAATTCAACCTCTCTATCTGGTGGTAACCCAGGTAAATCTTCTGGGAATACATCTGGGTATTCTGAGACTACAGGAATTTCCTTGAGTTCTTTGCCTTTAGTACAAATGATTACTGAAATCATATATACTATTCCCTGTTTTCGTTCATAATTAGCAACTTTCATTACTGATATGAACTTTAATGGCTTCCGAGGTTTATCTCCTGCAATCTTAATTACTTCTCCCGTAGGTGCTTGAATTTCTGTAGAGTTTCGATCACAAATGATTTGAGCATGGTTGGCTATTAACCAATCCATTCCTAACACAACATCAAACTCAGCTAATTTCATAGGCAATAGGTTTGCAACAAATTTATGACCTGAGAGTTCTATTTCTACTTTTTGCAAAACCTGATTAATTTCTACTGAATTCCCATCTGCAGTTTCAACGGTAAAAATCTGCCTAACGGTAGTTAATGGTAACTTAAGAGCTTGACAGAATGATGTATTTATAAAACTTTGGTTTGCACCAGAGTCAAATAATACTTTTGCATAGACGTTGTGAACTAAAAACGTACCGGCTATCACATCCGGAATGAGCTCTGCTTCTTGAGTAGTTAGCTGAAAAGCTCTGGCATTTTTCTTAACAGTTCCTTCAACTGGTTTGCCTTTGTTATCGGTGATTTTGTTTAGTTTAGGACATTCGGTTTTGTAATGTCCTGTTTCCCCACAGTGAAAACAGGTTATAGTTTTCTTCTTACAGTTTTCTTCACTATGGCCTACAGATTTGCAGAAGTTACAAATTGCATTGCATTTTCCAAAGTGCTTCCTTCTGCAATTTCTGCAAAATGGCGGGATTGAAGATTGTCTCGCTCCTTTCTTTTTGAAATTACTACTATTACCCACCCTGAATCCTTGGGTAATTTTCTGAGCCAATTCTTTCTTCCTATCTTCATCTCTTGTGCGGATCAGTTCGTCGGTTAGGGTGTTAGCTAATTCTACTGCATCGTCAATAGTACGAGGTCTCGCAGCCTTGACGATATTGCGAATTTCGCTAATTAATCCCCAAATATATCGAGAAATGAGTACTGGTTCTGGCGAAGCCAGGTTAGGTACCACTCTCGCATATTCGAAGAATGTCGAAGTATAACCACGACAATCTACCCCTGTCATTCGATGATTGAGGAACTTATTTGCCATTTGTTCCTTCTCATACTCAAGACAGAATTTTCTTTCAACAGGATTCTTAAATTCTTCCCAAGTCATAGCATAAGCCACTCGTCTTCCTTTTGCCTGCAGCACTGTGTTCCACCATTCTAGTGCTCCTTCCTTAAACAGATTTGAGGCATACATGACTTGATCTTCTTCAGCACATTTACTTATTGCAATTACTGCTTCGGTTTTCTCTAACCATCGCAGTGTGGCAGTTGCTCCTTCGTTGTCTGCAAATTCAGCGGGTTTACAAGCAAGGAATTCTTTGAAAGTGCAACCAGGTGTTGCAGCTTTTCGCTTTTTAGGGCGCGGCGTGTGCTGAGATTCATTGTCATGATTAACATGATCATTGCCCCTGTTTATACTATTACTGAAATTATCTTCGATAGTATGTTTACTAGGAACGATATGTTGCGGATCGTTCGGATTTTTCATAGCAGCAACGAATATTGGAATTGCGTTGGCTATTCCTTGAGCAATAATATTTTCAATATCTTGTTTGGTCATATATTGATCTTCTGGGTGTTGCTCCGATTGATTAACTTCATTTACTGGTTCATTACCATTATTTGCCATCTGATGATAATTTATTATGAGTAATTAGCAATTAGCAATTTATACAATTAATCGAACAATTTATAACACATAAAGTCAAAATTATCGATTTCTCGATTCCATTTTATATCAGTATAGTATGCATCAATACACACCGATATTTTACAATGTTTTATTCGTTATGTTACAACTGGTTTCACTATTTACTGTTACTATTATACAAAGATAGCTTTACCACCCTCCTACTTGTCATCCTAAAAACGGAGTTCCCTCTCGTCATACTTCCAGGCAATCTGTCCCCCTATCTCCCTAATTCTATTTCCTGCATCCATCAATTCTTCACCGAAATGGCGAAGTTCAGCCAGATTTTCATTGCTCATTGGTGGATTAGGTAGGGGTTCTGGGTCGAACTGTGGAAGAAAGGAATAAGGGTCGTTGACAATATTTTGGAATTGCCAATCATTTGTCCACCATTCTTCCATTTCTACAGGTTGGAAGTGTACTATTGGATCTGGGATTGCTGGTCCAGAGTTCATAGGAAGTGGATTTTCAATAGGATAGGTAAAAATATTCATATTGACAGGCTGTAAAGTATCACAGTTTGCCAATAGAATATCTATCTGCTCCTGAAAAGTTAACCTTTGGTTTTGGTTGGAACTTTCCCCAATTTCTGCCTGAGTTGGTCTAGAACCTGGCCCTATTTCTGTTTCTATCTCTTGAGAATATTTATCAAACTGTTCCTCCATTTGCCTAGACTCGTTATTGGCTTCAGTTTCCTTTTCTTGCTGATTAGAGTTTTCCTGGATTATAATTGCCTTTCCTTTTTCTAAAGGGTCGTTAATTCTAGGCGGTTTTGTAACCGGCTTTTTCTTACGTATACGGCTTCCCCACACATAATTTTTCTTTTTCTTTCTTTTTGGTTTGGTCAATGGTGGAGTAGGGAATTTTACAGGTTGGTCCACATCAGCAAAATATCCCGTAAATTCATGAGAAACTTCTATATTTACTGGGTACAGATTGAGGTTCTGAAAAGCTTCAGATATATCGTTCATGCTGTGTAGCATATTTGCAAAAATGCACAAAATATCAAGTTAAAACTTTGGAACAAAGTTTAACAAATAACCATGGAAGTTTTATTGCACACTATTTGTACAAAATACAGGGAAACACACTCAGATTTATTTTACTAAATTTTATTTATTTACTTATTGGGAAGTGCTGCTTGCTAAATTTAGGGTATCTAGAGATTTGCATTTTCTGCCACAGTGGCTAACATATACAAATTTGCCCATTTTTCATCGAGTTTATCTTCCCAAGGTGATTTCTTAATTAACTTCTGGGTTTCCTTTTTAATCTTCTTTTCTCTGATTTGTTCCTTACTTTTCTTAATAATCATATTCCTTTTTCTAGGAGAAAGCGGATATTCATAATTCGTTTTTTGCACAAATATTCCTTCTTCAGGAATTGTAGGGAGCTTTGAAAATTTAGTTTTGGATGAACTTCCCTCTTCGTAAATTGATCTATCTAATTTAAGATAGATATCTTGTAACTTTTGTTTACCCATACTGTAACTAACAAATAATCAGTTAAAAGCATACAAACACATAATCACGTAATAGTAATCAGGAAAAATTAAGTATCGTTTAAATACTTAATTAGCTTAACTTAGTGGCTCTGATACCACCTTGTTTCTGTCACGGCCCCCGACCCGGTTTGACCCGTTTCAGGAACCACGGGACAGAAATCTTGCGGTACTTTATTTATTGTGAGTTTAGCAGCGGAAATTTTATTTACAGGATCGGCTAAGTTAAAACTTTTCCCGATTATTTTAATTCACAATTCGGGATAAAACCCCGATAATTTACAATAACAAGATTTTACTGATAAAACATATTTCTTTATTTTATATTGAGCCACTATCTTAAGCTTGAAATGCTTCCCCTGCATTTTTCCTGAATTACAGCAGATCACCTGAAACATGTTTGAAAAAGATTTTGTCAGCGGGGAAATACTGAGTGAATTATTCTAGTTACTGGAAAATGACACATTTATTATAATTCACAGTGGTAAGATCTTTTACAATGTTTCTGATATCAACCAACTACCCACAGTACTTTACCACTCGACCCATTGGCCCACCTGTCCAATGGTGTCTGTGATTATGGTCATATCACCCAATGGCTGCCCCAATGGTGACGATTATCAAGTAATGTGCACAATACCCCACATACCGGCTGTAATTTGGTGATTACATAAACTTAATCACTGTAAGTTATAATTCTGAAAATAATTTGGAGTATTGTAAACAGTTAACAGCTCATAAACGGTGAGAAAAGAGTTTATAAAAGAAGAATAACTCACACTGCAGATTTAGTACTAACAGAATATGATTTTAGCCCTGTTAACCTAATTTCAACAATAATGCACACAAAACAGGGTTAGTGATCAATACAGCAGTTACGATAACTCACGAGATCAAATTCTCAAAAGGAATGACAAAGTGCAATACTTCAACTCATTTATCGAAATGACGACAAACGAAAAAGTATAATACTTCAACTCATTTATCGAATTAACGACAAACGACAAAGTATAACCCAATGTGGGCGGCACTTAGACATTCTTTGGATATATTGATCCCGGAAACTAAATCGTAATAGCGATCGAGTAATTACCCT
Organism: Helianthus annuus; assembly: GCF_002127325.2. Lineage (NCBI taxonomy): Eukaryota > Viridiplantae > Streptophyta > Magnoliopsida > Asterales > Asteraceae > Helianthus > Helianthus annuus. Next base: position 116,411,578 of record NC_035433.2, on the reverse strand, counting down.
GTTCTGTGGCAGCACCTCGTGAACAGTGTGTGTTTAATAGTGATATAATAGCCTAATATCGACGTATAGACAGCAATTGAACGTCGCTTTTGTACCAACAGTCGACTGCCAAGGTCGGCTATTTATAGCTCGAAATTCGACTCGCATACGGACCGTATGCCTGGACCCTTGCGGTCCGTAAGGGAGCCGGTTGGCTTACGGTCCGTAAGGACTAACCCTTACGGTCCGTAAAGGGTGCGATCTCGCTTGTAGACTAGCCTTCTCAGTGGTATAGGTCTGCTGAATCAACAACATTCGAATTTCCATAATTTACAACGCATAATTCGAGATAAATATCAATTAGGGTTTAACCTCCCTGAGTTTTAGGGGCCCTGATCCTGATTCCGATTATTCCGGAAATTTCAGGGTTAGTGCGGAATTACTTGGGTGTCTCAATTAGGGTTTCCTTATTGACTAATTATTATTCTAATTATTTAATTTTAATAAGAGTTGTTACATCCTCCCCACCTTAGGAAAAAATCTCGTCCTCGAGATTCACTGAAACAGATGAGGATACTTGCGCTTCATTTCTGATTCCAGTTCCCAAGTGTATTCCGGTCCTCTCTTGGAATTCCATTTGACTTTCACAAGTACAAGTCGCTTGTGTTTGAGGAATTTGATTTTCCGGTCTTCTATTTGTAAAGGTTTTTCTATGAATTTTAATTTTTCATTTACCTCTATGTCTTGAAGAGGTACTACCAGAGATTCATTTGATAAACATTTCTTAAGGTTGGATACATGAAATACATCATGTACTCCAGCTAGTTCTTCTGGTAGTTGTAAACGATAAGCGACTGGTCCGATTCGTTGAATCACTGGAAATGGTCCAACATATCTGGGACTCAGTTTTCCTTTCTTACCGAATCGTACTACTCCTTTCCAAGGAGATACTTTTAGTAGTACTTTGTCTCCTACTTGGAATTCAAGTGGTTTGCGACGATTGTCTGCATAGCTCTTCTGGCGATCTCTGGCTGTTTTCAATCTTTCTTTGATTTGAGTTATCTTGTCTGTGGTTTCTTGCACAATTTCTGGACCTGATAATTGACTTTCTCCTATTTCCGCCCAACATACGGGTGTTCTGCACTTGCGTCCATACAGTGCTTCGAATGGAGCGGCTTCAATACTTGAGTGATGACTATTGTTATAGGAGAATTCAATTAAGGGTAAATGGTTATCCCAATTACCTCCAAAGTCAATTACACATGCTCGGAGCATGTCTTCTAGAGTTTGGATCGTTCTTTCACTTTGTCCATCGGTTTGTGGATGATATGCAGTACTTAGATTGAGTCGGGTTCCCATTGATTCTTGGAAACTTGTCCAGAAACGGGAAGTGAAACGACTATCTCTATCCGATACAATGGAGAGCGGGACTCCATGTAAGGATACTATTTCATCCACATACAGCTTGGCTAATCTTTCCATGCTAAAGGTTTCTTTTATTGGTAGAAAATGAGCTGATTTGGTTAATCGGTCCACGATTACCCAAATTGCATCATTACCTTTTCTGGTCTTGGGTAACTTAGTAACAAAGTCCATTGTTATGAGTTCCCATTTCCATACAGGCATTTCTAACTGTTGTAATAAACCTGAGGGTTTCTGGTGTTCGGCTTTAACTTGTGAACAGGTTAAACACTTAGATACATATTCAGCTATATCCTTTTTCATTCCTATCCACCAGAAATTCTTTCTTAAATCTTGGTACATTTTATTGTTCCCTGGGTGTATCGTATACTTAGATTTATGAGCTTCTTCTAAAATTTTCGACCTTAAATTTCCTTGTTTAGGTACCCAAATTCTGTTTTTGTGGAATTTCCAAATTCCATCATTTCCTTGTTCCAATTCTTTTAGGTAACCTTTCATTCTTTCGGCATCATCCTTGATTGCCGTTTTCTGGATTTCCTTCACTTGTTCCCTTAAATCTACTTGTAGATTTATTCTAAGAGCACGGACTCGCCTTTGCTTTTCATGATACTTACGACTTAAGGCATCTGCTACTACGTTGGCCTTTCCTTCGTGATATTGAATATTACAGTCGTAATCACTCAGAATTTCCATCCATCTTCTTTGCCTCATGTTCAACTCTTTTTGCCCAAATATATATCTTAAACTCTTATGATCTGTATAAACAGTAAACTTACTTCCATACAGATAATGTCTCCATATCTTAAGGGCAAAAACTATAGCTCCTAATTCTAAATCATGAGTCGTATAGTTTTCTTCGTGCTTTTTCAATTGTCTGGAGGCATACGCAATTACCTTCTTGCGTTGCATTAACACACATCCGTATCCTAGTTTTGAAGCATCACAATATACTTCAAAATCTTCTGTTCCTTCTGGTAAGGCTAAGATTGGCGCATTGGTTAATTTCTGTTTTAGGATTCTGAAGGCTTCTTCTTGCTTTGGTCCCCATTCAAACTTAGTGGCTTTACAGGTTAGCTTAGTTAATGGTACAGCTATCTTGGAAAAATCCTTAATAAACCGTCTATAATAACCGGCTAAACCTATAAAACTTCTAATTTCCATTGCAGTTTGTGGAACCTTCCAGTTGGTAATTGCTTCTATCTTAGCAGGATCTACGTGAATACCTTCATGATTCACCATGTGTCCTAAGAATTGTACTTCTTGTAGCCAAAATTCACACTTCGAGAATTTAGCGTACAACTTTTCTTTTCTTAACAAAGTTAAGAGTGCATGCAAGTGCTGACAATGCTCGACTTGACTTTTGGAATAAATGAGTATATCGTCAATGAACACGATTACAAATTTATCCAGATATGGTTTACAAATTCTGTTCATCATGTCCATGAATGCAGCTGGGGCATTGGTTAATCCGAAGGGCATGAATGTAAACTCATAATGACCATACCTAGTTCTGAAAGCAGTTTTAGGTATGTCCTCCTCTTGTACTTTCAACTGATGATATCCGGATCTTAAGTCTATTTTAGAGAAATACCTAGCTCCTTGTAATTGATCGAAAAGATCATCAATCCTAGGTAATGGGTATCGATTCTTAATTGTAACCTTATTCAATTCTCTATAATCAATACACATTCTCATTGATCCATCTTTCTTTTTCACAAACAACACTGGTGCACCCCAAGGGGATGAACTAGGTTGTATAAATCCTTTGCTTAGTAATTCATCTAATTGCTTCTTTAATTCTAGCATTTCGGTAGGAGCTAATCGATAAGGTGCCTTGGCTATCGGTGTAGTTCCTGGAATTAGATGAATCCTAAATTCAACCTCTCTATCTGGTGGTAACCCAGGTAAATCTTCTGGGAATACATCTGGGTATTCTGAGACTACAGGAATTTCCTTGAGTTCTTTGCCTTTAGTACAAATGATTACTGAAATCATATATACTATTCCCTGTTTTCGTTCATAATTAGCAACTTTCATTACTGATATGAACTTTAATGTCTTCCGAGGTTTATCTCCTGCAATCTTAATTACTTCTCCCGTAGGTGCTTGAATTTCTATAGAGTTTCGATCACAAATGATTTGAGCATGGTTGGCTATTAACCAATCAATTCCTAACACAACATCAAACTCAGCTAATTTTATAGGCAATAGGTTTGCAACAAATTTATGACCTGAGAGTTCTATTTCTACTTTTTGCAAAACCTGATTAATTTCTACTGAATTCCCATCTGCAGTTTCAACGGTAAAAATCTGCCTAACGGTAGTTAATGGTAACTTAAGAGCTTGACAGAATGAAGTATTTATAAAACTTTGGTTTGCACCAGAGTCAAATAATACTTTTGCATAGACGTTGTGAACTAAAAACGTACCGGCTATCACATCCGGAATGAGCTCTGCTTCTTGAGTAGTTAGCTGAAAAGCTCTGGCATTTTTCTTAACAGTTCCTTCAACTGGTTTGCCTTTGTTATCGGTGATTTTGTTTAGTTTAGGACATTCGGTTTTGTAATGTCCTGTTTCCCCACAGTGAAAACAGGTTATAGTTTTCTTCTTACAGTTTTCTTCACTATGGCCTACAGATTTGCAGAAGTTACAAATTGCATTGCATTTTCCAAAGTGCTTCCTTCTGCAATTTCTGCAAAATGGCGGGATTGAAGATTGTCTCGCTCCTTTCTTTTTGAAATTACTACTATTACCCACCCTGAATCCTTGGGTAATTTTCTGAGCCAATTCTTTCTTCCTATCTTCATCTCTTGTGCGGATCAGTTCGTCGGTTAGGGTGTTAGCTAATTCTACTGCATCGTCAATAGTACGAGGTCTCGCAGCCTTGACGATATTGCGAATTTCGCTAATTAATCCCCAAATATATCGAGAAATGAGTACTGGTTCTGGCGAAGCCAGGTTAGGTACCACTCTCGCATATTCGAAGAATGTCGAAGTATAACCACGACAATCTACCCCTGTCATTCGATGATTGAGGAACTTATTTGCCATTTGTTCCTTCTCATACTCAGGACAGAATTTTCTTTCAACAAGATTCTTAAATTCTTCCCAAGTCATAGCATAAGCCACTCGTCTTCCTTTTGCCTGCAGCACTGTGTTCCACCATTCTAGTGCTCCTTCCTTAAACAGATTTGAGGCATACATGACTTGATCTTCTTCAGCACATTTACTTATTGCAATTACTGCTTCGGTTTTCTCTAACCATCGCAGTGTGGCAGTTGCTCCTTCGTTGCCTGCAAATTCAGCGGGTTTACAAGCAAGGAATTCTTTGAAAGTGCAACCAGGTGTTGCAGCTTTTCGCTTTTTAGGGCGCGGCGTGTGCTGAGATTCATTGTCATGATTAACATGATCATTGCCCCTCTTTATACTATTACTGAAATTATCTTCGATAGTATGTTTACTAGGAACGATATGTTGCGGATCGTTCGGATTTTTCATAGCAGCAACGAATATTGGAATTGCGTTGGCTATTCCTTGAGCAACAATATTTTCAATATCTTGTTTGGTCATATATTGATCTTCTGGGTGTTGCTCCGATTGATTAACTTCATTTACTGGTTCATTACCATTATTTGCCATCTGATGATAATTTATTATGAGTAATTAGCAATTAGCAATTTATACAATTAATCGAACAATTTATAACACATAAAGTCAAAATTATCGATTTCTCGATTCCATTTTATATCAGTATAGTATGCATCAATACACACCGATATTTTACAATGTTTTATTCGTTATGTTACAACTGGTTTCACTATTTACTGTTACTATTATACAAAGATAGCTTTACCACCCTCCTACTTGTCATCCTAAAAACGGAGTTCCCTCTCGTCATACTTCCAGGCAATCTGTCCCCCTATCTCCCTAATTCTATTTCCTGCATCCATCAATTCTTCACCGAAATGGCGAAGTTCAGCCAGATTTTCATTGCTCATTGGTGGATTAGGTAGGGGTTCTGGGTCGAACTGTGGAAGAAAGGAATAAGGGTCGTTGACAATATTTTGGAATTGCCAATCATTTGTCCACCATTCTTCCATTTCTACAGGTTGGAAGTGTACTATTGGATCTGGGATTGCTGGTCCAGAGTTCATAGGAAGTGGATTTTCAATAGGATAGGTAAAAATATTCGTATTGACAGGCTGTAAAGTATCACAGTTTGCCAATAGAATATCTATCTGCTCCTGAAAAGTTAACCTTTGGTTTTGGTTGGAACTTTCCCCAATTTCTGCCTGAGTTGGTCTAGAACCTGGCCCTATTTCTGTTTCTATCTCTTGAGAATATTTATCAAACTGTTCCTCCATATTGGCTTCAGTTTCCTTTTCTTGCTGATTAGAGTTTTCCTGGATTATAATTGCCTTTCCTTTTTCTAAAGGGTCGTTAATTCTAGGCGGTTTTGTAACCGGCTTTTTCTTACGTATACGACTTCCCCACACATAATTTTTATTTTTCTTTCTTTTTGGTTTGATCAATGGTGGAGTAGGGAATTTTACAGGTTGGTCCACATCAGCAAAATATCCCGTAAATTCATGAGAAACTTCTATATTTACTGGGTACAGATTGAGGTTCTGAAAAGCTTCAGATATCTCGTTCATGCTGTGTAGCATATATGCAAAAATGCACATAATATCAAGTTAAAACTTTGGAACAAAGTTTAACAAATAACCATGGAAGTTTTATTGCACACTATTTGTACAAAATACAGGGAAACACACTCAGATTTATTTTACTAAATTTTATTTATTTACTTATTGGGAAGTGCTGCTTGCTAAATTTAGGGTATCTAGAGATTTGCATTTTCTGCCACAGTGGCTAACATATACAAATTTGCCCATTTTTCATCGAGTTTATCTTCCCAAGGTGATTTCTTAATTAACTTCTGGGTTTCCTTTTTAATCTTCTTTTCTCTGATTTGTTCCTTACTTTTCTTAATAATCATATTCCTTTTTCTAGGAGAAAGCGGATATTCATAATTCGCTTTTTGCACAAATATTCCTTCTTCAGGAATTGTAGGGAGCTTTGAAAATTTAGTTTTGGATGAACTTCCCTCTTCGTAAATTGATCTATCTAATTTAAGATAGATATCTTGTAACTTTTGTTTACCCATACTGTAACTAACAAATAATCAGTTAAAAGCATATAAACACATAATCACGTAATAGTAATCAGGAAAAATTAAGTATCGTTTAAATACTTAATTAGCTTAACTTAGTGGCTCTGATACCACCTTGTTTCTGTCACGGCCCCCGACCCGGTTTGACCCGTTTCAGGAGCCACGGGACAGAAATCCTGCGGTACTTTATTTATTGTGAGTTTAGCAGCGGAAATTTTATTTACAGGATCGGCTAAGTTAAAACTTTTCCCGATTATTTTAATTCACAATTCGGGATAAAACCCCGATAATTTACAATAACAAGATTTTACTGATAAAACATATTTCTTTATTTTATATTGAGCCACTATCTTAAGCTTGAAATGCTTCCCCTGCATTTTTCCTGAATTACAGCAGATCACCTGAAACATGTTTGAAAAAGATTTTGTCAGCGGGGAAATACTGAGTGAATTATTCTAGTTACTCGAAAATGACACATTTATTATAATTCACAGTGGTAAGATCTTTTACAATGTTTCTGATATCAACCAACTACCCACAGTACTTTACCACTCGACCCATTGGCCCACCTGTCCAATGGTGTCTGTGATTATGGTCATATCACCCAATGGCTGCCCCAATGGTGACGATTATCAAGTAATGTGCACAATACCCCACATACCGGCTGTAATTTGGTGATTACATAAACTTAATCACTGTAAGTTATAATTCTGAAAATAATTTGGAGTATTGTAAACAGTTAACAGCTCATAAACGGTGAGAAAAGAGTTTATAAAAGAAGAATAACTCACACTGCAGATTTAGTACTGACAGAATATGATTTTAGCCCTGTTAACCTAATTTCAACAATAATGCACACAAAACAGGGTTAGTGATCAATACAGCAGTTAAGATAACTCACGAGATCAAATTCTCAAAAGGAATGACAAAGTGCAATACTTCAACTCATTTATCGAAATGACGACAAACGAAAAAGTATAATACTTCAACTCATTTATCGAATTAACGACAAACGACAAAGTATAACCCAATGTGGGCGGCACTTAGACATTCTTTGGATATATTGATCCCGGAAACTAAATCGTAATAGCGATCGAGTAATTACCCTGTTCTGTGGCAGCACCTCGTGAACAGTGTGTGTTTAATTGTGATATAATAGCCTAATATCGACGTATAGACAGCAATTGAACGTCGCTTTTGTACCAACAGTCGACTGCCAAGGTCGGCTATTTATAGCTCGAAATTCGACTCGCATACGGACCGTATGCCTGGACCCTTGCGGTCCGTAAGGGAGCCGGTTGGCTTACGGTCCGTAAGGACTAACCCTTACGGTCCGTAAAGGGTGCGATCTCGCTTGTAGACTAGCCTTCTCAGTGGTATAGGTCTGCTGAATCAACAACATTCGAATTTCCATAATTTACAACGCATAATTCGAGATAAATATCAATTAGGGTTTAACCTCCCTGAGTTTTAGGGGCCCTGATCCTGATTCCGATTATTCCGGAAATTTCAGGGTTAGTGCGGAATTACTTGGGTGTCTCAATTAGGGTTTCCTTATTGACTAATTATTATTCTAATTATTTAATTTTAATAAGAGTTGTTACATCCTCCCCACCTTAGGAAAAAATCTCGTCCTCGAGATTCACTGAAACAGATGAGGATACTTGCGCTTCATTAATGATTCCAGTTCCCAAGTGTATTCCGGTCCTCTCTTGGAATTCCATTTGACTTTCACCAGTACAAGTCGCTTGTGTTTGAGGAATTTGATTTTCCGGTCTTCTATTTGTAAAGGTTTTTCTATGAATTTTAATTTTTCATTTACCTCTATGTCTTGAAGAGGTACTACCCGAGATTCATTTGATAAACATTTCTTAAGGTTGGATACATGAAATACATCATGTACTCCAGCTAGTTCTTCTGGTAGTTGTAAACGATAAGCGACTGGTCCGATTCGTTGAATCACTGGAAATGGTCCAACATATCTGGGACTCAGTTTTCCTTTCTTACCGAATCGTACTACTCCTTTCCAAGGAGATACTTTTAGTAGTACTTTGTCTCCTACTTGGAATTCAAGTGGTTTGCGACGATTGTCTGCATAGCTCTTCTGGCGATCTCTGGCTGTTTTCAATCTTTCTTTGATTTGAGTTATCTTGTCTGTGGTTTCTTGCACAATTTCTGGACCTGATAATTGACTTTCTCCTATTTCCGCCCAACATACGGGTGTTCTGCACTTGCGTCCATACAGTGCTTCGAATGGAGCGGCTTCAATACTTGAGTGATGACTATTGTTATAGGAGAATTCAATTAAGGGTAAATGGTTATCCCAATTACCTCCAAAGTCAATTACACATGCTCGGAGCATGTCTTCTAGAGTTTGGATCGTTCTTTCACTTTGTCCATCGGTTTGTGGATGATATGCAGTACTTAGATTGAGTCGGGTTCCCATTGATTCTTGGAAACTTGTCCAGAAACGGGAAGTGAAACGACTATCTCTATCCGATACAATGGAGAGCGGGACTCCATGTAAGGATACTATTTCATCCACATACAGCTTGGCTAATCTTTCCATGCTAAAGGTTTCTTTTATTGGTAGAAAATGAGCTGATTTGGTTAATCGGTCCACGATTACCCAAATTGCATCATTACCTTTTCTGGTCTTGGGTAACTTAGTAACAAAGTCCATTGTTATGAGTTCCCATTTCCATACAGGCATTTCTAACTGTTGTAATAAACCTGAGGGTTTCTGGTGTTCGGCTTTAACTTGTGAACAGGTTAAACACTTAGATACATATTCAGCTATATCCTTTTTCATTCCTATCCACCAGAAATTCTTTCTTAAATCTTGGTACATTTTATTGTTCCCTGGGTGTATCGTATACTTAGATTTATGAGCTTCTTCTAAAATTTTCGACCTTAAATTTCCTTGTTTAGGTACCCAAATTCTGTTTTTGTGGAATTTCCAAATTCCATCATTTCCTTGTTCCAATTCTTTTAGGTAACCTTTCATTCTTTCGGCATCATCCTTGATTGCCGTTTTCTGGATTTCCTTCACTTGTTCCCTTAAATCTACTTGTAGATTTATTCTAAGAGCACGGACTCGCCTTTGCTTTTCATGATACTTACGACTTAAGGCATCTGCTACTACGTTGGCCTTTCCTTCGTGATATTGAATATTACAGTCGTAATCACTCAGAATTTCCATCCATCTTCTTTGCCTCATGTTCAACTCTTTTTGCCCAAATATATATCTTAAACTCTTATGATCTGTATAAACAGTAAACTTACTTCCATACAGATAATGTCTCCATATCTTAAGGGCAAAAACTATAGCTCCTAATTCTAAATCATGAGTCGTATAGTTTTCTTCGTGCTTTTTCAATTGTCTGGAGGCATACGCAATTACCTTCTTGCGTTGCATTAACACACATCCGTATCCTAGTTTTGAAGCATCACAATATACTTCAAAATCTTCTGTTCCTTCTGGTAAGGCTAAGATTGGCGCATTGGTTAATTTCTGTTTTAGGATTCTGAAGGCTTCTTCTTGCTTTGGTCCCCATTCAAACTTAGTGGCTTTACAGGTTAGCTTAGTTAATGGTACAGCTATCTTGGAAAAATCCTTAATAAACCGTCTATAATAACCGGCTAAACCTATAAAACTTCTAATTTCCATTGCAGTTTGTGGAACCTTCCAGTTGGTAATTGCTTCTATCTTAGCAGGATCTACGTGAATACCTTCATGATTCACCATGTGTCCTAAGAATTGTACTTCTTGTAGCCAAAATTCACACTTCGAGAATTTAGCGTACAACTTTTCTTTTCTTAACAAAGTTAAGAGTGCATGCAAGTGCTGACAATGCTCGACTTGACTTTTGGAATAAATGAGTATATCGTCAATGAACACGATTACAAATTTATCCAGATATGGTTTACAAATTCTGTTCATCATGTCCATGAATGCAGCTGGGGCATTGGTTAATCCGAAGGGCATGACCGTAAACTCATAATGACCATACCTAGTTCTGAAAGCAGTTTTAGGTATGTCCTCCTCTTGTACTTTCAACTGATGATATCCGGATCTTAAGTCTATTTTAGAGAAATACCTAGCTCCTTGTAATTGATCGAAAAGATCATCAATCCTAGGTAATGGGTATCGATTCTTAATTGTAACCTTATTCAATTCTCTATAATCAATACACATTCTCATTGATCCATCTTTCTTTTTCACAAACAACACTGGTGCACCCCAAGGGGATGAACTAGGTTGTATAAATCCTTTGCTTAGTAATTCATCTAATTGCTTCTTTAATTCTAGCATTTCGGTAGGAGCTAATCGATAAGGTGCCTTGGCTATCGGTGTAGTTCCTGGAATTAGATGAATCCTAAATTCAACCTCTCTATCTGGTGGTAACCCAGGTAAATCTTCTGGGAATACATCTGGGTATTCTGAGACTACAGGAATTTCCTTGAGTTCTTTGCCTTTAGTACAAATGATTACTGAAATCATATATACTATTCCCTGTTTTCGTTCATAATTAGCAACTTTCATTACTGATATGAACTTTAATGGCTTCCGAGGTTTATCTCCTGCAATCTTAATTACTTCTCCCGTAGGTGCTTGAATTTCTATAGAGTTTCGATCACAAATGATTTGAGCATGGTTGGCTATTAACCAATCCATTCCTAACACAACATCAAACTCAGCTAATTTCATAGGCAATAGGTTTGCAACAAATTTATGACCTGAGAGTTCTATTTCTACTTTTTGCAAAACCTGATTAATTTCTACTGAATTCCCATCTGCAGTTTCAACGGTAAAAATCTGCCTAACGGTAGTTAATGGTAACTTAAGAGCTTGACAGAATGAAGTATTTATAAAACTTTGGTTTGCACCAGAGTCAAATAATACTTTTGCATAGACGTTGTGAACTAAAAACGTACCGGCTATCACATCCGGAATGAGCTCTGCTTCTTGAGTAGTTAGCTGAAAAGCTCTGGCATTTTTCTTAACAGTTCCTTCAACTGGTTTGCCTTTGTTATCGGTGATTTTGTTTAGTTTAGGACATTCGGTTTTGTAATGTCCTGTTTCCCCACAGTGAAAACAGGTTATAGTTTTCTTCTTACAGTTTTCTTCACTATGGCCTACAGATTTGCAGAAGTTACAAATTGCATTGCATTTTCCAAAGTGCTTCCTTCTGCAATTTCTGCAAAATGGCGGGATTGAAGATTGTCTCGCTCCTTTCTTTTTGAAATTACTACTATTACCCACCCTGAATCCTTGGGTAATTTTCTGAGCCAATTCTTTCTTCCTATCTTCATCTCTTGTGCGGATCAGTTCGTCGGTTAGGGTGTTAGCTAATTCTACTGCATCGTCAATAGTATGAGGTCTCGCAGCCTTGACGATATTGCGAATTTCGCTAATTAATCCCCAAATATATCGAGAAATGAGTACTGGTTCTGGCGAAGCCAGGTTAGGTACCACTCTCGCATATTCGAAGAATGTCGAAGTATAACCACGACAATCTACCCCTGTCATTCGATGATTGAGGAACTTATTTGCCATTTGTTCCTTCTCATACTCAGGACAGAATTTTCTTTCAACAAGATTCTTAAATTCTTCCCAAGTCATAGCATAAGCCACTCGTCTTCCTTTTGCCTGCAGCACTGTGTTCCACCATTCTAGTGCTCCTTCCTTAAACAGATTTGAGGCATACATGACTTGATCTTCTTCAGCACATTTACTTATTGCAATTACTGCTTCGGTTTTCTCTAACCATCGCAGTGTGGCAGTTGCTCCTTCGTTGCCTGCAAATTCAGCGGGTTTACAAGCAAGGAATTCTTTGAAAGTGCAACCAGGTGTTGCAGCTTTTCGCTTTTTAGGGCGCGGCGTGTGCTGAGATTCATTGTCATGATTAACATGATCATTGCCCCTCTTTATACTATTACTGAAATTATCTTCGATAGTATGTTTACTAGGAACGATATGTTGCGGATCGTTCGGATTTTTCATAGCAGCAACGAATATTGGAATTGCGTTGGCTATTCCTTGAGCAACAATATTTTCAATATCTTGTTTGGTCATATATTGATCTTCTGGGTGTTGCTCCGATTGATTAACTTCATTTACTGGTTCATTACCATTATTTGCCATCTGATGATAATTTATATGAGTAATTAGCAATTAGCAATTTATACAATTAATCGAACAATTTATAACACATAAAGTCAAAATTATCGATTTCTCGATTCCATTTTATATCAGTATAGTATGCATCAATACACACCGATATTTTACAATGTTTTATTCGTTATGTTACAACTGGTTTCACTATTTACTGTTACTATTATACAAAGATAGCTTTACCACCCTCCTACTTGTCATCCTAAAAACGGAGTTCCCTCTCGTCATACTTCCAGGCAATCTGTCCCCCTATCTCCCTAATTCTATTTCCTGCATCCATCAATTCTTCACCGAAATGGCGAAGTTCAGCCAGATTTTCATTGCTCATTGGTGGATTAGGTAGGGGTTCTGGGTCGAACTGTGGAAGAAAGGAATAAGGGTCGTTGACAATATTTTGGAATTGCCAATCATTTGTCCACCATTCTTCCATTTCTACAGGTTGGAAGTGTACTATTGGATCTGGGATTGCTGGTCCAGAGTTCATAGGAAGTGGATTTTCAATAGGATAGGTAAAAATATTCGTATTGACAGGCTGTAAAGTATCACAGTTTGCCAATAGAATATCTATCTGCTCCTGAAAAGTTAACCTTTGGTTTTGGTTGGAACTTTCCCCAATTTCTGCCTGAGTTGGTCTAGAACCTGGCCCTATTTCTGTTTCTATCTCTTGAGAATATTTATCAAACTGTTCCTCCATTTGCCTAGACTCGTTATTGGCTTCAGTTTCCTTTTCTTGCTGATTAGAGTTTTCCTGGATTATAATTGCCTTTCCTTTTTCTAAAGGGTCGTTAATTCTAGGCGGTTTTGTAACCGGCTTTTTCTTACGTATACGGCTTCCCCACACATAATTTTTATTTTTCTTTCTTTTTGGTTTGATCAATGGTGGAGTAGGGAATTTTACAGGTTGGTCCACATCAGCAAAATATCCCGTAAATTCATGAGAAACTTCTATATTTACTGGGTACAGATTGAGGTTCTGAAAAGCTTCAGATATCTCGTTCATGCTGTGTAGCATATATGCAAAAATGCACATAATATCAAGTTAAAACTTTGGAACAAAGTTTAACAAATAACCATGGAAGTTTTATTGCACACTATTTGTACAAAATACAGGGAAACACACTCAGATTTATTTTACTAAATTTTATTTATTTACTTATTGGGAAGTGCTGCTTGCTAAATTTAGGGTATCTAGAGATTTGCATTTTCTGCCACAGTGGCTAACATATACAAATTTGCCCATTTTTCATCGAGTTTATCTTCCCAAGGTGATTTCTTAATTAACTTCTGGGTTTCCTTTTTAATCTTCTTTTCTCTGATTTGTTCCTTACTTTTCTTAATAATCATATTCCTTTTTCTAGGAGAAAGCGGATATTCATAATTCGCTTTTTGCACAAATATTCCTTCTTCAGGAATTGTAGGGAGCTTTGAAAATTTAGTTTTGGATGAACTTCCCTCTTCGTAAATTGATCTATCTAATTTAAGATAGATATCTTGTAACTTTTGTTTACCCATACTGTAACTAACAAATAATCAGTTAAAAGCATATAAACACATAATCACGTAATAGTAATCAGGAAAAATTAAGTATCGTTTAAATACTTAATTATCTTAACTTAGTGGCTCTGATACCACCTTGTTTCTGTCACGGCCCCCGACCCGGTTTGACCCGTTTCAGGAGCCACGGGACAGAAATCCTGCGGTACTTTATTTATTGTGAGTTTAGCAGCGGAAATTTTATTTACAGGATCGGCTAAGTTAAAACTTTTCCCGATTATTTTAATTCACAATTCGGGATAAAACCCCGATAATTTACAATAACAAGATTTTACTGATAAAACATATTTCTTTATTTTATATTGAGCCACTATCTTAAGCTTGAAATGCTTCCCCTGCATTTTTCCTGAATTACAGCAGATCACCTGAAACATGTTTGAAAAAGATTTTGTCAGCGGGGAAATACTGAGTGAATTATTCTAGTTACTCGAAAATGACACATTTATTATAATTCACAGTGGTAAGATCTTTTACAATGTTTCTGATATCAACCAACTACCCACAGTACTTTACCACTCGACCCATTGGCCCACCTGTCCAATGGTGTCTGTGATTATGGTCATATCACCCAATGGCTGCCCCAATGGTGACGATTATCAAGTAATGTGCACAATACCCCACATACCGGCTGTAATTTGGTGATTACATAAACTTAATCACTGCAAGTTATAATTCTGAAAATAATTTGGAGTATTGTAAACAGTTAACAACTCACAAACGGTGAGAAAAGAGTTTATAAAAGAAGAATAACTCACATTGCAGATTTAGTACTGACAGAATATGATTTTAGCCCTGTTAACCTAATTTCAACAATAATGCACACAAAACAGGGTTAGTGATCAATACAGCAGTTACGATAACTCACGAGATCAAATTCTCACAAGGAATGACAAAGTGCAATACTTCAACTCATTTATCGAAATGGCGACAAACGAAAAAGTATAATACTTCAACTCATTTATCGAATTAACGACAAACGACAAAGTATAACCCAATGTGGGCGGCACTTAGACATTCTTTGGATAAATTGATCCCGGAAACTAAATCGTAATAGCGATCGAGTAATTGCCCTGTTCTGCGGCAGCACCTCGTGAACAGTGTGTGTTTAATTGTGATATAATAGCCTAATATCGACGTATAGACAGCAATTGAACGTCGCTTTTGTACCAACAGTCGACTGCCAAGGTCGGCTATTTATAGCTCGAAATTCGACTCGCATACGGACCGTATGCCTGGACCCTTGCGGTCCGTAAGGGAGCCGGTTGGCTTACGGTCCGTAAGGACTAACCCTTACGGTCCGTAAAGGGTGTGATCTAGCTTGTAGACTAGCCTTCTCAGTGGTATAGGTCTGCTGAATCAACAACATTCGAATTTCCATAATTTACAACGCATAATTCGAGATAAATATCAATTAGGGTTTAACCTCCCTGAGTTTTAGGGGCCCTGATCCTGATTCCGATTATTCCGGAAATTTCAGGGTTAGTGCGGAATTACTTGGGTGTCTCAATTAGGGTTTCCTTATTGACTAATTATTATTCTAATTATTTAATTTTAATAAGAGTTGTTACAACTGCCAAACACACTTTGTGACGTAGATTGCATGTGAATCGTTACGAACTTAAACTGATTGTGTATACGTGCATCCCATAGGACTTAACTGATTATTTGTGAGCACATAGTTTAGCATACCGAGCAAACCAAGGTGAGTTCACACTCTTACCAAGGCATGGGATTCCCGGTGGGTTGGGAATGGGATTGAATGATTACTCGTACTTTCATTGCTACTGGTTTACGTACCACTGTCCTCGGGTTGGGAAGGACACCTATAGATACAACTAGACTAGAACACATGGGAAGCCCCCACTAATCTTCGCAAACATGTCTGGGAGGCCGCGATACGAATACTAATCTTCGCAAACATGTTTGGGAGACCGCGATACGAATACAGATACAACTAGTCTAGAACACATGGGAAGCCCCCACTAATCTTCGCACACATGTCTGGAGGACCGCGATACGAACTAATACAATACATGGTTTACAAAACGAACACATGTTTTACGAAACGAATACTATAACTAAACAACCAACTGTGAACTCGCTCAACTTTGTTGTTGACTCTCTGTTACATGCCTTGCAGGTCGTTAGGTACTCATGGAGCTTGCACTGGGAGGCGCAGTCGTTGTGGGACGTGGACAGTGGATGCCATGTTAAAACATTATAACACTTTGAACTTAGTACTTATGTTTGGGTTTTCCACAATTATGCTTCCGCTAAACACTTACTATGCTTTGTTTTGAACACCTTCCATATTGTTTGGTTGAATTACATTTATTACTTATTATGTTCAATATGATTGGTGGCTTGATCCTGGTCAGTCACGCCTCCAAGCGGTGATACTCCGCGTGTGGATTTTGGGGGTGTGACATTCAGCATGGTTTTCGCGAAGAAAGTCCATGCCTACTGTGATGTCGAAACTTCCGAGTTGCATCGGAATGAGGTCGATAGGGAAGATATGATTGTTGAGCTCGAGGGTACAATCACGGAGAACAGAGTTAACGGCGACAGTTCTTCCAGTAGCGACTTCGACTTCGAATGACGAGGGGAGATAAGAGCACTTACGACTAAGGAGCTTCTCGAATTCAAACGACACAAAGCAGTTATTGGCTCCAGTATCAAACAAACATGATGCATAAATACCATTCACAAGGAACGTACCATTAACCACGTTGTTCTCAGCCTGAGCCTGACGGGCGTTGATGTTGAAGGTTCTGGCACGGGCTGCTTGCTGCTGCTGCTGAGGTTGTTGTTGCTGCTGTTGGGGCTCTTGTTTCACAACCCTATTCGGGCACATGTTTGCAAAGTGGTTAGGATTACCACATGCAAAGCAGACTCGAGCATTGACCACGGGTGCTTGAACTGCGGGTTAGCCTTGAGTGGCTGGGAGTAGAGCTTGATGAGCGGCGGCTTGAACTGGGGCTTGACGGGGACCATAGCGACAGGTTGCCATGAAATGACCGTAGAGATTGCAGTGGGCGCAGAAACGACAGGCGATTCCCACTGGATGATGATATGAGCAGGTCGGGCAGAGTGGGTGGGGACCTATGTAAGCACGCTTTGCTGGCGGTGCATTGGTCACTGGAGCTGGTCGGTGATGTGACTGTTGCTGAGCCGGTACGGTCTGCAGAGGGGCAGTAATTGTTGCGACAGCACAGTTCTTGTTGTTGGAGCTACCATTGTTGTGCTTCTTCTTGCGACGTGATGACTTGGATGGTTGAGCAGTGGAGTCGGTGGTTGGTGCCGTGGTAGCTTGATGCAGAGACTTGGATGGCTTATCCCAGAAACCGACTTTTACTCGCTTGTCATTGATCTCGGTGGCAAGCAAGTAAGTCTCTTCAGTTGATGATGTCTTGGCGGCATGAACAAAGTCGGCAACACAAACAGGTAGAGCTCGAATGTACTTCTTGATGGCCATGTCTGGCGTCTTGACTTGATCGGGACAGATAATGCTAAGCTGCTTGAAGCGAGCAGTTAAAGCAGCGTTGTCACCATCCTTCTGCTTGATGTTCCAAAACTCGTCCTCCAGCTTTTGGCGTTCATGGGGAGGGCAGAATTCGTCCATCATGATGGCCTTCAGCTCTTCCCAAGTCAGCTCATAAGCTGCATCATTCCCACGTTTGTTTCGTTCGGCCGTCCACCAGTCTAGAGCTCGGGGCTGGAAAACGCCGGTTGCATTTAGGGTACGGAGATTTTCAGGACAGCCGCTTTGGCGCAGAGTGACTTCAACTGAATCAAACCATTGAAACATGGCGGTAGGACCATCTTCTCCAGTAAACTCTTTTGGTCTGCATGCTTTAAACTGTTTGAAGCTGAAAACGGTCTTGTTGGCATCTTTTAGAGCATCGGTTCGCGACTCCTCAGACGATTTGCTGATGTTTTCGTACACCTCGCTCACAGCTTTTGCCACTTGCTTGGCGATGATAGCAGCGAGACGCTTGTCTCTCTTCTCTTGGCGAGTTAGAGGGGTTCGGTGTCCAGATGACGATATGGTCTGCAACAGACATCGTCGTAGGTCTCAGACACAACAAATCGAATCTCACCTCACACGTCTACTACTTACTAAGGGTTAGGAACACGATAAGGCATGAATCACATAAACACATAGGCATAAAACCACAGATTCGCGTAATCACAGAAACACAGAAGCACATAGAGCACAAAATCACAGAAGCACATAAGCACATCAAGCACAGAATCACATAAACACAGAAACACATTAACGTAGAAGCACATTCCTATTTAATCACAGAGACAACTAGGTACGTGGTTTTCCTATAAGCACATAGAGCATTCTGACTGCCTCAAGATCCTATCATTCAAGGTTCGCGTGTCGTTCGTATATTCGGCCGCGCATAGTATATCGAGTAGCATCGTATAGTCGTATAGCATGTCGAGTAGTATAGTATAATCGTAGCACTATATTGTCTAAAATGGCAGCGACTTGTTAGCGTGTTGAGATAGAAAAGCAATGCGAGTCGTGTGTGTCGATCGAAGTGATAGCAAAAAATCGAGCGAACATCAAAATTAAACACATAAACAGGCAACCACACTTAAAACACATAAAATCAACGAATCATCAGAGTCTGCGGTTGCGGGCTCAGAATCGAGACACATAAAATCGAGAAATAGATTGTCTGCGGCTAATAGACGTCGACTACCCAAAGTGATTCGACTATTCACATTAGACTTGTCGTCACATTTCGACCTTAAGGTTCGCGTTTCTGCCTCGATTCTTGGGCTTTCAACACGCATTCCTTAGGTCGTACTCGTGAGTTCAGGTCGTTGGAGTCTGTCGAGGCTTTGGTGAGATAAATAAAATCCGGAACAAGTTGTCAAGGTTAGGGTCTCACCCCTAGCTTAGCAACTTCTTCCTTGTTTTAGTAAAATTTGAGGAGATTATTCATCAAAATATGGATTTCACTCCTGATTTGGTATAATTCTCCTCGTTTGTTGTTGGAAATAATGGGAAAATCATCGATAAATTGATAAAATCAGTATTGACCAAACAATTTAGTCGAGAGTTTGCGGCTTTCACACCTATTCTTCACTAAATCGCTTGACTTTATTTTTAGATTCGAATGCAGTGATAGCGAAGAGTAACAGGATATAGCACATACGCTTGGTCTGTTGGTTCCTAACTATAGTCTAGGTCTCTAAAACAGTGACCCGGACTAGGTCGTGTCTAGCCTAATTCCCTATAGTTATGGCTCTGATACCAATCTGTCACACCCCAACCGATGGCGGAATCATCGGGGCATGGCACTGAGCGAAACAGATTGTCCAGAAGTTTCCACAACAACTATTAATACTATTCAGTTAAATGATACGTCCCATACCGTATCCCAAATAATACAATAAATTATTACAGATAACAACCAGTCAAGTAATTCTGTTCCGACAACTCAGATCTAAATAAAATAATATAAATATTGTTTCTGCTTCTAAAGACCCCTAGATTGACTGCTACAGACAACTATTTGTTGGGGGCTCTAGACGCTTTATTCTAGCCTCGCTTCCCTAGCAAGAATGCATCTTAAACACCTGTCACATATGTCACGGCCCTTGCCCCGGTTTGACCCGGTTCAGAGCCGCGGAACAGGAAATCCCGTGGTATTAAATTTAAGCGACAGCGGAAGTCTTTTAATACAGGATCTTTTGAAACTGCCCGTTTACATAATTTAGGGATAAAACTTTGTAATTTACAATAAGGTGATTTCACTAGGAAATCTTTATGTTACAAAACATGTTTCTTTATTTATTTACATTGAGCCACTTCTCTAAGCTTGTAGTGCTTCACGGCACTTTTCTTGGATCACAACAGATCACCTGAAACATGTTTGAAAAAGGTTTTGTCAGCGGGGAAATACCGAGTGAATCATTCAGTTTAATGAAAACGACACATTTGTTATAATTTACAGTATTAAGAGCGATTACAATGTTTCTATATCAACCATATACCCACAGTATTTGTCACTCGACTACCCATTGGCTATCTCGTTGTCCAAATGGTGTCTGTGACTATGGTCAGATCACCCATTGGCTAACTTGTTGTCCAATGGTGACGGGAAATAAGTAATGTATACAAAACCCCACATACCGGCTGTAACTTGGTGATTACAAAGACTTAATCCTTGTAATTATAACTTTGAAAATAATTTGGAGTTTCGTAAAACAGTTGATAAAAAGAGAATGACTCACATTGCAGATTTAACGAGCAGTGTATAAGCCTACTGATTAGCCTTGTTTAACCTAATTTAAATAATAATGCACACAAACTGGGTTAGTAACTAATACAGAAGTTACGACAATTCACGAGATTAAACCCTCACAACGATTGACAAAGTGCAATACTTAAATATCCAGCGGATTCACAACGAATGACAGAGTATAGCCCGAGTTCGGGCAACACTCAAACATCCTATCGAAATCACGATGAATAACAAAGTATAAACCCAATTTGAGCAGCACTCAAACAATCGTTGGATAGTTTCAATCGATCGAACGTTGAATCATAATAGCGATCGAGTTAATACCCGGTATCGGCGCAGCACCTCGCTACTAATTGAAATTTCGACTTTACAGTGGTATGAACTCGTTTTTATGAAAATTGTTCGACACCAGTGGACTGTGGAGGTAACAGGCTATTTATAGCTGAAATTAGGGTTTTACGCGGCCCGCGTAAGCCTTCGGCTTACTTTTACGCGGCCCGCCTGGCCGCCTAGTCTAGGCGTAGGCTTGATTGGTCACAAGTAGGTCCCCAGCTGGTCAACACGTGGCCCCGGCATCCTTATCCGGTCAACCTTAAGTTGACGCGGCCCGCGTAAGGCTTAGCTATCCCTTACGCGGCCCGCCTAAAACCTAGAATTTTGTTTTTCTTGATTTTTCAAGCTGGTTACGGTTTTAGGGGTCCGGGTTTTCATGTATGACTAAGTTAGGGACATTTTTTGAAGGTCCTTACAACATACGTTAAAATAAAGTCAATACATATAATGTAAAGGTGAGCATACAAGCTTGATATAGCATACGGAGTTCGAAATAGTTTACGCATAACCAGCACGTACACAGAGGGAAACGAAGCATGTTAATTATCGACATGGATCTATCGATACCAATGACTGCGGGTTGACTATCCGAGACAGTTCGCAATACATGATTACCACCGTAATCCATGCAAGTAATTGTCCTTAACAACCCCCGTGTGAACGGGTGCTGAGTCCAAACTATAGTACTACGTCGTTAAGGCAGGTAGACAGCATTCCATGTGTAAACACAATCAACAAGCATTCATTTAGTCATGTAATACATGCATAATTGGTTAGCCTTTAAAGTAGTTGAGTAGTATGTTCGATTGTGTTTTAGATAGGTAACGTATGTAACACCCAAAAGTGCTAAAGCAAAAAGGGTTCGAGTATACTCACAACGATTGGTTGATGGATTGAAGGGAGCGCTTGAGAGTATGGTTAGCCTGAATAGTTCGATAGCATAACGATGAGTAACACGCAAAATGGAAACAAGTGATGATGGGTCGAACAGCCTGGTCGATCGAACAGTTGGTTCGATCGAACGGGTTGTTCGTTCGGCTGGACAGTCCGTTCGGACATCCTATTCGATCGCCCGGTAGGCTCGATCGGTTTGACTGTTCGAGTGGATTGTTTCTTCCTTTGAGTAGGATGTGTTTGTGTATGATGGCTTATCCTTTTGAAGTTTTTGTTGTAGTATTTGAGAACACTGAAGTGTCCTTACCTTTCAGGTCGATCGATCGAACGGTCTATTCGATCGGCTGGCTTAACCGATCGGTTAGGAACTTCAGAAATGGGTCCTCAGTAGAATGTCACCTGATCGGACAGCATGTTCGATCGGGTGGCACTCCAACACGTTGAACGAATTGAAAATCGATTAAGTGTTGAAGCATAGTATCTCATGATCCGATGAGTAATGTTATCAAACAGCTCGTTCGATCGAACCTCACTTCGATCAATACCATACTTCATAAAATTATCAAAGTGTGGGGCCACTTACTAACCGATCGGCTGGCCCGGTCGATCGGCTGGGCTGTTCGTTCGAACAGCCTGTCCGATCGGTCAGCTTACTGACCTGGTCGGCCTGTTCGTCTAACACTTGGCTGTCCTGGTTTGTTTGACGTTATATCGAGGTATTTTGACAATGAGTTGAACCATGGAACCTTCGTTCTTACTTGTTTCCCCTACTCGGACAGGAATCACCCAAGTCCGGCAGGTGAACGGTTCGGAACGGTAGTTTAACGTTTAACCCGAAGCTGGTGCACCTCGTTGATAGAATCCAAATCTCGAACCACACAATCATTAGAATGATTTGTGAGTTGGCTCAAGCTCCGTTTCTACCGGTTTGAAGGCATTGAGTGTAAAAGAGTTGAAAGAAAGTTGGAAATCATTCTTTCAATCCTTCACATCATGTAAGTGTTTAGATCTGTGATAGATCTTAGTGTGTTTATGTGGAACTCGGCTAGATCCAGATGATTCTTGGTGGATTGAGGCCAAAACATGATGTTCTTGAAGAACACCATGATGACATCATCCTAGAATGCTTGGATCTTGATGATTTCACGGTTAGAAATCAAGATTTGAAAGATAGAAAGGTGTAGGGGCATGTATTGATCAAGAAAGTACAAGATTTAGGATGAAAACTTACCGAAATCGGAAGAAATCTGAGAAAAGAAGGGGAGCACGAGCTGGTCGGTCAGAGAGTTTCCAAAAGTGGAAAGAATGACAATGACAGGCCTATTTATAGGCTTCCCAAAGAGGAGACATGGCGGTAGGACCATCTTCTCCAGTAAACTCTTTTGGTCCGCATGCTTTAAACTGTTTGAAGCTGAAAACGGTCTTGTTGGCATCTTTTGGAGCATCGGTTCGCGACTCCTCAGACGATTTGCTGACGTTTTCGTACACCTCGCTCACAGCTTTTGCCACTTGCTTGGCGATGATAGCAGCGAGGCGCTTGTCTCTCTTCTCTTGGCGAGTTAGAGGGGTTCGGTGTCCAGATGACGACATGGTCTGCAACAGACATCGTCGTAGGTCTCAGACACAACAAATCGAGTCTCACCTCACACGTCTACTACTTACTAAGGGTCAGGAACACGATAAGGCATGAATCACATAAACACATAGGCATAAAACCACAGATTCGCGTAATCACAGAAACACAGAAGCACATAGAGCACAGAATCACAGAAGCACATAAGATCATCAACCACAGAATCACATAAACACAGAAACACAGAAACGTAGAAGCACATTCCTATTTAATCACAGAGGCAACTAGGTACGTGGTTTTCCTATAAGCACATAGAGCATTCTGACTGCCTCAAGATCCTATCATTCAAGGTTCGCGTGTCATTCGTATATTCGGCCGCGTATAGTATATCGAGTAGCATCGTATAGTCGTATAGCATGTCGAGTAGTATAGTATAATCGTAGCACTATATTGTCTAAAATGGCAGCGACTTGTTAGCGTGTTGAGATAGAAAAGCAATGCGAGTCGTGTGTGTCGATCGAAGTGTTAGAAAAAAATCGAGCGAACATCAAAATTAAACACATAAACAGGCAACCACACTTAAAACATATAAAATCGACGAATCATCAGAGTCTGCGGTTGCAGGCTCAGAATCGAGACACATAAAATCGAGAAGTAGATTGTCGGCGGCTAATAGACGTCGACTACCCAAAGTGATTCGACTATTCACATTAGACTTGTCGTCACATTTCTTGGGCTTTCAACACGCATTCCTTAGGTCGTACTCGTGAGTTCAGGTCGTTGGAGTCCGCCGAGGCTTTGGTGAGATAAATAAAATCCGGAACAAGTTGTCAAGGTTAGGGTCTCACCCCTAGCTTAGCAACTTCTTCCTTGTTTTAGTAAAATTTGAGGAGATTATTCATCAAAATATGGATTTCACTCCTGATTTGGTATAATTCTCCTCGTTTGTTATTGGAAATAATGGGAAAATCATCGATAAATTGATAAAATCAGTATTGACCAAACAATTTAGTCCAGAGTTTGCGGCTTTCACACCTATTCTTGACTAAATCGCTTGACTTTATTTGTAGATTCGAGTGCAGTGATAGCGAAGAGTAACAGGATATAGCACATACGCTTTGTCTGTTGGTTCCTAACGATAGTCTAAGTCTCTAAGACAGCGACCCGGACTAGGTCGTGTCCAGCCTAATTCCCTATAGTTATGGCTCTGATACCAATCTGTCACACCCCAACCGATGGCGGAATCATCGGGGCATGGCACTGAGCGAAACAGATTGTCCAGAAGTTTCCACAACAACTATTAATACTATTCAGTTAAATGATACATCCCATACCGTATCCCAAATAATACAATAAAATTTATTACAGATAACAACCAGTCAAGTAATTGTGTTCCGACAACTCAGATTTAAATAAAATAATATAAATATTGTTTCTGCTTCTAAAGACCCCTAGATTGACTGCTACAGACAACTATTTGTTGGGGGCTCTAGACGCTTTATTCTAGCCTTGCTTCCCTAGCAAGAATGCATCTTAAACACCTGTCACATATGTCACGGCCCTTGCCCCAGTTTGACCCGGTTCAGAGCCGCGGAACAGGAAATCCCGTGGTATTAAATTTAAGCGACAGCGGAAGTCTTTTAATACAGGATCTTTTAAAACTTCCCGTTTACATAATTTAGGGATAAAACTTTGTAATTTACAATAAGGTGATTTCACTAGGAAATCTTTATTTTACAAAACATGTTTCTTTATTTATTTACATTGAGCCACTTCTCTAAGCTTGTAGTGCTTCACGGCACTTTTCTTGGATCACAACAGATCACCTGAAACATGTTTGAAAAAGGTTTTGTCAGCGGGGAAATACTGAGTGAATCATTCAGTTTAATGAAAACGACACATTTGTTATAATTTACAGTATTAAGAGCGATTACAATGTCTCTATATCAACCATATACCCACAGTATTTGTCACTCGACTACCCATTGGCTATCTCGTTGTCCAAATGGTGTCTGTGACTATGGTCAGATCACCCATTGGCTAACTTGTTGTCCAATGGTGACGGGAAATAAGTAATGTATACAAAACCCCACATACCGGCTGTAACTTGGTGATTACAAAGACTTAATCCTTGTAATTATAACTTTGAAAATAATTTGGAGTTTCGTAAAACAGTTGATGAAAAGAGAATGACTCACATTGCAGATTTAACGAGCAGTGTATAAGCCTACTGATTAGCCTTGTTTAACCTAATTTAAATAATAATGCACACAAACTGGGTTAGTAACTAATACAGCAGTTATGACAATTCACGAGATTAAACCCTCACAACGATTGACAAAGTGCAATACTTAAATATCCAGCGGATTCACAACGAATGACAGAGTATAGCCCGAGTTCGGGCAACACTCAAACATCCTGTCGAAATCACGATGAATAAGAAAGTATAAACCCAATTTGAGCAGCATTCAAACAATCGTTGGATAGTTTCAATCGATCGGACGTTGAATCGTAATAGCGATCGAGTTAATACCCGGTATCGGCGCAGCACCTCGCTACTAATTGAAATTTCGACTTTACAGTGGTATGAACTCGTTTTTATGAAAATTGTTCGACACCAGTGGACTGTGGAGGTAACAGGCTATTTATAGCTGAAATTAGGGTTTTACGCGGCCCGCGTAAGCCTTCGGCTTACTTTTACGCGGCCCGCCTGGCCGCCTAGTCTAGGCGTAGGCTTGATTGGTCACAAGTAGGTCCCCAGCTGGTCAACACGTGGCCCCGACATCCTTATCCGGTCAACCTTAACTTGACACGGCCCGCGTAAGGCTAGGCTATCCCTTACGCGGCCCGCCTAAAACCCAGAATTTTGTTTTTCTTGATTTTTCAAGCTGGTTAGGGTTTTAGGGGTCCGGGTTTTCATGTATGACTAAGTTAGGGACATTTTTTGAAGGTCCTTACAACAAACGTTAAAATAAAGTCAATACATATAATGTAAAGGTGAGCATACAAGCTTGATATAGCATATGGAGTTCGAAATAGTTTACGCATAACCAGCACGTACACAGAGGGAAACGAAGCATGTTAATTATCGACATGGATCTATCGATACCAATGACTGCGGGTTAACTATCTGAGACAGTTCGCAATACATGATTACCACCGTAATCCATGCAAGTAATTGTCCTTAACAACCCCCGTGTGAACGGGTGCTGAGTCCAAACTATAGTACTACGTCGTTAAGGCAGGTAGACAGCATTCCACGTGTAAACACAATCAACAAGCATTCACTTAGTCATGTAATACATGCATAATTGGTTAGCCTTTAAAGTAGTTGAGTAGTATGTTCGATTGTGTTTTAGATAGGTAACGTATGTAACACCCAAAAGTGCTAAAGCAAAAAGGGTTCGAGTATACTCACAGCGATTGGTTGATGGATTGAAGGGAGCGCTTGAGAGTATGGTTAGCCTGAATAGTTCGATAGCATAACGATGAGTAACACGCAAAATGGAAACAAGTGATGATGGGTCGAACAGCCTGGTCGATCGAACAGTTGGTTCGATCGAACGGGTTGTTCGTTCGGCTGGACAGTCCGTTCGGACATCCTATTCGATCGCCCGGTAGGCTCGATCGGTTTGACTGTTCGAGTGGATTGTTTCTTCCTTTGAGTAGGATGTGTTTGTGTATGATGGCTTATCCTTTTGAAGTTTTTGTTGTAGTATTTGAGAACACTGAAGTGTCCTTACCTTTCAGGTCGATCGATCGAACGGTCTATTCGATCGGCTGGCTTAACCGATCGGTTAGGAACTTCTGAAATGGGTCCTCAGTAGAATGTCACCTGATCGGATAGCATGTTCGATCGGGTGGCACTCCAACACGTTGAACGAATTGAAAATCGATTAAGTGTTGAAGCATAGTATCTCATGATCCAATGATTAATGTTATCAAACAGCTCGTTCGATCGAACATCACTTCGATCAATACCATACTTCATAAAATTGTCAGAGTGTGGGGCCACTTACTAGCCGATCGGCTGGCCCGGTCGATCGGCCGACATGTCCGATCGGCTGGGCTGTTCGTTCGAACAGCCTGTCCGATCGGTCAGCTTTCTGACCTGGTCGGCCTGTTCGTCTAACACTTGGCTGTCCTGGTTTGTTTGACGTTATATCGAGGTATTTTGACAATGAGTTGAACCATGGAACCTTCGTTCTTACTTGTTTCCCCTGCTCGGACAGGAATCACCCAAGTCCGGCCGGTGAACGGTTCGGAACGGTAGTTTAACGTTTAACCCGAAGTCGGTGCACCTCGTAGATAGAATCCAAATCTTGAACCACACAATCATTAGAATGATTTGTGAGTTGGCTCAAGCTCCGTTTCTACCTGTTTGAAGGCATTGAGTGTAAAAGAGTTGAAAGAAAGTTGAAAATCATTCTTTCAATCCTTCACATCATGTAAGTGTTTAGATCTGTGATAGATCTTAGTGTGTTTATGTGGAACTCGGCTAGATCCAGATGATTCTTGGTGGATTGAGGCCAAAACATGATGTTCTTGAAGAACACTATGATGACATCATCCTAGAATGCTTGGATCTTGACGATTTCACGGTTAGAAATCAAGATTTGAAAGATAGAAAGGTGTAGGGGCATGTATTGATCAAGAAAGTACAAGATTTAGGATGAAAACTTGCCGAAATCGGAAGAAATCTGAGAAAAGTAGGGGAGCACGAGCTGGTCGGTCAGAGAGTTTCCAAAAGTGGAAAGAATGACAATGACAGGCCTATTTATAGGCTTCCCAAAGAGGAAAGGGCTGGCCGATCGGCCAGGCATCCCGATCGGACAGCCTACTCGATCGGACAGTCTGTCCGATCGGTTTGGTTGTTCGATCGGCTAAGAGCCTGATCGATCCACAGCCTGTTTCGAGTGTTCGGCGCGACGATTTCTGATATTTCGATTTCGATTGAAGATGATACGAGTACGATAGAGTTTCCTATTCAAATTACTTTTAATCCCAACCACTATATCTACATATAAGCATCTATATCTCGCGTAACCTCTTTTCCACTACTATCATGATTCGATTTCCGTTGCATTTGATTGAGTTTCAAGTTTCGATTTGATTGATTCGATTGATCACCACACAAAACATAAAGTAAGCACGCACAGGTAACACACAAGGCACACACACAAGTAATATAACACCAAATTCGCATAATTCGAGTTTCGAGTTCGATTGATGATTCGATTAGCTTGATTATAGATTGATTAACTTTATCGCATTGTTACTTCCTACTATTCACAGTCGTAAATCGTTTCGCGTCGATTAAACATTCGATTACTTCGAATCCTTTGATTGACAACACTTACTCCACATAATACAAAACATAAAATAGACTAATTACAGTCAAGAAGTCAAAGTTGACTTGGACTTTGACTTTGACTTTGACTTTGACTTTGACATTCGAAAACACGGAGTGTTA
Source organism: Helianthus annuus (assembly GCF_002127325.2). Lineage (NCBI taxonomy): Eukaryota > Viridiplantae > Streptophyta > Magnoliopsida > Asterales > Asteraceae > Helianthus > Helianthus annuus. The sequence goes on along the minus strand of NC_035433.2, from coordinate 116,382,730 downwards.
CAAAAAGTATGCATATTTTAGACCAAATCAACCTCTATAATAATGTAACAACTTATATCACAAATCTTATTACGTAATAGCATAAAAACAATTAAGTTCTCATTATATTTAATGTATAATCATGTAATAAGCATAACTTTAATAAAAAACATTATACACTCAAAAAAACTATAATAACGTAATTACGTCGTGATACATAATCACGTGACATTACACTTGTGATATATGGTATGTGATGTCACACCCCGACCTGCAGCAGATATGGTACAGGGCATGATGATTGTCCATAGCTTATGACACTATTATAAGTTATAGTATATAAAGTCATCAAATTAAATTTTTCACACGTAATCATAGAAAACATTTAACATATTTCAAAAGATAAATGGTTATGAACAAAAATCCAATTTATTACTAAGGCATGTTCTACGTGTCTTTGCCTTCAACTCTATCAGCTGCTTGTGTACCTGCATCATACGTAAAAAGGTTTGGGTCAACAAAATGTTAGTAAATTAATTTTTAAATAAAATGTTTTGCTTTGTTAATTGATTTATGTTACTTAGAAATTTTTTTAAACAAATATAATTAACATGCAATTTCACGTTTGGTAGAAACATCCATAATTACCTCAATCAACAAATCACCACAATCACAATATAGATACGATAGAAATAATAAGACTCAAATACTATAGCAAGCATTAGTCTCAAGCCCTGAAGAGCGAGTCTAGTACTGGTGGCGATACTAGGCTACAACCCATAGCCGTGGGGAACCTAGTCAGCCATGTGGATCCACGCGAAACATGTGATACAAAGCGAGTAAACACATAGATACACATATATGCAATGATACTAGAAATAAAAGAAACGATGATAGGGCTGTCCAAAAAGATCGCGGCTCAGAGCTCACTCGGAGCTCATTCGGATTTAGCTCGGAAAAAGCTCGCTCGATATGGCTCAGTTTGAAAGTGAGCCAAGCCGGCTCGGCTCGTGATGAGCCAAATTGGCTCGGTTTGGCTCGCTTGGTAGCCCGGCCAGGCTTAGCTCGAATTATTTTACTTATAATATATTTTATTTTTAAATACATATAATATATTACAAAAAAGTGATTATTATTTACATGTATTTAGCCTTGTTGTTTGATATCTATGACATATTTAAAGGTTGATTGTCGTGCTAATGAAAAAATATTGTATTTACTTGAAATATAAAACTTATTTTGCGTTGTTGAACGTCATTTTCGCTTGTAATGTGTTAGGTTGAACTTATTTTGAATATGTTCTTTTGAAGTATTGAATAATATTTCAGAATACTGAATTTTGAGAGTTATGTATTAATTTTTATTTTTAAAATCGAGTCAAACCAAGCAGAGCCGAGCCCGAGCTTAGATTTTCAGATCGGTTTCAAATCCGAGCCGAGCCCGAGCTTAGATTTTCAGCTCGGTTTCAAATCCGAGCTAGCTCGGTTTACAATTGAGCCGAGCCCTAGCTTGCCCTAGCTCGGCTCGGCTTGGCTCATGAATAGCCCTTAGTGATACATTGACTTTGCATGTTATTTAATCAAATAGAAAATAATAGAAAACATAAGACATGATACACCCTAAATATATTAATGACTAAAAAGGGAGAGAAATAAATCTATTTCGATGATCTTTAACCAAGCACAACCATTTAAGTTGTTCATGCAGAGGATAGATTCGAATGACTTATCCTAAATTGGAATGATGAATATGTTCAAATATAACTATATATAAGTGCCTGTAAACGAATCGAACGTTCATGAACTGTTCGTGAACTTGTTCGACGGGAAGTTCGTTTATGTTCGTTTATTTAATAAACGAACAAACACGAACAAAAAAATTTGTTCATTTAATTAAATGGACGAACATGAACACACCTTGTGTTCGTTCATTTATGCTCGTGAACGTTCGTTTGAGTTCATTCATTTATGTTCATGAACGTTCGTTTATGCTCGTTTATTAAGTTCGTTTAAATTTTAGTAAATACATAAATAGTTATATTTACATAAATATTAGGTTTTATAACTAGGAGGGCCGCTAAAATGAAAACCACCTCCAGTTGTAAAAACCATGAGAACTACACTGTACGAGGCGAGTTGGACCAAAATTTTTTTTCATAAACGTAGATGCGTGTATTATAAACACATTTGTAAAAAAAATCAAAAAAAACATGTCGTGTGTGTAGTTTTGAGCACCACAAGTTTGTGTTTACGGGTACCGTAAATTTTATTTTAAATAAAATTTACGGTACCCGTAAACACAAACTTGTGGTGCTCAAAACTACACACATGACATGTTTTTTTTTTTTTTGATTTTTTTTTTACAAATGTGTTTATAATACACGCATCTACGTTTACGGTACCCGTAAACACAAATTTGTGGTGCTCAAAACTACACACACGACATTTTTTTTTTTTGAATTTTTTTTACAAATGTGTTTATAATACACGCATCTACGTTTATGAAAAAAAAATTGGTCCAACTCGACCCGGATCAAAAAGTTCTCATGGTTCTTACAACTGGAGGTGGTTTTCATTTTAGCGGTCCCCATAACTATTTATATAAATATAACTAATTAGTAATTGAGTTTTCTAGTAATAAATAATGAAATTTTAATTTTTTTTTAGATCGTAACTGATCATTTACTTAATATTTATATAAAAAAACTACTTAATTTTAGTATCTATGAACCCTAATTAGATGTGTTTTCGGATGAACTATAATATATTATATTAGACTTGTTTGTTTGTGCTCACTAATGTTAATTTGTGTTTATTTATATTTGTTCAATTATGTTCATTTGTGTTCGCTTATGTTTGTTCAATCATTTTAATTTATGTTTGTATATGTTTTTCAAATATGTTCACTTATATTTTTTGCTTGTTTATGTTCGTTTGTGTTTATTTATGTTCGTGAACTGTTCGTTTAAGCTTTAAATGAACGTACATAAACGAACGCGAACATGCCCGATTTCTTAATGAACGAACACGAACATGCCTATGTTTGTGTTCGTTCAGTTCGTTTACAGGCCTCTATATATATATATATATATATATATATATATATAAGTAAATGAAAGTTCTAGAAGGATCAAGGATTAAAAGGAATATAAGATTTTGTATTGGATTTTGGATCAAGTTGGTTTAGTAAATATATTAGAACTAGTGTTTTTCATAGTCGCGCGTTGCGCGATTGACATGGTAGGCAAACACCTCACCTTCAAATGAAGAGGATAAACGCACATTTGTAAGCAGCAGACCCAGATAGGCTTTATAATCCATAAAATGTTGGTAACTCCTAAATAACCCTGTGCTGATGGTTGTACTTTCTGCACATCTTTCATGTAGTGCTTTGTGCCCACCCTATCAAGAGCTCCACCAAAACTTGATTTATCACATACAAACTAATCGCATTCGTTAAATCTAGCCGCGTTCTCTACAACAGATCCATAATCAACAAACTATACACAACAAAACTTTATATAATTCAAAGTTTAATTAGTTTGAGCGTTTGTGTTTATACCTCTCTGAATCCTCCGGTTCTATTGTTGAACAAATCTAACCCGTCTCGTCACCGTTGTCTGAGTTAACCAAATGAAAGAAATCCGTATAAGCCTCATAGCTTCCGGTCACCACCCATTCATTATCCAAACCACCACCCTTGACAACCATCTCAGTAACCACCATGTAACCTCCATTTGTCTACCGGCTTGTGGTGGTTCTGTCACCCGAAACATCACTTGTACTCGTCGTCAAACATCATCACACCAGCCATCATGTAAATCTCTTTTGGCCTCCATAATTCTAGCTAGCCAACCCATCAATAACAACCACCACATTAACCATCACATTTCGTTTTAAATCACCGAAATCACCTTACATGTAATCGGTTAAATAAAATTAAGCAATCGGGATCACATTTCATTCTAAATCACCGAAATCACCTTACATGTAATCGGTTAAATAAAATTAAGCAATCGGGTCTCAACTTGGCGATAACCATCACCTCAACATCAATGTCACGGTCGGAACCCTTGTCAGAAACCAAACAGCTATCGTTACCATTTTCGCCACCACCGTCATCATTATCGGACCACCGCTAAGCTACACAAACGTACCTATCGATTAAGACCAAATTTCTCAACAAAGAATTAACACCAAATTTACCAATCGATTAACACCTAATCTGTCTTCCTTATCACAAATCAACCAATTCAGGGAAAAGCGTACCACATACACATATGTATCAACACATTTGCAAACACCGGAGAAACATTAAAAATAAAACACACAATAAAAACAAATCTAAGGCTCAGAGTTTCAAAAGAAGCTGGCTGCAAGGTGGGTTGCAGTTCTATACCTACCATCCACCACCCTTGCCGCACCAACTTTATCAATGATTCTATATGAATTTGATACTCATCACAGCCTAACAACCGTCAGCTTCAGCACAGCCAACCATACATTCCACCAGCAGAAACCCAGTAAGAGAAAGAAGGGTTTGGGGGTTAGGGTTTCAGATTTGCAAGCAACGGCGATACCTGCGGCGGCGATGGCGGTGGCGGCAGTGAAAGTAACCGACAGTGGTTATAGCCAACCACACAAATGAAACACTATAAACCACCACCACCATCATCAGCGAGGTGTGTAACCGGGGTTATGAGGCCGCCAGGAGGCCATGGCCGGCGACTCCTCATCTGCCTAGTCCTCTGATGAGAACACTGATGTCTGTTGCTTGATGTTGAACAGAGAAAGCAAAAAGGGGGGGGAAAGGTAAACGAACGTGTGTCTAATTTGGTGATGAGGCTGTCACCGCCAAAAGGGCCAACCAGGTCTCACCACCACCAAACGACCCAATGAATAATGGCCAGCAGATGTCAGACACTATTCATTCAACTTGCTTATTATCATATATAGATTAAATGATTTATGAAAAGTAATATTGACTCATCATTATAATATAAGTAATTAATAATTAATAATAAAGTTGTAAAAGAAAATACAATAAGTAGATTTGTTTAAATAATAAATGATTTTGTATAAAAAAAATGGAATTCCTAAATGAATGAGATAAACTTATTTTAAAGGTTTGTATATAATTACTTTGAGAAAAAAAAAAATATTTTCTAAACATGTTTAAGTTTTAGATAAAAAAATCATTTGGTAATCAATATCTAAGAGAGAGAAATGTGGTGTATGTGGGCGTGCTTAAATAATTCACCCATTATTTGAAGCATACAAGCACACAAAATAATTTGGTTACAACACACATTCATGCATGTCGCACATACGTGTTCATAAAAAGATCGGAGGGGTTGAGATTCGAAACTTCGAATGATGCATATGGGTTGTGATCATCTACTCAGTAGCGAAGCCTGAAAATTTCCATCGGGGGATCATAAGTTACCGAACCTAAAAATTCTATATAAGTAATTTCTTTTTTATAAAACCGAGGGGTCGAAAACGTATATACCTAAAAAATTATACACGAAACGTACACACATAACCCTACTGAGCGAAAAGTTCGGGGGTCGGGCGCCCCCAGCCCCTTGAAAGCTACGCCCCTACATCTACTCCAACAATTTCCTACTATCGTTTATCTTCAATATTTATTCACTTTAGTGCATTACAACAATCATAAGAACGCCTATAGAATAACGGTTGGTATCGATACCTTATGTCCGAAAGGAAAGGACGATTTGATTGGTAGAGTACAAAATCATAACCACTAGATATGCTCGAACAGCAAGCCGACAACCTACAAGATGAATGGCGGTTGTTCACTATAGAGATAGAGGGTTAGACGATGGACTTGTTCGTCGTTGAAAGACACCCGGAGAGTGGCAACGACTAGATAAGTCAGGGGTGATAGAATTTCGAGAGATAGATCATGAAGCCGCCTTCTTCTTCTTCTTCTTTTTTTCTTTCTAGATGGGTGTGGTCAAGGTGAGAAAGCTACTGAACGGAAGAAATAAAATAGTGATTCTAATGATCAGATTAGCCATCGGTCATGATGCATTGATTGGGTTATTGAAGTTCCACTTGTCTCTAATTTTTATAGATAGTACGTGATTACAAACATAAATATATGTTTATGTTTAGAAATAATTTGGTATATTATATTGATAATAATAATAATATAATTATATAAAAGAAGAACATTTTAAGATTTCCACGTTTAGATAAACCAAATATTAAATACAATTTAATGTATTAAATGACATGGAAGGTTTTAATATGGAGCTGACAACCGATCCTTAGGCTAGAGGGTATGGTGATGGTCCTCCAAGGGAGGATGATCCGCCACGTAGGCGCCACATCATATTCCTCCCAAGGATGGTCCATCCCACAAAATTAGTGGGTATGGAGGATGGTTCTGGATGATCCTACCCCACCACTTTTATGTTTTTTTTTTATTTTTTTAATTTTCTAATTTTTTTTTAATATTTAATTATGTTAAATGATTTAAATTTATTGGGCTTCAGCTAAGAGGAATCAGAAACCCATGCATAACACCCACCAGAGCAACCCAATTGTTGACTCACTCCAACAGGCCGAAACTTGATCTTTCTTATATGACTTTCATTTTTATATCATAAAATATAGTATAAGGGTAGTTCTTGACAACTTTGAAAACAAAAAGGATGAAACTATTAAAAAGCTCGTACCCCCAGGCCCCATCTCCCTTTTGACTTCATCTCCTCTTCTTCTATCCATCTCCCTTACCTTCACCTGCTCAACAATGGCAGTTTTTTCTTTTAATTTTTAATCTTCTATTTTGAAATTCAAACACAAACAAAGGGGGCCCACCAGATTGGATCGTCTTGAACGTCCAAACCTCGACGCTGAAGACGGGGACGGGAGGGGGCGGGATGGTTTGCTGCCGGCGCCGATCCTCGACGGGGATGGGGACGGACCCCATACCCACCAGCCTTACGTTTCAAGAAAAAGGCACATATTAAATTCAAAAATTTTAATAAGAATAAATTTAGATAAAGAATTTGTTTGAGTTTGCCGTTTGGTAGTCCACCATGATTGAAGGTCTTTATTCATCCTTGCCGATATAGTTCTTTGATCCGTAGCACAAAGATATCCATACTATTATTATTCTTACATGATACAACAATATGTAAATAGGGGAGGATTCAAGTGAAAACTTCTTTTATTGTGAAAACTCGAAAATAACTAAAAAACCTAAAAAACATATCAAGTTTTTTTATATATTTTTATTAAAAATCGCTATTTTTTATCTATAAAAAAAATTTTCAAAAAAAAAAAAAAAACTTTGTAGTGCACATGTGCAATAATACACATGTATAGTACACATATAATGCACATGTGCAGTACAAGTTTTTTTTTAAGTTTTTTTATATATAAAAAGTAGCGAAAATTGGTAAAAAAAAATTAGTATGTTTTTTAGGCTTTTTTAATTAGTTTTCGGGTTTTCACTCTAACTAGTGTTTTTAATTGAACCTTTCCCTATGTACATATATCCACGTATATAGTTATAATGAATATGCATGATTAATTGGATATAAATATATATAGGGGATGGTTCAGATGAAAACCACTTTTATTGTGAAAACTCGAAAACTAACTAAAAAAAGCCTAAAAACACACAAAAAAAAAATTTTCAATTTTTTTTTTATAAAAATCGCTGGTTTTTATATATAAAAAAAACTTTTTTTCAAAAAAAAAAAATTGTGTAGTGCACATGTGTAATAATACACATGTCACATACACATGTGTATTATTACACATGTGCACTACACAAAAATTTTTTTTTAATTTTTTTTATATAAAAAAACCTGCGAAATTTGGTTCGTAAAATAAAATAAAAATAAAAAATTTTGTATGTTTTTTTGGCTTTTTTTAATTAGTTTTCGAGTTTTCACAATAACTATTGGTTTTCATTTGAACCTTCCCCTATATATATATAGGGAGCCGCTAGAATGAAAACCACCTCGAGTTGTAAGAACCGCGAGAACTACACCCCACGGAGCGCCGTTCGCCATGATTTTTTTTTACAAGTAGATGTGTGTATTATAAACACAGCCGTAAAAAATCATGACGAACGGCGCTCCGTGGGGTGTAGTTTTTTACACCACAAGTTTGGTGAAAAAAAAAAGAAAAAAGAAAAAAAATTAAAAAACACTAAACTTGTGGTGTAAAAAACTACACCCCACGGAGCACCGTTCGCCATGATTTTTTACGGCTGTGTTTATAATACACACATCTACTTGTAAAAAAAAAATCATGGCGAACGGCGCTCCGTGGGGTGTAGTCCTCGCGGTTCTTACAACTCGGGGTGGTTTTCATTCTAGCAGCCCCCTATATATATATATATATATATATATATATATATATATATATATATATATATATATATATATAGGGTTGGGATTTGGAGAAAACGGTAGAAAGTGTGAGAATGGTGAGAACGCTTATCGATCGTCCGATTAAAACAATCTGTGGACTAGATTGGCGTGGTGACGTTTTCGTAAATAACGTCAATTTTCTTACGTGGACGCGCGTCATTAAGGGTAAAAAGGTAAAAAACCATTCCTCGCATAAAACGCCATTGAAAAATAAAACACCAAATAAATACAAAACGCCAATTTTACCACTGCGTGCTTTTTTCTGCGTTTTTATTTAAGCTCTCTGGCTAAAAAAAACGCCATAAAATATGAAACGCCATTATATATAATGCCAAAGTTACATCCCGATAAATGTTAATTACATTTTTTGTTATAAAAAAAACATCCCGCCTAAATTACGCGCCAAAAAAATTCTATAAATAGAAACGCTCCCAGCTTCCGTTTATCACACCAAAAAAAACACAAAAAGAAAAACACATAGGGGTTGCTAAAAAAATTTACAATTCAATGTAAAACGCCAAAAATACAATGACAGCAAAAACATCTTTTCTTTGATTCTCAGTAATGTTCTGCATGAAGCTTCATTGAATGATTTGTTACGTGAGTGAAGAAAAATTTTGCTGCATGAGATGGACAAAATTGAAAAAAGAGGGACTGATGACACCCATATGTCATACTGTCATTTTTGTGCCTGAAGAAGGTTTGGATGATAAGAAGAGACCTATACCAGTATATATGCTACTTTTGCCTCAATGAATATAATGAAGACCACAGGCAGATAATATCCAACCACAGGGGGGTCACTCTATGTCTCCAACATCCACAAAGACACTTCAAAACATTAACAAAGAAAATAAAACAACGCCAACCCCAAAACGCCATTTATTTGTCACATTTCTTGTAGTTTCAAAAAAAAAAAAAAAAAAAAGAAACTGATGACACTGAAGATTTAAAATCATAAATTGCTTCTACTTTGTTTTTTTTTTTTTAATTTTCTTTATCTATTGTTTGTTTTGAAATGTCAGTTAATAAACAACAAAAAAAATATTAATGCTATAATGAAAAATATAATAAAACGCCAAAATTAGCAAATGCGAGTAAAACGCCATAATGCCATAAAAACGCCCCCGAAAAACTACCAAACTATATAATAAAATTAATTTGAACAACTAATATTATAAAAAAAAAGCGTGAAACAATGTGCAAAGAATATAAAACAAAAGAAGACCAATAGTTATCTAACCATCATTGGAAAACAAAACGCCATAATTACAGCCGTCAAAAGATTTGACGTGTTACACCATTAAAACAGTTGAGTCTGAAAAACAAAACACGGTAAAACTGCAAAAAACAGTAAAATGAAACGACAGAAAACATAATTACTAAGATTCATTATATTAAATTTATTTATCTTTTTCAAAACGCCATAATTACCTGACAAACGCGGGGAAAAAAGTCAATATAAAAGAAGACCATGAGAACCCAAGCTCAAACACGCTAAAAAGACTAAAACGCCAAATATTCTCCAAAACGCCAAAAAATTTAAAAAATGGCTAAGGTTATTGCATGGAGGTTTGAAAGGAAAGATAAATGATTCATCATAAAGTTCTCTGACAGGAGAAGGATAAAGGAAAGAACAATAAAAGCCATGATGGGAATGACTGAAAATGTTCAAAAGGATATCCTGGCCCTTGAGGTTCCAAGAGACAACGATTGTGAAAGAACGAGAACTGTAATAAAAAGGCTGGAGAGAAAGTTTCCAACAGAAGATGATGAAGATGATGATGATATTGAAGATACCAATATACCAAAAATTAGCAGTTGGGTATTGCATGAAGAAGAAGGGACACTTGAAGTGGCTTATCAAAACGGAGTGCAATATTCAAGGCCAATGGAAGAAATGTTGAAGACAGGGTTGTTATCTGTCATTGAACAACTCTGTGATTTAACACCTTCAAACGATCCAAAATCCAAGAATGCAGAGATATTCAAGAACAGGTTGCAGCAAAGAAGAGACGAGCTAATGGCGTTATACGCAAAAATGAAATTTGATGATGAAGAATCTGAAGAAAGTGATGAACAAAGCGATGGGTACATCTCTGATGTAATCCCACCTACGGAAGACTATTAATTTATTTTGATTTTCGTTTTATTGTAGTTTTTATAAAATATTAATCTATGGAAATGAATTATTAACAAAAAGATACAAAACGCAAAAAATGACATGAGAAAAGACATAACGCCAAAAAGTTAACTATGTGACACAAAAAGAAATAATTCAAACGAGAAGAAATCTGAGAAAAACAGTAAAATGCCAAAATAATTAATAAATCTACATAATGCCAAAATTATCTTGCACGCAAAAAATAAAGAAGCATGTCAAACGCGAAAATCACGAAAGGAGAAGAATACTAAAAAGACAAAAAAACCCCTCGGACCCTGATCATGCCCCACGCCACGTGTTCGGCCAGGATGCGTTCTCACCGTTCTCACACTTTTGAGCGTTTTCTCCTGAACCTGTTTCTCTCTCTCTCTCTCTATATATATATATATATATATATATATATATATATATATATATTATGAAATGGATTTATAAGTGTAATAACAAAGTAAAAAAAATACCAAGATGTTCTATAAATAAATAGAAAAATATACGAGTAAAAATACAAGGGAGATGAACCGGCTCATAATACATAGTTGAAATATAGTGGGTGTTATATGTGATATAGGTGTAGGGTCACGGTAAGCATTTGTTACTGATTGTAAATATGGTACATAATTACGTACTGGAACATAATCACATAAAGTTACACAATCATGTAACTTTATTGCTTGTAAAATGAAATTTTAAATAATTTAGAAACTATAGTAATAGCCTACTCAAATTAAAGAGGATCAAATGCTTGTTGATACGGTATAAAGATTTAATTGGTCGGGCTTCACGTATCCTGCTATTAACGTGTTCCATGTAACGTTGTCTTTTTCATTCATTTCGTTAAAACACAATTGTGCCTCGTGAAAACAATTACACTTGAAATACATATCTAGTATAGAGTTCATAACTGGAAGATTAAGGTCAAACCCGAGTTTGACCTCGGAAGTGTGTATCTGCTTACCATAAGTATGTAATCCAACTCCTGCGCATGCTCTGTCGATCCCCTAGTCCTTGGATCTTAACAAGATTGTAATCCAAACTAGAGTGCGGAATCCTCTAGATCTAATAGAAATAGAAAACTAGTAGAAACAGATTACTGATTACGTAACAAAATTGTTCACAATCAAACTAAGATCTCCAACTCTCTCCCTCTCTCTCTCCCCCCAATTTCGTTCCTTTCTCTCTCTCTCTAGAGTTCCTTCTGTGTTTTTATTAATGTCTAACATGTCTCACCTAAACCCTAAGGCAAGACTTTGTTTATATAACACAAGCATGCATGCCAGGCTAGGTTTCACATGGGTTGCGAAATGGGTCAAGCCCATTTCGTCAAACTCTCCACCTATAGGGGTTTTGCTTCGCCCAAACACTATTAGTTACTATTACAATGCTAAACCCGCTAACCATTTATTGTTTCACTAATTACAAGATATCCAACGACCTAATTATATGAAGTTGTTAACACAATATACACCAACAGACTCCCCATTGACAATAGCTTCATAGGATAACTATGCCTTCGGTCTTCTTGTAGTCTTTGGTCCTTGGGTAGCTTCAACTGCTGTCAGCAACAGTGATGTGTCTAGAATTATACACATTTTACGTATCAAATTCCCTATATTTGGAGTGGTTTGTTTATAGTTTTCCCAAGTTTTTGATACTGATTTGATTAAATTATGAATTGGCAGGAGTTGGTGGAAAACCTGTTGATTATGCGGTAAAAACGAAGGAAAACGGACAAAGCAGAGAAAACACGAAAAAGCGCGTCGGAATGTGATATTTAAAAATGAATTCTGCTGTTAACGAAGCCATACGGACCGCATGGGAAACATGTATACGGTCCGCAAGAAGAATAAGGCGCTGAAAAATGAAGTCATGTTGAAGCCTTACGGACCGTAAGCCTTCGGGCCATATGGTCCGCAAGGAGGAAACGGGGAAATTAATTTAGCAGCCTTGCGGACCGTAAGCTGGTAGGCCATAAGGTCCGTATAAGAGTCGATTTACGAAAAATAAGTTTAAAAACCCTATGACATTAGGGTTGTGATATCTCGCATACCAGATGGCAAAGGACCAGTTGAGGACGATTTTGGAGCATCTTGAGGCTGTTCAAGGGTCTTGGAAGCTTTCGGTTCGAGATTGAAGCGTAATTGGTTTGTTAAACATTAGTCTTTCGTATTTCCTTCAGTTTAAACTATGAATTCTACTATTTTTAGACTTTGTTCAATTGTGTTTATGAATATTATGAGTAGCTAAACTTCTAAACTACTTAGGTTGAGATGAACTAGATGATTGTGATGTTGTTTTGACTCGGTTTTGACTATTTTATGCGATTTACATGATTTTTCCTTGAATTTGATCTTGATATTGCATGTTGAAGTTGGTTGATTGATTCTTGGTTGTTGAAATCAGTATTTTAGGCATATAGAAATATCCCCTATACTTAGATTTCAATTTGAATCGGTAATCTTAGGTTTTCGGTTTGAATCTTGACTTTAGAAATAAATGAAGTTAATCAAGAATTAAAATCAATTAATTAAAACTTGCATCCTTGCTTAGTGATTCGAGAGGAGAATTAGGTTTCCTAGGTTATTAGCTAGTCGTTGGTGGGTAGCTTGGGTGACCGATAGCTCGGATTCGTCTAGTTCTTCACGTCTAGGGTTTCCTAGGAGTTCAAGTTTCAAGGATTTATCTGCTTCATGATTTTAGGGTTTTGACACCATAGAGGTCATAAACTCTATTTTCGTGGGATTTGGTATCGATAGGTCGAGTCAGTCCATCTTAGCACTTCACATTTTGCTCACCTTCTTAATAAGTTAATCATCTCTAACGGGAGGTTTATCGTGTAGATTAGAGTACTTAGTCAGATTTTCTCCTTGCTACCGTGACGAACCAACCCGGGGGAATAGTGACCGTTTGCTATTGGTGGACAAACGCTACTACTCCTGGACTTTAATAAAGTTACTCTCTGACGAGCATATTTTTACCAACGTCTTGATTTAATTTTTATTGAGTTCGTGTTATGAGTAGTGTGTTCAAGTAATCGAAACACAGACATACATGTTATCAAAACTGAGAAATATTCTGCTTACCGTCCCGCAATGTGGGTGAGGCATAACACTAGTAGGAACATACAAAAATCTAGTTGACATAACTCGTATATTTACTATTTCGTTATGTATTCATTTTTGTATATAACTAGTAGATGCCCCGCCCACGTTGCGGGGCGATGGCCGAATAATTCTCAATCAATTAAAAAAAAGACTACTATAATTTTGCTATGAAAAAAAAAACGATGATAAGACCGTAATTTTGGGCTCAGGGCAAAACTGTAATTTTTCAGAACTAATGAGCCAGTGTTAGGCAGCTAGAGTTATGCGCCGCCCGCGTTGCGGGGCGCTAAACCGAGTATTTCTTAGGTTAATAACATGTACGCCTTTATGTCTGTTAGTTATACATGCTATCTATCACACGATATCAAAAAAGATACATCAAGTTAACCAATTAAAGAAAAACAGTACCATAGTTATGATAAAAAAAATTAACTAAAACGATGACAAGCGTGTAATTTAGAGTTGGTGGCAAAACAATAACTTGTCAGGACCAATTAGCGAGTGATAGGCAGCTGTTTGGCGTGAATAAAAACAAAATTGAGTCAACAAAGTAAAATAAAACAGTACCATGGTTTTGCCAAAGAAAAAAAAAACGATGGCAAGATTGCAATTTTTAGCGGAGGTAAAATCGTAATTTTAAAATGAAGATAAAATAATATTTTGAACTGAGGGCAAAACCATTATTTTTATTTTGAAATGGGGGCAAAATCGTAATATTTTAGCTGCGAGCAAAATCGTAATTTTTAGTTGTGGGCAAAATCGTAATTTTAAACTGGGAACCAAATCGTAATTTGGCAGGACTCTAGCTGAGAGCAAAACCATAATTTTATTTTGAACTGGGGGCAAAATTGTATTTTTTTTAACTTAGGGGAAAATTGTAAATTTAAGCAAGGGGCAAAAGCAAAACTTCATTTCGATTCGAGGGCAAAATCGTAATTTTGCACCTGGGATAAAATTGTAATTTGGAATCACCTATAAATAACTATTATATGAAAAAAGAAAAAAAAAACAAAAGTCAACATGGCCGCCAAAAGTGGACAACCAGTTGAAAAAACTATTACCCGCTAACATAAGCATCTTGTAAATGTTAATATGTATAATAAACAAATAAATAAATAATATATAAATATATATGTTGCGTCTCAACTAATTAAATGTTATTTTCAATTATATAATATAATTCAAATTACATAATATTGATATGAGTCGACTGGGTCTGGGTGTAATTTATTGGCCTTTTTGTGGGCTTTGACCAATGGCTGCTTCATGGTGCAACCTTTGACTTTGATATACAGTTGAGAAAAATTCAATGTCTTAACTCCCAAAAATAATTCAAGGTTTTTCAGCTATATATAGGATATGTACATGATTTCAATTGCATACTATATATATTGATACAATCGAATAACTTCAATACTTGTACATCTTCAACACAATGTCACAAAAGATCCCGCATGTTATTACTTGCAAAGGTACGTACTTGTGATATTTTCATTTTCTTAATGTTTGAAAACAATGTTAACAAAGGTACGTATCTGGGGTGCAGCCGCCGTGGTAAGGGAGGCAGGCGGAGCAATCGCGGTGGAGGAGATAAAGGTGGACCCACCAAAAGCGTCTGAAGTTAGGATCAAGATGTTGTATGCAAGTGTATGCCATACTGACATCCTATGTTGCAAGGGGCTACCTATTGTATGTCCATGATTTTTCTTCCAACTACTTAAATAAAGATTTAAATTATGACGCTCTAATGGTTTAATTGTTTATAACATTGCAGCCTTTGTTTCCACGTATCCCTGGACACGAAGGCGTTGGGTACGTATGTTGTGATCGATTTTTTTTTTAACTTTCTTCTTCGTTTTATAGATACTTTTTGACACGTTTTCTGCTACGGTTTTCGATAGAATTTTAGTATTTTTCTTAATATGAATTGCGACTACTTTTGTAGCTGAATCATTTTGTGTAGCTAGGTTTGTGACACTTTTATTTCATTTGTTAATGTGGTCGCTATGTTTGAGATCATTTTTTAACCAAGTTGTTAATTTTATTTGCTTTTTTTTTAACTTTTTTTATGTACAGTTTTGATATGGTGGCTAAATTGCGACTACATGGTTTCAGTCGCTAATTTTGCGACCAATTTGTTCTGGTCGCTAATTTTGGGTCTATTCGGTTGAAGTCCCTAATTTTGTAATTGTTTTTTGTCGGTCGTACATTCCGGTTTCTTTTGCCTTGTGTAATGGTGAATGGTTCAGTTAAATGTTCACTATTTTGATTCAATATATAACATAGTTGGGACTTGGGTACAGGGTGGTTGAGAGCATTGGAGAAGACGTGGGGATGCGGGTCAAGCCTGGGGACGTGGTGATGCCGCTCTACTTAGGTGAATGTGGTGAATGCTTGAATTGCAAATCTGGAAAGACTAACATTTGTCATGTTCACCCAATTAACTTGAATGGTCTCATGCGCGACGGGACTTCAAGAATGTCTATGGCAGCAACCGGAGAAACTGCCTACCACCTTTTTAGTTGCGCCACGTGGTCTGAGTACACGGTCATTGATGTTAACTATGTGATTAAGGTTGACCCTAGGGTGCCTCTTCCAGATGCCAGTTTCCTCTCATGTGGCTTCACAACTGGCCTTGGTGCACCATGGAAGGAAGCCGCGGTTACTAAGGGTTCTTCGGTTGCGGTTTTTGGCCTTGGTGTTGTTGGTCTTGGGGTACAGCTTTAACTTTTTACTCCTAAAGTCTTTTATCATTTGCCCTGCTATAAAAACAAGTTTTAATGGAACTTATGTATGAATAAAATTAGACACTAATTTGCGACGATAAACATATGTTACTAATAAAGTATATTCGTGACAAAATCCGTAGTGAATATAACTATATGAGAAAATAAAAAGTTTTCTGGAAAAGTATGTAGCAAATTGCGAAACAAGTTTTTTTAACATATTTAAAAGTTATATACAATAATAATTATTATTATTATAAAAATGTATATTTATTATCTTATCTTAAATTATATAAATAAGAGGTTCATTTAGGTTCACAAGCTGGTTTGAGCTTGATAAATGAAACTCGGCTCGGGCTCGTCTGATAAATAGACTTTTTTGTAGGCTCGAGCCCATTTATGCTTTAAACTTTAGCAGGGCTGTTCCAAGCTTTTTGGAGGCCCAAGGTGAAATGATACTTATTTATCCGTGTTTGGAACCAAACAAAAATTTAACACAATTTAACACATAGTGTTTTTGCTTGTATAAGGAATCAAACAAATCTTAAACAATAAGTTTGCACTGATATTAATAGTTAGCATATTAATTTTCTTTTAGATGGAGACCTTATTTTTTTTTTATTTTTTTTTTTTTGAAGGCCATAACCCAAACCTAGGTTAATTATACTATACGTCCGACACTTGTCTCATTTACACCCTAGGTAAAACCATATACTGAAAACACTTTTCAGGCAATTAAAGGAGCACAAATGCAAGGGGCATCTACGATCATAGGCGTGGACATAAATGAAAAGAAAGCAGCAATAGGAGAGGCTTTTGGGATGACCGATTTCATCAACCCTCGAAACCACCCTGATAAATCGGTGTCGGATTTGGTGAAAGATATGACAAACGGGTTAGGTGTCGACTACTCCTTCGAGTGCACCGGAGTCGAACCCTTGTTGAATGAAGCCCTCGAGGCCTCTAAAATTGTACACTCAACACAACCCAAGTTTGTTACTTCAGATTTTTTCTTAAATACCATTATAAACATAAGTTTTATATGGCAGGGCATAGGCACAGCTGTAGCTATTGGAGTTGGGATGGAGACGAACTGGGCCATAAGAAACATGACCCTAATGAGTGGTAGGACTTTGAAGGGTTCACTAATGGGTGGTATCAAAACCCAATCTGATCTTCCTGTCATACTCGACAAATGTATCAATAAGGTATCTATTATTCTTACGGCGAATTAAACTTCAAATATAATTAGAATTTTTAGTATATTTGTAAATTCAAATTATAACATGACTGATTCGAGAATAAATGGATTACTTTTCATGTGTTTTTTAATCTCTTGTTAGATATATCTTAAGCATTGTAGAAAATATGGATTATTGTCGTAAATGTATTTTTGTTTTGTGTGTTATCAGGAAATTGAGATGGATAAGCTTTTGACACACAAAATAGGATTGGAAAATATAAAGGAAGCATTCGAGATATTGAAGAAACATGACTGCCTCAAGATTCTTATCAACTTTTGATTACAATAAAATCCTCAACACTGCATGTAATGTCCTGTTACAAGAGGAGGAAAGAAAATATAATGATAAAATATCATTTATGTTAATAATTGTTGATCTTGCTTCTTGCTAGTTGCTTTTTGGTTCAGTTTTTATAATATACCTTCTGTTGAAAGGAAGTAACATTTTAGTTTAACTGTAAACACTGATGAGTATTAAATGAATAAGGCAAACCACTGTTTGTATACTAAAGAGGCAAACAACTGATAAATCCTTGTAAACACTGTTTGTGTTAAACCGCTGATGAAGATTTAGCAGCTGATGGTAATCACTGATGGTGAACAACTGTAAGACAACTGCTGTTGTGATAAGCAGTGGATAGTAAGCAGTATTTAGGGTGTGTCAGTGGCTGTAAATCAGTTGGTAAGGTGAGAACATTGTTTGGGCTTCAAGGACTGATTCTTACATTCTTGTAAGAACAGTGGATGTTTGTGAAAATTCTTACAACGGTCTGTTGTAACTGAATTTGGAGCTTTTAGTATAAATAGATGGTTTGTAATAGTTGTAGATACTTCTTCAATTTCAATTCCTTTTGTAATTTCTTTTGTAATTCGTTTTCTGATTCAATAAGATTCAATCGTTCAATCGTTGATATTCATTGTTTTCTCAAGTATTCTCTGGGTTAATTTCTGGTTGTTTCTCTAACAATTGGTATCAGAGCCATTGGTGGCTCGATTCAAAGAAATTGACGTTCAATTCCGCAATCAGAGATCGAAGATGGTGTCGACGAAGTTTGAATTGGAGAAATTCGATGGGAGAAATGATTTCAGTCTGTGGCGTGTGAAGATGAGGGCTCTTCTGGTACATAATGGTGTGGTAGATGCACTGAAAGGGGAATGTCAACTTCCTGAGGGGTTGTCTGATAAAGAAAAGAAGGATATGCTCGAGAAGGCTCATAGTTTGATTATATTGAGTCTTGGTGATCGAGTTCTTCGTGAAGTATCAAAGGAGACATCTGCTGCAGGGATTTGGGCAAAGTTGGAGTCATTGTATATGACTAAATCTTTGGCAAATCGGTTGTATTTGAAGAAGAGGTTGTACACATTTCACATGTCATCTGGAAAGAGTCTTGAAGATCATACAGATGAATTCAACAAGTTGATTTTGGATCTTGAAAATATTGAGGTGGAGTTGGATGATGAAGATCAGGCCATTATATTTCTCACTTCTTTACCATCATCATATGAACACTTTGTGGATACATTGATGTATGGTAGAGATTCTCTGTCTATGGAAGATGTCTTGTCTGCCTTGAATTCAAAAGAATTGAAAAAGAGGTCAGATTCTAAAGAAGAAGGTGGAGATGGTTTGTTTGTGAGAGGAAGGTCAGATCAAAGGAATTACAACGGTGGCAGCAAAAATTCCAGGTCAAAATCCAAGTCAAGATTCAAAAGGAGATGTTTTGTTTGTAATTCAGAGAAACACTTCAATAAAGACTGTCCAGAATTCAAGAAAAGAAAAGGTGAAGGCAGTTATTCAAGAGGGCAAAGTAGTAATTACTCAAAGGGGCAAAGTAGTCATGTAGATTCTGATGATCAGTCAGAAGGAGGTTATGACAGTGCTGATGTTCTTATGGTCACAAGTGAATGTAACCAAGAGAAGTGGGTAATGGATTCAGGGTGTTCTTTTCACATGACACCTCTGAAAGAAGCTTTCAAATAATTGAAGATGGTGGACATGGGGTCTGTGAAGCTCGGGGATGACAGGCCTTGTCAGATTCTTGGCATTGGTACAGTCACAATGAAGACATAATCTAGTATTACATTTGATCTCAAAGATGTGAGGTACATCCCTGATCTTAAGAGAAGTTTGTTATCACTTGGTACTTTAGAAAAGATGGGATATCATGTCAGTTTGAGAGATGGTAAAGCTAGAGTCATAAAAGGATCTATGGTGATGCTGAGTGGTACTAGAATCAAGAACAACATTTACATGTTAGATTGTAAAGTTGTTGATGGAGTAGCTGCTGTGGCAAGTGAAGAAGGTGATGATGAAGCCCTGAAGTGGCATAAAAGACTTGGTCATATAAGTCAGCAAGGTCTGTTTGAATTGTCCAAACAACAAGTTCTTGGTGATTTAAAGAACTGTGATATAAGCTTTTGTGAAGTTTTGGGCAAACAGAAAAGAGTGAAGTTCAGCAAAGGAAAACATAGCTTTAAGGGAGTCTTAGACTATGTTCACTCTGATCTGTGGGGGCCTGCAAGAACAGAAACTTTAGGGGGTGGTAGATACTTCTTGTCCATCATAGATAATTACTCAAGAAGAGTGTGGGTTTATGTGCTTAAACACAAGAGTGATACTTTCAAGAAGTTTCAAGAATGGAAAGTATTGGTGGAGAATCAAACTGAGAGGAAAGTGAAGAAACTCAGAACAGATAATGGGCTGGAGTTTTGTAGTCAAGAGTTTGATCAATTTTGCAAAGCAAATGGTATTGCCAGACACTTAACCATTCCTGGTACTCCTCAACAGAATGGTTTGGCTGAAAGAATGAACAGAACTTTGTTGAAGAGGGTGAGGTGCATGTTAGCAAGTTCAGGGAGGCCAAAGAAGTTCTGGGGTGAAGTTGTATCCACTGCAGCTTATTTGATCAATAGATGTCCTTCATCAGCAATTCAGTTGAAGACACCTATGGAGATGTGGTCTGGTGATAAACCTGAGTATAAAGATTTGAAAGTTTTTGGGTCTTTGGTGTATTCTCATGTCAGTGATGATAAGTTGGATCCAAGGTCTCAAAAGTGTGTAATGCTGGGATATACTGAAGGTGTGAAGGGATACAGACTTTGGAGGTTGCAAAATCCAAAGGTGATTGTGAGTAGAAATGTTCAGTGCAGGGAGAATGTCCTGTACAAAGATATCATGGAATATGTGAACAAAAGTGTATCCAAGAGAGATGATCTTTAGTTTGAGGTGGAGCCAGTGTTAAACAGACCAAAAGTGAATGATGAGAAGTCTGGTACAACTCAGGGTGAATTCAGTCAAGAAGGTGATCCTGATTCAGGTCAGGGTGAGACCAGTCAAAGTGCACCAAATTTGGAGGATTACATTTTGGTGAGAGACAGGTCAAAGAGGAGAGTAGTGAAACCACTGAAGTACAGAGATCATGAAGATATTTCTGCAGTTGCCTTTGTAGCAGCAGAGAATGAAAGCATCTATGAGCCACTAACTTTTGAAGAGGCTGTTAATTCAGAAGATAGTCAAAAGTGGTTGTAACAACCCGCACTTTCGTGCGTTGTTACTACTCGATATACTCGTTACGCCTAGCACCAGAGATTCGGATCATAATGTACCTACATCAGTTACATCGTTATTTTCGCATATTCTACCACTATCACATCACGTTACACTTGCTGACAACCACAAAGATGTCAAGTGAGGACCAATTCTACCCTCCTTGATAGCTGTGATGTGTCGCAGTGCAACTCATTACTTAAAATACATCTAACATTCACGATGGCATTGAGAGAGGACCTATTCTACCCTCCTCGATGACCGTGAAGCGTCGAAAGGAAATCGAATACTCGAAACGAAAATCAGTTAATGTATTGCAACTTGGAAATATATATATGTAAATACGACCCAACGTAGCTAATTATAATAAACATATGAAATATGGATGAGAAGGTGCAACCAAACTATCGCAACGCTTAACGATCGAAACGGAACGCCAAAACTTAGCTTGCCGAAGGCATCTGATCGAATGGCAGTTCGATCGGATGGCCATCCGATCGGACAGCCGTCCGATCGGACAGCCAGCCGATCAGACAGCCATCCGATCGGGCGGCCATCCGATCCAACTCACCACTTCATCTCCTTTCTCCTCCTCCTTGCCTATAAATACCCATCAGTCACATTAAGAACACCTGATGTGACTGCTGCTATTCGACCAGACGCTCCAACCCCTTCGTCTCTCGATTCCTCGCGATTCTTGTAAGTTTCCAACCCAAAACTTGTACTTCTTTGATCTATACGCACTCCTCCACCTTTCTATCTTTCAAATCTCAACTTTTAACCGTGAAATCAACGGATTTGAGGTGTTCTAGGGTGATGTCATCATGAAGTTCTTAAGAACTTCAAGTGTTGGCCTCATTCCACCAAAAAACAATTCAGATTCGAAGGATTTCCACAAGAATAAACAACATTTTCACAACAGATCTACACATAATCATGAATAAAAGGATTGAAAGATGATTTTCCAACTTTCTTTCAACTCTTTTACACTCGAAGCACTTAAGACCGGTAGAATCGGAGCTTATACCGACCTTCTGCTCATTTCTAGTGTCGTGTTGGTCCAAGATCTGATTTCTAATGAATATACGACCAATTTCGGGTTAAACATGGAAAAACCGTCAAGAAACGGCCAGATCTGATGGAATGGGGTGGTTCCCAACCGTTAGAACAAGTCGGACTTGATGGAATTTCAGTTGTTTAGCACGTCACAGCAAAGTCTCGACCAAAACCACTGAAAAACCTTCAAACCTTGTCAAATAACAGCTGGACGGGCCAGCCGATCGGACAGGCAGCCGATTGGACAGCCCAGCCGATCGGACGAGCCAGCCGATCGGACAGGCCAGCCGATCGGGCAGCCCATCCGAACGGGCCGGCATTCGATCGGATCATCATTCGTTCTTGGTTATCCTGCTATCATTTAATGCGCTATCAAACGCTCACGCAGTCAGTCTGTAATCAGGGTATTCCCAGACACTTTCCCGCCAATCCAACCAAGTTGTGTTAACCTACCAAATTCGCACTGTGAGTATACTTGAATCCCTTTTTATCGCATTTTGGGTGTAACATACGTTCCTAGCAAATCAAACTTATCAAACAAATTGTTCAATCAATTAATGTATCACTTGCGAATAACTGTTATGCATAGATATACGTGATGCTAGTTGCATATGTGCTAGGACTTATACTCGCGACGTCCCACCACGACTAGTATAGTACTATTGCACCCGACGGTGTCTAGTTATGCCATCGAAGAATCGAGCATCGAGGACTTAGCTGGTAGTATCAGTTTTGTGAGTGTATATGTCGTGTATTACGTCTATGCATGTGGAAATTCGCAGCACCTTTTAATCTATTTACGCTACTACATATCAAACCTGTATACTCGCCAATACTTTAGTATTGACATTATTTTAACGTATGTTGCAGGTTTAGTTGCAGACCATATCAAATCAAGCTAGGAAGTCTAGAAACTCACTTAAAAGTCTATGTTGTCGGATTGTATTGTTCGAGAGGACAAGAAATCTGTGATACCTTATGTGATTGTATGGTTTATTAGTATGGGATAATGAACACATTAAATACTGTCGCAATATAGTTGTTATGGATTCTCTTGAACAATCTGATTCGCATAGTGCCACACCCCGATGATTCCGCCATTGGTTGGGGTGTGACAGATTGGTATCAGAGCGATAACTATAGGGAATTAGGCAAGACTCGACCTAGTCCGGGTCGACGTCTTAGGAATTGACCTAGTCTATAGTCTAATTACCCACAGGCCGACTCGTACAAACCCAGTAGGGTTTGTATTGGGCCTACTTGATACTCTCGATCGAAATTGCTAGAAACTACAACCTTGTGTGAACACCGCATACTATAGCTTCACACAAAGAAGCCTTTCCTAAGGCTGGAATACTACCTAGCCTTTCCTAAGCCTGACACAATACACATGTTTTCGAAAATACTCACATATCACAACCGAGTGATCTAGTCGGGACCAGGTGTGAAAACCAAGAACTCTCGATAAGATTGCTCACTCAGCGCATTTTCTAGCACGAGAACCTTTCGTTGAGTTAGGAGTGACATCCATACCTCGACGAAAGCCTCCATTTTGAAATTCTAGTGGAACTCTCGGATTTATCCGATGAGCACCACCGCAACTAGGAACGAAGCTGTTAAGCCAGGGGTGAAACCCGTATCTTGATAAGCCGTTCCACTCCCTAAAATGGTTTTCAAAAAGCTCTCACCAACGACTCGACCATGACAACGACTCGAGCCACGCGATGACTATGAGGATAAATGCCATGAGCTGCATCCCAGTGGAAGCATAAGCCTTCTAGGTCAACGCGCGTGCACAAACTTGTTGGGAATAGTTGGGTTACCTTGGGTAGTCGACGCCTAAACACCCGAGGCACTCCGATTACTTTACCAAGCCTACGACTCGCCGGTTTTACGCTTTGCTGAACATAGTTACGCTTATTGTGTTGATTTTACGATTTATCAATTCTTGCTCCCTGTTTTACGAAACGCACAACTCGCACAGCCATCGTAATCTAAAACGAAGACCGAATATTCGCAACAAAACTAATGTCTAATTGCCCGCTTTCTCTCGCTTTCTCTCCCTCACATCGCGTCCTCACGTGTTCTACAACGATATATATGTGTATAGGTGTAAACTACAACTATCTATATCTAAATACAAACAAATCATTGTGTGAGAACTTAGGAAATCTCGTGTCTCCTATGTGGCTCCTATGTGTATACGTACTACTATACTATTTACCGCAAGTTTTGATCGCGCTCAATCGCATCGCAAACTCAAAAAAAAATCATTATGATCGAATCTCATTCCAAATCTCTCTCTGTCTAGATGCCTTCCAACGACTCTGCCTCGAGACGACAGCTAGGAGAAGAGCCAAACGAAGCGCCGATAAGAGGATTGCCTCGCTTGTGACCAAGGAAGTGGTCAAGCTCATTCCTCAAATTGTCGCTCAAGTGCACTCTCTCAGTAACTCTCGAGCCTCAGGAGACTCTAAGACGGAAGCGTCGCAATCTGCTTTTCTCTACAAACACTTCAAAGCCTGTGATCCGATGGAATTCACGGGTGAAGGAGGTGTGACCCAACTACTCCAGTGGTTCGATTCTATTGATGTTACCCTTCATCAAAGTGGGTGTCCCGATAGTTTCCGTACTACTTGCGCTACCGGAGTATTTCAATCACGAGCACTCGACTGGTGGACCGCTGAACGCAACAAACGTGGGATCTCCGCGGCTTATGCTCTCACTTGGAATGAGCTGAAGGAGCTCATGAAGGAAGAGTACTGCCCGCCCCACGAATTTCAGAAGCTGGAGGACGAATTTTGGAAAATCAAGCAAGTCGAAGGTGACAATGCTGGCTACACCGCAAGGTTCAAACAGCTTAGCGTAATCTGCCCAAGTTAAGTCAACACTTCAGAAAAAGCCATTCCGAAGTACATTCGCGGCTTGCCTGAGTGTGTGGGTGATTTCGTCGAAGCTGCCAGACCTACTACCATCGAAGAAATCTATCGCTTGGCCGCAGAGATCAACGACAAACGAGTCTTGGACGGATTCTTCTCCAAGAATCCTGTCAAACAAGCTCATCAAACAATCATCATCAATTCTTCTGACGATTCTTCCAACAAATCTACCAACAAGTCTACCAATGATTCTTCTGAAGACTCCTCCGATGATGTCCCCAGCGAATCCTCAGACGAATCTGCCAACGATGCCGCATCATCTCAGGAAGCTCAGCCCAGTCGTAAACGAAAGACCATAAGCCCAGACTCTTCAACAACCGGACTGTCGCAACCAGAACCTCTCCGAGCAGCCCCAGTTCAACTGAAACGTGCTTACAATGGACCCCATCCCCTGTGTCTCAAGTGTACGTATCATCACCCGCCAGAAGCTAACTGTCACTACTGCGCAAATTGCAACTGGTATGGTCATCTTACGCAACATTGTCGCACGGGACCGCAGCCTTGAGGAATTTCAGCAACGACCGCAGTCTCCACAGAAGTCCTTCCGCAGCAAAGTTATTTTGCTTCTAATGTTGTTGTAATAATACGACTTTCGCCGTTAATTTCTTTTATGTGTGGAACTTATTCTATCACTCGACGCATGTGGATTCTATTTTCCCTCTTATACTCGTGCACAATCTAAATGCTAGCCCTATGTACTATATAATGTATATTACCCCTATTATGCATTCTTGAGATAAGGTACGATAAACGTGCAAGAATCGAGTTAATCACGGGTGCACACGGGATTATTTTGGTTAGCGCACGGAGATCGTAGTGAATTTCAATGATGCCTTTACGTTCAGGCATGGTTAAGTGTGGTGGATACGCCGCTGGTACTTCCTATATATAAGCGTCTTGACCATGTCTGACGAGATGTGACCTATTCACGGAACAGAGGCGCATGGTTGAAACATGATGGTGTTTCGCTGTGCCAACCGAAGTTTTGTGAAGAAAGTGCCATGTGGAGTTGGAACATAGACCTAGGGTACTATTGTGGTTATTTTCGACACACTAAACTATACATCGCAAGGCGTAACAATCTCAATCGCAGACCAAAACGTGTGCTCACAAGACTTTTTGGTAAGTCAACACGCACGCAATCGCATTATCACTGGAATCTATCTCGCAAATCGAAATCGTATATTAGGTGTCTCGAGCTAACGCTTATTATGTGTTTTAATCTCGAACGCCTATTATGTGGCTCGAAATCGCAATCATACATTGTGCGTATCTCGCAATCTCTAGCGCTACTGTGTATCGCTTGCTGAGAATCATGTATCGTGAATCGCTTGACGAGTATCGCACGTCACTCGTCGCTTCTCGCTGAAACGCTTCTCGCACCTATCTCATCGCTTCGATATTTCCAACGCTTATCGCTATTCGTGTTATCTGTGTTAGCTGTGTAATGTT
Source organism: Helianthus annuus (assembly GCF_002127325.2). Lineage (NCBI taxonomy): Eukaryota > Viridiplantae > Streptophyta > Magnoliopsida > Asterales > Asteraceae > Helianthus > Helianthus annuus. The sequence continues at coordinate 116,356,107 of NC_035433.2, read as the reverse complement.
AGCACTCATGACCTTGCTTCATGGACGAAGCTAATAGGGCTAAGACACAGTGGTGTTTTAGCCGTATCAGCAGACTTTTGTGGAACAAGGCCATGAGGGTTAATGGTAGTTAAAAATTGCGGTGTCATTACATCTAATCGAATCGAATGTCTCCATCGCTTGCAACGCATCGACTGTTGCTTATCGCTCGACGGTTGTCGCTATCAATTGACGCTATCGCTCATCGCTTTTTGCTTGTCGCTTATCGATTTTCGCTTATGGCCGCTGTCTTCGTTCGCTATGCTTGGTGATTGACGTATGTGATATCAATCATCGCATACCGCTCGTCGCTTATCGCACTCGCTCGTCACTAAAACTGAGTTCGAAAACGACTTCATCGCTCAACTCGCCCTTTTAAGACTTGATCCAACCCTTCTCGTTTGGATCGGGTCATCGCAATTCTGTCTGTACTATGTCGACACGTATGACACCGCCTTACGAACCGGAAGCCATATGAGTAAAACATGGTGGATACGCCGCTGGTGCTTCCTATATATAAGTGTTTTAGCCATATTGTAGAACTTTCGTGGGAAAGTGCCATGCGGGACCGACCTTAAATTAAAATTTTTAGTATAATTAAAAGGCTTTGTTTACACAAATTTTAAACTTGCTTTTCTTACAAGACTTTTCCAATAAAACTTTTTCCAAAACCTTTATACAAAATGAGATTTTCTTGTGACACCAGTGTGACAATCGACTCAAGTCACCGCCGTGAGGCGAGAAAAATTCGAAAAATGAGTTTAGTCACTTAAAGATCTTTTAGTAACCTAACAAACCTTTCTCATCGTGCTGAGGTGAACAACGCTACAGTTAACGCCGCACCGTGAGAAGATTTTCATAAGCAAGTTATTCCTAATTAATCGACTTTTCAGAAATTTAAAACACTCTCTAATCACTTTCGGTGTGTGTTATCATCTTTTGTCCTGCAAATCACCCTACTCGCTGCTATCGTCGGTTATCGCAACACTCTCGCTCGTCGAATCTTAATCGATCGCTCGCTTATCTAGACGCTTTTAATCGCTACTCTCATTCACAACAACTCTTACAACCCTACTGGTGGATTAATTTTGGGACGAAATTTCCTAAAGCAGGGGAGACTGTAACAACCCGTACTTTCGTGCGTTGTTACTACTCGATATACTCGTTAAGCCTAGCACCAGAGATTCGGATCATAATGTACCTACATCAGTTACATCGCTATTTTCGCATATTCTATCACTATCACATCACGTTACACTTGCTGACAACCACGAAGATGTCAAGTGAGGACCAATTCTACCCTCCTTGATAGCCGTGATGTGTCGTGGTGCAACTCATTACTTAAAATACATCTAACGTTCATGATGGCATTGAGAGAGGACCTATTCTACCCTCCTCGATGACCGTGAAGCGTCGAAAGGAAATCGAATACTCGAAACGAAACTCAGTTAATGTATCGCAACTTGGAAATATAGATATGTAAATACGACCCAACGTAGCTAATTATAATAAATATATGAAATATGGATGAGAAGGTGTAACCAAACTATCGCAACGCTTAACGATCGAAACGGAACGCCAAAAATTAGCTTGCCGAAGGCATCTGATTGAATGGCAGTTCGATCGGATGGCCATCCGATCGGACAGCCGTCCGATCGGACGACCATCCGATCCAACTCATCACTTTATCTCCTTTCTCCTCCTCCTTGCCTATAAATACCCCTCAGTCACATCAAGAACACCTGATGTGACTGCTGCTGTTCGACCAGACGCTCCAACCCCTTCGTCTCTCGATTCCACGCGATTCTTGTAAGTTTCAACCCAAAACTTGTACTTCTTTAATCTATATGCACTCCTCCACATTTCTATCTTTCAAATCTCAACTTTTAACCGTGAAATCAACGTATTTGAGGTGTTTTAGGGTGATGTCATCATGAAGTTCTTATGAACTTCAAGTATTGGCCTCATTCCACCAAAAAAACACTCAGATTCGAAGGATTTCCACAAGAATAAACAACATTTTCACAACAGATCTACACATAATCATGAATAAAAGGATTGAAAGATGATTTTCCAACTTTCTTTCAACTCTTTTACACTAGTGTCGTGTTGGTCCAAGATCTGATTTCTAACGAAGAGACGACCAATTTCGGGTTAAACATGGAAAAACCGTCAAGAAACGGCCAGATCTGATGGCACCTGATGTGACTGCTGTTGTTCGACCAGACGCTCCAACCCCTTCGTCTCTCGATTCCACGCGATTCTTGTAAGTTTCAACCCAAAACTTGTACTTCTTTGATCTATATGCACTCCTCCACCTTTCTATCTTTCAAATCTCAACTTTTAACCGTGAAATCAACGTATTTGAGGTGTTTTAGGGTGATGTCATCATGAAGTTCTTATGAACTTCAAGTATTGGCCTCATTCCACCAAAAAAACACTCAGATTCGAAGGATTTCCACAAGAATAAACAACATTTTCACAACAGATCTACACATAATCATGAATAAAAGGATTGAAAGATGATTTTCCAACTTTCTTTCAACTCTTTTACACTAGTGTCGTGTTGGTCCAAGATCTGATTTCTAACGAAGAGACGACCAATTTCGGGTTAAACATGGAAAAACCATCAAGAAACGGCCAGATCTGATGGAACGGGGTGGTTCCCGACCTTTAGAATAAGTCGGACTTGATGGAATTTCAGTTGTTTAGCACGTCACAGCAAAGTCTCGACCAAAACCACCGAAAAACCTTCAAACCTTGTCAAATAACAGCTGTACGGGCGAGCCGATCGGACAGGCAGCCGATCGGACAGCCCAACCGATCGGACGAGCCAGCCGATCGGACAGGCCAGCCGATCGGACAGGCCAACCGATCGGACAGGCAAGCCGATCAGGCAGCCCATCCGAACGGGCCGGCATTCGATCGGATCATCATTCGTTCTTGGTTATCCCACTATCATTTAACGCGCTATCAAACGCTCACGCAATCAGTCTGTAATCAGGGTATTCTCAGACACTTTCCCGCCAATCCAACCAAGCTGTGTTAACCTACCAAATTCGCACTGTGAGTATACTTTAATCCCTTTTTATCGCATTTTGGGTGTAACATACGTTCCTAGCAAATCAAACTTATCAAACAAATTGTTCAATCAATCAAATTATCACTTGCGAATAACTGTTATGCATAGATATATGTGATGCTAGTTGCATATGTGCTAGGACTTATACTCGCGACGTCCCACCACGACTAGTATAGTACTATTGCACCCGACGGGGTCTAGTTATGCCATCGAAGAATTGAGCATCGAGGACTTAGCTGGTAGTATCAGTTTTGTGAGTGTATATGTCGTGTATTACGTCTATGCATGTGGAAATACGCAGCACCTTTTAATCTATTTACGCTACTACATATCAAACCTGTATACTCGCCAATACTTTAGTATTGACATTATTTTAACGTATGTTGCAGGTTTAGTTGCAGACCACATCAAATCAAGCTAGGAAGTCTAGAAACTCACTTAAAAGTCTATGTTGTCGGATTGTATTGTTCGAGAGGACAAGAAATCTGTGATACCTTATATGATTGTATGGTTTATTAGTATGGGATAATGAACACATTAAATACTGTCGCAATATAGTTGTTATGTATTCTCTTGAACAATCTGATTCGCATAGTGCCATGCCCCGATGATTCCGCCATCGGTTGGGGTGTGACAGTGGTGTTAAGCAATGGATGAGGAGATGGATTCTCTGTACAAGAATGGTACATGGAGTTAGTAAACAAGCCTAAAGGTCAGAAGCTAGTATCTTGCAAGTGGATATACAAGATTAAAGAAGGTGTTAAACCAGGAGAGGATCCAAGATATAAAGCAAGACTGGTGGCAAAAGGATTCACACAGAAGGCAGATGTTGATTACAATGAGATCTTTTCTCCTATAGTCAAACATGTCTCAATTAGAATCATCTTGTCCTTGGTTGCTTCATTAGATCTAGAGTTGGAACAAATGGATGTGAAAACTGCATTTTTGCATGGTAATTTGGAGGAACAGATCTACATGGTACAACCAAAGGGATATGAGGTTAAAGGCCAAGAAGATAAGGCATGTTTGTTAAAGAGGTCCTTGTATGGACTTAAACAGTCTCCCAGGTAGTGGTACAAAAGGTTTGATGAATACATAGTGAGCAGTGGTTTCAGCGGCAGTCCTTATGACAGTTGTGTGTATCATAGGGAGTATGACAAGGGTAAATTTGTCTATTTACTTCTGTATGTTGATGATATGCTGATAGCTTGTGAAAGCAAAAGCCAAATAGAAGAAACCAAACAACTGCTGATGAAAGAGTTTGAAATGAAAGATTTGGGAGAAGCCAGGAAGATACTTGGTATGGAAATTCACAGGAACAGGGCAGAAAAGGTGTTAACACTGACTCAATCTTCTTATATTGAGAAAGTGTTGAAGAATTATGGAATGGGAGAGTGTAAGCCTGTTACAACTCCTCTTGCAACTCATTTCCGTTTGTCAAAGAAAGATTGTCCTCAAACAGATGAGGATAATGTATATATGAGCAAGGTTCCATATGCAAACACTATTGGAAGTCTGATGTATATCATGGTCTGCATAAGACCTGATATTGCATATGTTGTTAGTGTGGTGAGCAGGTATATGGCTAATCCTAGTAAAAATCATTGGGCAGCAGTGAAATGGATTCTCAGGTATTTGGCTAGCACAAAGAAACTTGGTTTAAAGTTTGGAGACCATGCTGAGAAGAAGAGGAACATCCAGTGGTTATGTTGATACTGATTATGCTAAAGACAAAGATAATGGCAGATCAATAACTGGTTATGTGTTCTCAGTTATGGGGAATGTGGTGAGCTGGAAGTCTCAGTTGCAGCATGTTGTGGCACTATCCACAACTGAGGCAGAGTTCATTGCTTTAACTGAAGGGGTAAAAGAGTCCTTATGGTTAAAGGGTTTAGTTGCTGATCTAGGGATCAGATTGGATAGTGTGGAGGTCAACTGTGATAATGAAGGGGCTGTTCAGTTGTCAAAGAACAGTGTATTTCATGAAAGAACCAAACACATCAATGTGAAGATGTTTTGGATCAGAGATGTGGTGACTTCAAAGGAAGTGTTGGTCAAGTGGGTTGGAACAGATGTTAACCCAACAGATGTGATGACCAAGGCTTTGCCAGGTGCAAAGTTTATTTTTTGCTTTAACTCATTAAGTTTAGGTTAAACTAAATTGTTACTTAGGTGGAGATTGTTGAAAGGAAGTAACATTTTAGTTTAACTGTAAACACTGATGAGTATTAAATGAATAAGGCAAACCACTGTTTGTATACTAAAGAGGCAAACAGCTGATATAATCCTTGTAAACACTGTTTGTGTTAAACCGCTGATGAAGATTTAGCAGCTGATGGTAATCACTGATGGTGAACAACTGTAAGACAACTGTTGTTGTGATAAGCAGTGGATAATAAGCAGTATTTAGGGTGTGTCAGTGGCTGTAAATCAGTTGGTAAGGTGAGAACAGTGTTTGGGCTTCAAGGACTGATTCTTACATTCTTGTAAGAACAGGGGGTGTTTGTGAAAATTCTTACAACGGTAACTGAATTTGGAGCTTTTAATATAAATAGATGGTTTATAATAGTTGTAGATACTTCTTCAATTTCAATTCCTTTTGTCATTTCTCTTGTAATTCGTTTTCTGATTCAATAAGATTCAATCGTTCAATCGTTGATATTTATTGTTTTCTCAAGTATTCTCTGGGTTAATTTCTGGCTGTTTCTCTAACACCTTCGCTGTCCAAAATTTCTTTTTAAGAATGATTAATTTTCTTGAATTAAGTATGTATACGTAAACCATGCATAACGTAATAAAAGCGAGTTAATATCTAAATAATATTTATCACTAACTAATTACATGATACGGTTAGATTATTCGGTCATCAAAATACTCTATACTTAGCTCTATCTAATCTCAAATGTGTCACTACGAAATAGTGACCTGTTTAGTGGTTCGGTTAGGGTGGATGGGGCGATGAGCTCGCGACCCAGCAAGCTGGTGCGGGTTCAAGGTAGCAAGCTGGTGCGAATTTAAGGGGTACACCGACCCTACCACCCTGGGTTCCAAAATTGGATTGGGAAATTGGGTTGAGAAACTCAGCTTAGGTTGGGAAGGAATGAAACAAAAAAGGGTGTGGGATGATTTTGTTAACTTTTGTGATTGAATATTGTAACTAGTTTTTGACGCGTGTTTTGCGGCAGACCGTTAAATTGAACAAAAAAATAGAAGCAAAAACGTTGAATCACACTTAGGCGTTGTGACGAGTTAACTTGTAAAAATTGGACCGAAACGTAAAACATAAAAAAAAAAAATTAATTCAACTTAGGACCCGTGTGTTCCGACGGAGTCGTTAAATCACAAAACATTATAACTAAAAAACTTTAAATCAAATAGTGGTGGTGACGGTGGTGGTGATAGTAGTAGAATGCATGAACAAAAAAATAAAAATTGAGTTGCGATCTTGTTGAAATTTTAACAAAGCATCAACCAAAGAAAAATAAAAGTAGAGTAGAGTAAAATAATGGAGAATTATAGAACAAACTTACACATATATCTATATAGAGAGAAAGTATATTATATATGTTGGAAAAGGAGGGGATAGAAGTGGGTGTGTGAAATTGTGGTGGTAGAATATACACCAAGTGAAATCTAAGAAAATTGAACAGTGGTATCGTGAGAAGAATAAATATTGATAATTAATACAGAGGTGATAAAGAGAAAACTGTTATTTTCGTGTGTGTGAATATAATAGACAATTACTTTAATTTGCACTTTGTTGAATTTGGAACAAATATGTGGGAAATTTACAACTTGCTAGAACAGGCATATTTTGGTTTGAGATTAAAACGTGTGAAATGTATTTACCATCTTCAAATCACACTATAATAAATTATGTAATAAAGATTATATGTAGAGATTTACAATTTTGTAAGCTAAGTTCATATTTTAGTACATGTTACAAAATTTTTATTAAATGGGAGGTGGGTAATATATCAAAAAAAGGATGCCACAAATTTTTGGGGTGTTAAATGATCTTTGATTAGTTTAATTGCTGTAGTTTTATTTTATTTTATGTTTTTGTGTATTTAGTTTTTTTTTTTTTTCGTCAACAATTGTAGATTTTTATTTTAAATTTATAATAGTACCAACAACCAGACCCAGTATAATCCCACATATAGCGAAACTATTGATCGGGTCTGGGGAGGGTAGGATGTAGATTGTAGGCAAACCTTACCTCTATCCCAGGGGATAGAGAGACTGCTTCCAGTGAGACCCCCGGCTCTAAAAACCATACCCAAGACGTAAGCTTCTGGAAAAATATATAAGCACACAACTACTAAAAAAAAGGTGGAAAGAAAAATAATAAAAATAAACACATAAATGAATAAGAGCATTCACATCCAATCCATCAAATTATACATACATTCCACTAAAAAACAACTCCTATATCAATATATTTCCACTAAAAACAAATACTTTTTCTCTCTCCTTTCAATTAAATAATATTATCATTACCTTTTTCTCTCACTTCCACTCACAACCACTTTCAAAATATATTAAAAAATTATAACGGGTGAACAGTGTCCCCCCAAATATACAGATGAACAGTAACATTTTCTCTCTCCTCTACTCACAACCACTTTTTATACCCTTTATAATATAAAAACCCCTCCTCACATAATTTGATGGTTAGGATGTGAATGCTCTAAGTACTTGTTAGTAAAACTACGACACCGGGAATATGTGAAAACTTATAAAAAGCTATATTACACCTCATACAATCTTAAAAATTAAACTCATAAGACAAGAACCTAAACCAGGCCAAACTCCTAAAAGTCCTTAAACTTAATCCTATGTCTCCACGAAGTTCTGTCCTCGATCATGTCCTCAAAGAGGTGCAAATCTTGCCTAATCCGCTCATCCCAAGTCATGTTCGGCCTGCTTCTACTCCTCCTTCCATCTACAGTGAGTGTTTCAACTATTCTAATCGTGTTTGTCGTCTGCCTGCTCCTGGCATGCCCAATAATAGTGTTTGGGTTAATTTGTATATTCTAATAGTGTTTTAACTATTCATATCCAAGTGAGTGTTTCAACTATTCTAATAGTGTTTCAACTATTTATTTTCGGCCTGCCTCATGTGCCTCTCCTCCTCCTTTCATAATAGTGTTTCATAATTTATATATTAAGTTTTAATGATTTTATTAACAAAAAAAGATGTGTGGGTTCAAAAGAGTAACCACCCTTATCAAAATTTGGGTTAATTTGACGTGACACCTTTCTATTGGGCATTTGTGTGAGTGTTTTTAGAGGTGTGGTTACGGTACAAATCACATTTATCCTGAAAACTGTAAGAACAGATTTTAGCATTTAAAATAGTTAAACTAGCACATAAGAAAACAACACATATATCAAAGTAGCACTTTTGAATTATATTAACACATGTAAACTACACAAGATAATTGATTTTAAAACATATGTGAATTATATTCGCACTTTTTTTGGAAAAATATATTAGCGCATTAAAAACAAAACGAGTATCGAAAAAAGGAATTGATTGCTCGTTAGCATAATTAGAGAGTTCAATATAATTGATGTCATATAGGTTATTCTTTTACTTAAATTTCTATAATTGGTAGGATGTACAGGACACTTTTTAAATGGTTCCTGCACTTTTTAAACAAAATGTGGCTTGTATTTGATTTTACTCTTGGGTTCAATAACGTAACCACCCCTTCCACCTTCATGGTTTGGTTTTTGAATTATCTATGATCATCTATGATCATCTTTATTCTTAATGTTATGTACTATATATTGCTTTAATTATGAAATTTAGAGAAAAATAACCTATTTTAATTGTCTTATAATTGGTGCAGTTTATCCGAAGATATATATATAAAGCATTTGAGATGTTAATACATGTGTATGATATATATTCTCAATTCAAATAGTAATTCATGTGTAAATGATGTGGTCCGATCAATCAGATTCAATAGCCAGAAATAAGAGGGAAAAACAGAGAGAAATTTAGAGGAAGGATTTGGGACAATTTTCTGAATAATTCATTACTAATCCAAACGATTACATATAAAGGAAACTACAATTAACCACTACTCACATGGAGGAGATCATGGATCACCACTCCTTTATTTTAGGAACAACTCCTTGACCCACAAGCTAACCTAACTGACATAAGGAAATAACATAATTGAAAATAACATCATTAATGAAAATAACATAATTAATTTAGCCTAAGGTTGGCTTCGGTACACATCAATCCCCACCGCTTGAATTCGCCTTGTCCTCAAGGTGAAAGTCGGGATACGCCTTCAAAAAACGCCATTTAGTCTCCCAAGTAGCCTCTTCGGGAGGTAATCCCTTCCACTTCACCAAAATTTCCGTCTTAGGTCTATACTTGCCCTTTTTCACCACTCTATCTGCTAAAATAGCTTCTGGTTGTGACCCCGTTGTCGGCACGTCCTCCGGACTCGTTGTGGAAGAGACTGGAAGAGGAAGTTCACCCTGACATTTTTTTAATAAACTCACATGGAATACATTGTGGATAAGGGCCTCGGGTGGAAGCTCCAACCGATATGCAACTGGCCCCACACGTTCCACCACCTTATATGGGCCGAAAAACTTAGGACCCACCTTAGCCGACAAACGGAGTGCCACCGTCGACTGCCTGTACGGTTGGAGTTTCAAGTAAACCATATCTCCCACAGAAAATTCCACTTCACGCCTCTTTGCATCAGCCTTGGACTTCATTCGATCCCGGGCCACCAACAAATTGGAACGTAAGTCATTCAACAACTTGTCCCTATCAACCAAGAGCTCCTCAACAGCTTGAACTTTAGAAGTACCTGGTACATATGTAAGAACTCGAGGCGGTGGGCGACCGTACACAACTTCAAAGGGGGTCATTTTAGTGGCAGAATGGACTGATGTGTTGTAACTAAATTCTGCCCAGGGGAGCCAATCTGTCCATTTTTTCGGTCGATCTCCCGCAAAACAACGTAAATACTGCTCAAGGGTTCGGTTGACCACCTCCGTTTGACCATCCGTTTGGGGATGATAACTCGAACTCAAGCATAATTCCGTGCCCTGCAGTTTAAAAAGTGCTTGCCAGAAAGAACTAATAAAAACTTTATCTCGATCACTTACAATGGTGGACGGGAAGCCATGCAGTTTAACAATATGTGACACAAACTCCTTAGCAATCGTAACCGCGGTAAACGGGTGCCGGACCAACACAAAATGAGCATACTTGGACAGGCGGTCAACAACGACCATGATGGTAGTGAAGCCATTAGAAGGAGGCAACCCTTCTATAAAGTCCATACTGATGTCTTCCCAAATCCGAGACGGAATTGGCAACGGCTGGAGCAAACCCGCGGGTCGGCAACTTTCTGTTTTGAATCGTTGGCATATGTGGCAATCTCGAATGAACCTTTTCACCCTTTCTTTGACCCCAGACCACCAAAAACTCGCTTTTACCCGAGCCAACGTCTTGTGGAACCCAAAATGTCCTCCCTCGGGGGAAGCATGACAATGTTGCAATACCTTAGGAATAAGAGATGAGGTTGGGCTTAATAAAATCACAGCTCCACGAAACCAAACCCCATCTCTTTGCACCAAGCAAGAACGAACCTTTGGAGGAAAACACCCCGGTAAGTCATGATAGTAAGTGTCCCGCTGTACTTCCTGTTGCAATTCCACCCACCAGCCTGCGGTCACATGTGAAACGGCCAAGAAGCTAAACTCGGGTTGCCGCGATAACGCGTCGGCCCCTCGATTCGTCACCCCCTTTTTATACTCCACTCGGAAATCATAACCCATCAACTTCGGAAGCCATCGAGCCTGAGCCGGTGTGGAGACTCGTTGTTCCAATAAATACTTAAGGCTGATGTGGTCCGTCTTTACCACAAAAGGCCGCCCTAACAAATACGACCTCCATTTCCGGACTGCCTTGACTATCGCTAACATTTCTTTTTCATAAGTGGACCACGCTAACATTGACCCTTTTAACGGAGCACTATAATATGCAATCGGACGCCCCTGTTGAGTGAGAATGGCCCCAATTCCCACTCCACTAGCATCACATTCCACCGTAAAACTCTTAGACCAATCCGGTAACCCCAAGGTGGGAGTGTTTGTAAGAGATCTCTTGAGCTGTTTGAAAGCCGAGTCGGTCACGGAATCCCAAGTAAAGGGTGTGTTTCCTACCAGTTTGTGAAGAGGGGCTGCCATGGTACCAAAATGTGGAATGAACTTGCGATAATACCCCGCGAGGCCTAAGAAACCTCGTACCCCTTTTGCGTTTTTCGGGGTTGGCCAATCTAACACAGCTTGTACCTTAGAAAAGTCAACTGCAACCCCAGAAGAGGAAATAACATGGCCCAAATAATTGACCTTGGATACCCCAAAACAACACTTTGATAGTTTGGCAAAAAGCTTGTTAGTAGCCAAAACCTCCAAAACAGTTGACAAATGGTGCAAGTGGTCATCTAAGTTTCGCGAATAAACCAATATATCATCGAAAAACACAAGTACAAACTTACGTAAGTGTGGCCTGAAAAGATCATTCATCAACCCTTGGAAGGTTGCCGGTGCGTTTGTAAGCCCGAAAGGCATCACGACAAACTCATAATGCCCTTCATGAGTGCGGAAAGCCGTCTTGCAAATATCTTGCTCACGTACGCGTATCTGATGGTACCCGGATCGCAGGTCCAGTTTTGAATAAATAGTGGCACCATATAATTCATCCAGAAGCTCGTCAATGACCGGAATAGGATACTTATCTTTGATGGTGATATCATTTAGGGCCCGATAATCAACACAAAAACGCCAAGTGCCGTCACTTTTCTTAACGAGCAACACCGGGGAGGCGAACGGACTATGGCTGGGTCTGATCAAGCCTTGGTGAAGCAATTCCCTAACTTGTTTCTCGATTTCGGATTTCTGGTAGTAAGGCTGGCGGTATGGTCGAGAACTCACCGGTCGAGCGTTAGGCAATAAGGGTATGTGATGATCGTGGAAACGAATCGGCGGAAGGCCCCGGGGCTCTTGAAAAACCTGATCATAACGCTTTAATACTTCCTGGATAGCCATACACGGAACGTGATTTGTCGACTCGGCTTCCCCCACGGGGGCAATCTGTAAGAGATAGGCTAACCCCTGCAAAGCGACAAATTCACTGGTGGGTAGCGCTTGTAGTTCGGTGGCTTTGAGCCCTTGAAGGGTATGTCGTGCACCCGATAACGTGAAACCGAGGGTAAGGTTTTTATAATCTGTTTCCACCGGACCCAAAGTCTTGAGCCATTGAATCCCCAAAACCACAGGACAAGCAGCAACAGGTAAAACCCAAAAGTCGGCTGAAATCGTATATCCCTGAATAATGAGCGAAAGGTTCTTAACTCGGCCCGGACATAACACTTTGTCCCGATTCCCAACGATAACCTCAAAGGTGATAGCCCGATCAATCAGGAGGCCAAATCGGTCGACCAGAGCCTGTTCGATGAAATTATGGGTACTACCCCCATCAACTAGGACAACGACATCTTTATGCAACATCTTACCTGGCAACCGTAGTGTTTGAGGATGAACAGCCCCGGTAATTGCGTGAAAGGAGATCTCGGCTTGGGTGTCGCTGTGAACGTCGAAGGCCGATGAGTCGGTGGTGGGTGGCGGTTCCTCGATCTCTTCGGCATCGCAGATGACAAAAAATTGAGGTTTAGTGCAGCGGTGCCCCTGAAAATATTTATCATCGCAGTAATAACACAAACCTTTCTCCCTACGTGCCTTAGCCTCGGCGTTGGAAATTCTACGGGTAGGAGGAGGGTTGGGTAAAGTCAAGGTGGTTGATGGGCCTGGGCCTAAAATCCCAGCTGAGTTGGTGGTAGTGGGGCGGCCCACAGGAGATGTAGGGAAACGGGTGGAGTGAAACCGGGTTTTTGAAAGGTTCAATTTTTCCTCAGCCATTCGGGACAACCCCATCGCGTCCATGAGGGAACGTGGTTTCTTCATCTTGACCTCCAATCTAACCTCATCCTTGAGACCACCAATGAAGCTTGCTGTTAAAAATTCTTCGGAAAGTCCATCCACCTGATGAGACAACTTTTCAAATGTTTCTTGATAGTGTGCGATTGTGGTCGTGTGTTTCAATCGGGATAGCGCTTCGGCCGGATTTTCATAATCCGTCGGCCCAAAGCGTGCCAACAACGCCTGAGAGAACTCCCTCCAAGTCGTCGGCCCTTTAAGTTTGGTGAACCAACGGTGCCATTGTAAGGCGATACCGTCGAGATGGATCGAAGCCAATTGGACCTGTTCTTCCGGAGCAACATTTTGAAATTCGAAGTATTGAGAGGCCTGGTATAACCAACCGGTTGGGTCGTCGCCGCTGAAACGGGGAAAATAAAGCTTGAGATACGGCTTGGCCGCATCACCCGTGACGATGAGTTTGCCACCGGATCCCGACGAACCGTCGTGTCGTTCCTGCTTGACGGACTGGATTTCTTGCATTAACTGCTGGAACATCTCGTTAACTTTAACGAATTGATCTTGCGTCTCCTGCTGGAATTGCTCGAGCGATTTTTTGTTACGGGTTTCCATTGGATCACAACTGCTCTGATACCACTAATGTGGTCCGATCAATCAGATTCAATAGCCAGAAATAAGAGGGAAAAACAGAGAGAAATTTAGAGGAAGGATTTGGGACAATTTTCTGAATAATTCATTACTAATCCAAACGATTACATATAAAGGAAACTACAATTAACCACTACTCACATGGAGGAGATCATGGATCACCACTCCTTTATTTTAGGAACAACTCCTTGACCCACAAGCTAACCTAACTGACATAAGGAAATAACATAATTGAAAATAACATCATTAATGAAAATAACATAATTAATTTAGCCTAAGGTTGGCTTCGGTACACATCAGTTGGGTTGGCCTATTTGGTAGAGGTTTATGTCTTTTAAAGGAGAGATTCTAGATTCATATCTAGGCAAGAGTGTAATTTAGATTATTTGTGTAATTTATAGTAGAAGTAACATTTGTAATTAAAAAAAATAATTTATGTGGAGATAAGTACTTGTAAATGTTGAAATTGCGGGAGATAATAGAATAAGGTTTAGACACACGAGATAAGTGTTGAAATTGCAGGAGATAATAAAATAAGGTTTAGACACACGAGATAATATTTAAAATGAAGAACCCACAAGATTCTCATCTGATTAAAATAGATTTCAACGGTCTTGAATGAAGAAGAGTGTAAAATTTTGAATTCGTAAACTTTAATTTATAAATAATAATAAAAAATATAAAGATAGTTGAAGTTACTACCCGCGCTCTATGTTAAGTTTCAACGTAGATAAAAAAAATCACGACCGGACATTTTACCAGACGATAAAAAATCGCATCACCGAGATAAAAAATCGGTCGAGGTACTGTAGTTGATTTGACAAGAAGGACACTTAGAATTAATATTATTATTATAATTATCTGTCTATTTTGGGAGAAGGCCATGTTTTGGAGGAAATCACAAAACATAGGTGAGTTTGTTGCTTGTGTTGCATAGAAATTGATAGGAGTGCATGTCCTCATGAATAAAGAACCCAATCTTATCTACAATTTATGTTGGTAATCACAATCTCAAGGTAATCTTTGACCTAAGACTATATACGTATAGTTTATTCTTAAAAAAAAAAAAAAAAAAAAAAAAAATCATGTTTCATGGGTCAACCCTTCTTGATCCGACCAGTCACCAAAACCATTTTGACCACCCTATAATACTACCAATAATAATATACTGTAATATTAGTTAATCAATGGTGAATCTAGCAAATCCTTATGGGGGTAACGTTTCAAAGAAAAGGAGTAACGGAATCGAAAAAACAAAAATTTACACTACTGCCTGAAGATACATATCCGAGGACGGACCTTCCTCAAGAAGGCCGGACCAGATCATAACTGGACGCATATCCCAAAACCCCTGTCCCCCAGACAGCTGCAGACGGACCATCAACAGGTGTGTCCAGCTGAATGACGTCATGATAGTTGACTAGTATAAATACCCCATCAAGTACAAGCCAAGTACGATTTCCTGAACCTTTGTCCTACTTTCCCTCTCTACTTTCTCTCTCTATCAAATACTTATCCTCACGCCGGAGGGTGGTCGCAGAGTGGCCCTCCCATCTCTGCGACGAGCCTAACGGTTTATTCTTTTGCAGGTTTAGGTCCTCGATCATCCTCAAAGGTTCAAACTCAGATCTCAGGCTCCGGCCTTAGGTTTTGGATCCTCACCGCCGGAGCGTCAAGGGGCAACAGGGGTTACCCCTTCTAACAAGGTAGATCCACCCCTGCTAGTAATCGCTTTCGGGCTAACGATTACTGATCCAACAACTCCGATTCGACTAATGATGAACTTAAGGATATTTAACTACTGTTCGCGAATCTCGTCTCGAAAGCACTCGATCGGGAATTCATTGTGAGGGATCGACATGTATTTTGCCAAGATTGTGAGACCGCTCGACACTGAAATCGTGGACCTATGATGCCTAAACCCGGAAAACAGTTTTGAAGCAGTTAACCAAGATTAAGACCGAGAACCGAGCCAAATAATCTTAATTGGTCTGGTCTCGGGCCAGTCCCGAACCGGGTATCTGGGTTACTCCGTCGTGTCTAAATCCTTCTCAGCCCTATCCTATGTCCAAACTCGAGTCACATCGATCTGCTCAACCATGTGTCTACCCAAGACACTAAGAACCTGATACATGGGCTCGAGGTGTGAACCGCCATCGTCTCCAGCAACAAAACTATAGACCTGATCATGAACCTCCAACCAACTCCTACCAGCAACTTTCTTATTTCCCAAACTGTTAACCATATTCCTCATCTTGGCTCGATCGTCCCATTTACCTTCAGCAGCATACATATTCGCCAGCGTGACATAAATTCCTGACTTTTTAGGCTTCAAATCCAACACCTGGCGGGCAGTCATAGCCGGCTGCCCGTGTGCTTTACACGCTCCAAGAAACGCTGCCCAAACCGATTCGTCAGGCGTAGATGGCATACTGCGTATTATATCATACGCTTCCTTAAACCTTCCACCACGCGCAAGCAAATCAATTACGCAAGCATATATTTCTTGGCTCGCCCTCATTTTGTACGTTGTGGTCATCAGTTTAAAGTAAGTCAACCCCTGGTCAATAAGTCCAGCATGACTACAAGCAGTAAGAACCGCGATGAACACAATCATATCCGGTTTTATACCCGACTTTACCATCTGATTCAACAACTCCACTGCCTCGTGGCCATACCCGTGGCTCCCCAATGCAATCATCATCGAAGTCCACGAAACCCGATCACGACAACACATTTCACTAAAGATTCTTCTAGAATCTTGAATGCTTCCGGACTTTGCATACATGTCGATTAGGGAATTCGCTAACGCCAGATTCTGTTCAAGGCCTTTCTTGAAGATCCTGCAATGAATCTGTTGACCACTGGTCAAAGCTGATAAATTTGTGCAGGCGGTTATAACACTGGAAAATGTGAAGCAATCTGGAGTGCAACCCTGCAGTTCCATTTGGAATAACAAGTGTAAGGATTTAATCGGGTCAGGCTTCACGTATCCTGCTATTAACGTGTTCCATGTAACGTTGTCTTTTCCGTTCATTTCCTTAAAACACAACTGTGCCTCGTGAAAACAGTTACACTTGGAATACATGTCTAGTATAGAGTTCATTACTGGAAGATTAAGGTCAAACCCGAGTTTGACCACCGAAGTGTGTATCTGCTTGCCGTAAGTATGAGATCCAACTCCTGCACATGCTCTGATTGCAATTGAGAGACTATATGGGTTTTGTTCGGCTTCTTCCTGTGTAAAGAGGATTAAATAAATACTAAAAATTAGTTCTTGTTCAGAAATAATGAATTCGGTTTTTAACTAGGGGTGACACTTCCTAACACGACACGAAAATAAATAGGTTTTGGGTTGTCATATCTTAAAACTCGACCAGTTAAAACAGTTAACTAACACATACCACGAACATTTGTCGAAACACTTCAAGGGCGGCAAGCCCGTCATCCCTATGAGTGAATCCGGTTATAAGTGTAGTCCAAGACACCTGATTCTTGACCGGAATCTCTTCAAACACCAAACGCGCATGCTCCATACTTACACAACAAGTAGCATACATATCCAAAAGTGCATTATCAACATATATGCTAGTACCAACAAACCCATATCTCAAAGCCAGCCCGTGAGCCGAAGCACCACAAGAAAGGGACTTCATGCCTTTACAAGCCTTCAAAACACTCGACAAAGTGAACTCGTTAGGGCGATCCAGACATTCCCTCATCATATCTTTGAACATCGTCCATGCAAAGCGGTAGTGATCGCAGGATGTGTAACCAGAAATCATGGCTGTCCATGCAACTACGTCTCGGTCAGGCATTTCATCGAACAGTTGGCGCGCATGTTTGAGTAACCCGTTATCAAAGTAAGCTTTGATGAGATTAGTGGATAGTTTGGCGGGAGATTTTTGTCGAAATGGGGGTGGGTTTGATTGTGGTTTGTAATTCTGGGTCCAATGTAAGACATTACGAACTTGTACAGGAATTTTATTGTGCAGCTTATTACGGCTCATGGTTGCAGACTGCAGTTCATAATTGTGGCTCATGTGCAACTTGCAGTTCAAAATTCTGGCTCGGCTTTTCTTTTCTTTACTCGTGGACTGGGCCAGCACCCAATGGGCTTTCGGTTCGGTTAGCATTTACTCATTTAGTAGTTAATTAATTGGGCTAAGAATTTAGACATTTCCTTTTATTTACTTAACAACTTAGGGTTGTTTGTTTAGTTCTTAACGAGGCTCTTAATGGTTCAGATCTCTTATGGTTCAGCACTTAATGGTTCAGACTGTTTGTTTCATGAGCAGATGTCTGAATGATTTAGACATTTGTCTCTGAATGATTAAGCATTATAATTATACTGAGTTTGAATGGTTAAGACCTCTTATCTGAATTGGTCAGACATTTGCCTCTAAAAGGTTAAGCATTATACTGATTTTTAATAATTCAGACTGGTTTAGCACTTACACATTCTGAAGTTGCCAAACAGCCTCTTAAATCATTTCTTTTAAAATGATTTATAAAGTGTTTATAAATTCATGAATTATCTAATACATCTGTTTTTAGTAAAACTATGAAATCCTATTTTCTATAAGATGTCTACATTATATACTTACTTGAAGAAACTAAGTAAATAGTATTTAAGTTATAAGGCCAATATTTGTACTGATTAATACGAGCTTCTCTCTATTTATTTATTGATCGTTACTTTCTTTGTAATTTTCTGATAACCCTTATTATTAATCTATATTAACTTAGTTTTGAAATTTAGTGAAAATAACCCTACAATCTATTCAAACTATTATTTTACCACCTACAAATGTTAGTTCAATTTGTTTAATTGTAGATATATATTTCAATTTTGAATAATCAATCTATTGGATATATTAGTAAAGGATATTGTATTTAAAGCATTTGAGATATGAATATAAATATTTTATTTGTCTTTTGTAATTTCATGTAAAAAGAAATTAAGTGGAGTAGAGATGGGCAGTTGAATGTTAAATTTGCAGGAGACAAAGAAGATAAGATTCTCATTTGATTTAAAATATATATCCAAAGTCATGATGTCATGAATGAAGAAGAGTATACAAATATGAAAATGAAAATTTTAATCAATGAAAATTAAAAGATATGATTGAGATTGAAGATTACTAAATGCGCTCGGAATAACATGACACTAATTTATTAGATAGTTTTATTTGTTTCTATGTTATATATAAAATTTTATGAAATAACACTCATAAACCACCCACTTACTAAGTTTTCTCTCTAAACCCGTCGGTTTCTGAGTTTGCTCGACGACGAAGATGGGAATGGATTAGTGTACGAGGTTTAATCGTCTCGCTTATTGGTATCGGTCTTGATCTAACCTTTCTCCCTAATTGGTTTCCTTGCTTTGTCCATTCGCGGCCTGGTTTCTTTGGTGTTGGTCGGTTTGTCTTCTCTCTCTTTCGTTGGTCTCGGTTTCATGGCGACGGGGGTTACCAAGTTCTATGTGGCTAACATCCCAGATGGGTGCAGACCATGGGATTTAGGCTTCCCGTCTTAGTAACTACGGTGATATAGCATGCACTTATATCGCGAGGAAGAGAAGTAAGGAGGGTCTCAAGTTCGGTTTTGTTTCTTTTAAAGGGGTTAAAGACTGGAAAGAAATGGAGAGGGGGCTGCAGGGCATCAAAATAGGGGGATGCAAGCTAAAGATCAATCGGGCGAGGTTTGCTAAGGAAAACACTTTGGCTGAGGAGACAAAGGACCGCCCTGGTACTGGCAAGCCAGTGCTCCGTAGGGAAGAGGAGGTTAAAAACGACCGGAAGAACGCCTTTTTGAGACATGGATGTTCTTACAGCTCTGCTCTAATGAACAATAAGGTGGACTCGATGAGAAATGAGGAAGTTGTGGTTGGATCTGATAAAGTGGTCAATGTTCATGGGGAAACAAGTGCTTTTTTGACTTACAAGGAAGATCGGTGGTAGGCAGGGCTAAAGACTTCGGTTCTTTGATTAGTCTGAAGGTTAACCTTAAGGCGGCGGGTGTTAGTGGGTATAAGCTATATTACCTGGGGGGTTTTAAGTTGTTGCTAGCTTTCGAGGATGACTGTGAGGCTTCGGAGTTTCTGCTAAACGTTAGTATGTGGAAGGAGTGGTTTGAGTCGGTTGACTTATGGTCTGGGCAGACAATGGCGTATGAGAGGATCGCCTGGTTAAAGTTTCATGGCGTTCCGGTGAATCTGGCTGAAAATAAGGTTTTCGATGATATAGCTTCGTTGTTCGGAAAAGTCGTTAAAGGCTAGCAGCTGTCACCTAAAGACTGGGATTTATCCACATCGAATTTTGGTGGATATGGGGTCAAGAATTGCGGATTCAGTTACTTTAAAATGGAAGAGCAGAAAGTTTAGAGTTTGGGTGATGGAGGAACTTGATGACTGGGTTCCGAACTGTTTGTTCGACGAGGAGCGGTCGGAATTGGTTACCGGAGAAGATGAAGGGGACGCGGATTCTGGTTCGCCGATTGGGAAAACGTTTGTATCGGAAGCCGAAAAGTCTGAGAACGCCGAAGGGTTGCATGGGGACATGGTTAACGAAGAGATGGAGAGTTTTGAGGAAGAATTTATTATGGAGAATGTTAAGTCCCAAGAATCTAGGGAACAAGCTGGTGGTAGTGGGGATTCGGTAAAGGTTATTAAGTGATTAAAAAAAAACTTTTAATTTAATAAAGGATAAACATAAGAAAAAAATCAGTGGTTGTTAGCCCAGATTGTGAGGCCCGGCCCAGGAAGAGAAATAGAACTGATTTGGCAGATGTGGACTTTGATGTCTTCAATTTGGGCCCAAAAGCAGTCGATGGAGACTCTGGTGATAACAAGGAATCTGGCACGGGGAGTCTTGAAAGGAAAGATAACTGTGATTCGAAAATCGATCTTAACAATAGGGATATGGAGGAGGATTTAGATGGTGGATCTGGTTCTCGGAAGGAAACGCTTCAGATGCCAGTGGAAGGGTCGCTGCCGTGGGGCTCTGTTTCAAGAAAGAAGAGTGGGAAGGAGGAATTGGAGGCTACAGTCAAAATCGCAAATTTGGTGGGTGTTGAGCTGGGAAATCATAGCAGGCTGGTGGAAGAGGCTATCGCAAAAGACGGTATTAATGTAGTGTTTCCAAGAATTTTCTTTCTGTCAATTTGTGTGGGTTAGGGGGCTCGATTAAAGAGGGGTGGATTAGTGGTCTTAAGGAGAAACACAAGATTGAATTCATCATGATTCAGGAAACAAAACAGGAAGTATTGTCTAATTTTATTATTGAGAAGTTTTGGGGTAAAGGTGATTTTGGTTCGGATTTTGTTGGTTCGGTTGGGAAGTCGGGAGGATTGCTTTGTATATGGGACTCTAGATGTTTTGAAGTGGTAAATACGGTCAAAAACAGGTACTTCATTCTGATCAACAGTAGATTGAAAGGTAGCAATAAGGAGGTCAATGTCATAAACGTTTATGCCTCTCAAAGGGTTCATGCTAAGCAGTCGTTTTGGTCTGAATTGGTTGGAGTTATGGAAAGTTTTTCCAGGTCATGGGTTATTGCGGGGGATTTAATGTTGTTAGATGTCCGAGTGAAAGAAAAAAATCCAGATTTAAAAATGCTTGTGCGGCTAATTTCAACGCTTTTATTAACCAAGCCGGGTTGTTAGAGTATGAGATAAAAGGGAGAAGGTACACGTATGTGAGAGAGAATGGGAAAAAACTCAGCAAGATCGATCGTTTTTTGGTATGTCCGGAGTTTTTTAATTCCTAGCTTGATGCTAGTTTAAGGGCTTTGCCAGTGGTTTACTCAGACCACAGCCCATTGATTTTGCAGATTAATGCTCGAAACTTTGGGGCGAAACCATTTAGGGTTTTTAATTCATGGATTGATAAACCAGGATACACGGATGCAGTGGAAAAGGCGGTTGCCCAGTTTTCCTTTGATGGGCCTCCGGATTTGAGGTTCGTTAAAAAATTTATTGCTATTCGGGGCAGTATTAAAGAATGGAGAGATCAGATGCTGGTGAAAGAAGGGGAGGAAGTGAATCGAGCGATGAGCGAGATAGAAGTTCTAGAAGGGTTGATGGAAAGTAGGAATCTTACAGAGGACGGAGAGTGGTCGTTGGTGGAAAATAAGAAAACGATATTGGAGATTGAGAGAAAGAAAAGTCTTGATTTGAAACAAAGGTCGAGGACGAAATGGGCGCTAGACGGGGATGAAAATTCCAGATTCTTTCACATGTACATTAATTTTAGAAAAGCCAAAAATCAGTTACAAGGGTTGTTTATTGATGGTAGGTGGGTTACTAAGCCGTCATATATCAAGAAAGAAGTTTTGTCGCTTTTTTTAGGCGGTTTACCAAAGAGATTCCGGTGAGGCCTTTGGTGGCGGGTGTTGGTTTTCGTCAAGTTAAAGAGGAAGATAAAGTTTGGTTAGCCAAACCATTTTCTCTAGTTGAAATCAAGGAAGCGTTAAAAGAGTGTGGAGACGACGAGGCCCCCGGCCCGGACGGATTTAACATAAAGTTTATGAAATCTTTTTGGCATTTGTATGAAATGGATTTTAAAGAGGTTATGGATAGTTTCTATGAAAACGGGGTTCTCAATGTGGGTTGTAGCTCTTCGTTCATTACCTTGATCCCTAAGACTAAGGATCCTGTTCGGCTCAATAATTATAGGCCTATTAGCTTGATTGGGGTTATTAGTAAGTTGGTGTAGAAGGTTCTCGCAAACCGGCTGAAAAGAGTTATTGGATCGGTGGTGTCCGAGTCCCAATCTGCTTTTTTGAAAGGTAATTTTATTCTGGATGGTCCTTTGTTGGTTAACGAGTTGTACAATTGGTGTAAAAAGAGGAAAAAGAAGGCGTTTTTCCTTAAAATTGACTTTGAGAAAGCTTATGATAATGTTAATTGGGAGTTTTTAATTTCGATATTGGAGCACATGGGTTTTCCAGATAGATGGGTCTCTTGGATAAGAGGTATTATTCGTTCAGCGAGATCGTCCGTGTTGGTGAATGGGTCGCCGACTTTCGAATTCCAGTTTTCGAAAGGTATTAGACCGCATCTTCCCAAGCAAAAACAAGAGATCAGAAGGCTGAACACGCCCCGTGCCCAGCGGACACGGGGGCGTGCTCAAGTGTCTGCAGAAAAGACAAAGTTGTATAAGCTTCTATTTCCCAACACGGGGGGCGTGCCCAGCTCAACACAGCCATGGTCAATGCTAAGATTCGCAGAATCCAAGCAAATCTTGATAGTACAGATAGCTTCTGCACACGTGGCCGTGCCCAGCGGACACGGGGGCGTGTGGAGCTAATACAGACAAACTGCAATTAATGAAGAAAGAGAAAGTGGATGGACACGAGGTCGTGCCCAATGGACACGGGGCCGTGTCCGGGCTTCTGTGCAGGCTATAAATAGAGGTACTTGGTTCACTTCAAATGCATCCCTTGGCAAACCACATCTCTCCCACTTCACCCACACTCCACCACCATCACAACACCCTCATCCACCACCATCATCCATCATCCATCATAGAGAGTGTGTAGTAGTCTCGGAATCCAAGATTGATGGTAAGAGTTCTTGATAACCAAATGCCATGTTTGCCTATGTCTCTTACATCACTTGGTGAAGACAAGCATTTAGTGTAATACTTTTGTTTTTTAATCTTTCGCACTTTTTATTTGGTTTTGTATTGATGACTTTAATAACTAGTTTCTTATGTTGAAGGTGAAACTTCCTTATCGTTTGTTCGTGGTGTCTTGGCGTTATTTTACTGTCTATATAAAATAAAAGATTTACACTATTCATATCTGTAACACCCCGTGTTTTCGAATGTCAAAGTCAAAGTCAAAGTCCAAGTCAACTTTGATTTTCTTTGACTGTAGATAGTCGATTTTGTGTTTTAGTTGTATTATGTGGAGTAAGTGTTGTAATCAGCAAGAATCGAAGTAATCGAATGTGTTTTAACGCGAACCGATCTACGACTGTGAATAATAGGAAGTAACAATGCGATAAAGATAACTAATCAGCAATCAAACCGATCTAACAATCAATCGAACTCGAGACTCGAATTATGCGAATTGTGGTATTGTTATACGTGCGTGTGTGCCTTATGTGTTACTTGTGCGTGTTTACTTTATGTTTGGTATGGTATTCAAGCGAATCAATCGAAAATCGAATCGAAACTCGAAAAGCAATCGAACTCAATCGAAACCGACATCTAAACGTGACTTCTAGGAGATTGTATGTTAGATATAGTAGTTGGGATTAAAAGTAATTTGACTAGGAACTCTATCGTATCCGTATCATCGTCCCTCGAAATCGAAACGTCGAAAATCGTCGCAAAATACCCAAAGTGTGTGGCGGATCGAACAGGAAGCATCCTGATCGAACAGGCCAGCCGATCGGCTAGCACCTTGCCAGCCGATCGAGCAGCCCACTCGATCGGAGCTCCCAGCCGATCGGCTGCACTTTCCTCTTTTGGAGCCTATAAATAGGGCTGTCATTGTCATACATTCCATTTTTGGAAAGCTCTGACCGAACCAGCCATCTTCTTCACCTTTTCTCAGATTTCTCTCAATCCCGGTAAGTTCTTACTCTAATTCTTGTACATTTTTGATCATTACTTGATTCTACACCTTTCTATCTTTCAAAACTTGGATTCTAACCGTGAAATCACCAAGATCTAAGTGTTCTTGGGTGATGTCATCATGGTGTTCTTGAAGAACATCATGTTTTGGCCTCATTCCACTATGATTAGCTTAGATCTAACCGATTTCCACATAAACAAGTTAAGATCTATCAAGATCTAGACATCCACAAGTTGTGAAGGATTGAAAGAAGGCATTCCAACTTTCTTTCAACTCTTTTACACTCAATGCCTTCAAATCAATAGAAACGAAGCTTGAACCGGCTAACTAATCATTCAAATAGTTAAAGGTTCAAGATTCGGGTTCTATGAACAAGGTTCACCGATTTCGGGTTGAACTCTAAACCGACATTCCGAACCATCCACCGGCCGGACTTGGGTGATTCCTGTTCGAGCCAAGGGAACAAGTAGGAACGGAGGTTATCATAGTTCAACACGTTGTCAAGATACCTTGAAAGAATGACAAATAAACAAACAGCCAAGTGTCAGACGAAAGGCCGACCAGGTCAGAAATGCTGGCCGAACGGCTAGGCTGTTCGAACAGCCCAGCCGATCGGACATGCCAGCCGATCGACCGGGCCAGCCGATCGGCTAGCACATGGTCCCACGCTTTCAAAATCTTATGAGGTATAGTATTGACGAAGTAGTGTTCGATCGAGCATGTCACTCGATTGGTAAACATTACTGTTCGGATCATGAGATACTATGCTTCAACACTTAATCGTTTTCACAACTCGTTTGTAGTAGGGAATGCCAGCCGATCGAACGGACCGTTCGATCGAGTGACATTCAGTTGGGGACCAACCTTGAAGCTCCTAGCCGATCGAGTGAGCTAGCCGATCGAGCGAGCTAGCCGATCGAACGAACCGTTCGATCGATCGACTTGAAAGGTAGGGACACTTCAGTGTTCTCAAATGCTGCAACGAAAACTTCAAAAGTTCAAATCCTCTAACACAAACACACCAGAGGAAGAAACAATCCACTCGAATAGTCCAGCCGATCGAGCCAACCGGCCGATCGAACAGGACTGTCCAATCGGATATACCAGCCGATCGAACGGGCCGTCCGATCGAACCTGCCGTTCGATCGACCAGCCCATTCGATCCATCCATACTTGTTTACTTTTCCGCGTTACTTATCGTTATACTATCGAACTATCCAGGCTAATCTTACTCTCAGCGCTCCCTTCAATCCATAATCAATCACTGTGAGTATACTCGATCCCTTCTTGCTTTTAGCACTTTTGGGTGTTACGAAAACCGACGCTTTTTACGCTTTTCGCCCTTTTACTAACCACTAACCCAACCGCCTACCTTTAGCCCAAGCCTAACCCTTCACCCAAAAAGTCCTCTTGATATTTTACAAAGGTATAAAAGTTAAAAAGGAGGAGGATTGATTGCTTGGCAAGCCTATGGAAGGCGTAAGTTCCATGCCGCTCTCGAGTGATTCACTAAAAAAATACACCTCCGGCCGAGTGTTGAGTGATTTCTCCGGTGAGGTATGTGAACTTGTATATAAATGGAATTTTAAAAAGGCATGTTATGCCCAAATAAGTAATTTATCCTATGAAGCGTTCTAAATAAATCATAACGAATAGGATTGTAAATAAATAAAAATAACACCCAAAAAGATCTTGGATTCCCGACACTCTATGACAAGCCAAAAAACCTTCTCTTCTACCCATTCCATTTGGGAGTGTAAGCCACATTTAAAGAGTTTTGCTTGAGGACAAGCAAAAGTTCAAGTGTGGGGGTATTTGATGTGTGAAAAATGCAACATATAAATGACATCAACTAAGGCATAAAACTAACCCTTTTTAAGTACTAATGTTGGAAAAAGAGTGTTTTTGTCTTCCTTTTGTATTTTCAGGATGAAATGAGCTCAAATTCACAAAAGAAGCAAAAAGATAGCTAATTCTAACAAAAATACAAGAAAAGGAATAAAAGTAGACTGCCCGAACCCTCAACGGCATCCTCCCAAGCAAAGAAGAGAAAACAGAAGCCTGAACACGCCCCGTGCTCAGCCAGCACGGGGCCGTGCCCAAGAAGCAGCAGAAAAGACAAACCTGTAGAAGCTTCTATTGCCCACCACGGGGCCGTGTCCAAGGAGCACGGGGGCGTGGTGAAAGTACAGCAGGCGCATTAATTGTAATTGCGAATTACAATTAATGAAGAGAGAGAGTGTCAGACGGGCACGGGGGCGTGTCCAGCGAACACGGGGCCGTGCCCAGCCTTCTGTTCAGCCTATAAATAGGAGTGCTTGGTTTCATTCCAACTCATCCCTTGGCACACCACCTCTCTCACACTTCATCCACCACCCACCACCACCATAACACCATCATCCACCACCATCATCCATTGTCCATCGTAGAGTGTGTGAGTCGTCTCGGGATCCAAGATTAATAGTAAGAGTTCTTGACAATCAAGGCCATGTTTGCCTAAGTCTCTTACATCACTTGGTGAAGACAAGTGTTTAGTATAATACTTTTTTTAATCTTTTGCACTTTTTATTTGGTTTTGTATTAATGACTTTAATAACTAGTTGCTTATGTTGAAGGTGATCTTTCCTTATCGTTTGTCCGTGGTGTCTTGGCATTATTTTACTGTCTATATAAAATAAAAGATTTTCACCATTCATATCTCCACGGTCTATATGGAGGTATGTTGGCTACCTGGTCGGGGGTTAAGGGAACGGTTTGGTAAGGGTCTTGCCCTTGTTCAGCGTTTAGAGGTCCTGCAAGGGACCTGGGTCAAATTTAGTAGGATCTCCTTCAATGCCCATAGGTATTGGATGGCGGGGATCCAAACTCTTTGACTCCCTCATAAGTTAACTACTATTAATACTATAACCCGGCTATTTAGGACTGTATCCCTGCTGACTCAGACTACTTAGCCGAGGGTAACGTCACCGCCAAAAGCGGGGCCTACCACAATTTGCATTAATAACTTAATTCATTATCTTCCAATAATCCAACCCTTTAGGATTGTATCCTTGCTGACTCAAACTACTGGGTTGAGGGTAACGTCGCCTTCAAAAGAGGGGCCTACTACAATAACTAAGATAATCTCTTAAACAAGTGCAAAAGTGCGAAAATAATCAAAGGTTATACTAATACACGAGTCGGAACCAAGTGATTCATCTTGTCTATCTGTTTTTATTTTATTTTTATTTTTCAGCATTTACTTAGTTTTTATTTTCTTAGTTTAAAAACATTTTTTCTAACTTTTTGATTTGATTAGACGTTGAGGATAAACCGGTACTAAAAGCTCTTGTGTCCTTGGACGACCTCGGTATCTTACCAACACTATACTACGTCCACGATGGGTGCACTTGCCCATATGTGTGTTTAGTGTTAGTGAATATCGTGTTTTATAAATTTAAAACTTGGCTAAAGGTGTAAAAAGGGCTTAATTATATATCTAAATTATATTACACTACACACGCATCAAGTTTTTGGCGCCGTTGCCGGGGACACAAGGATTTTAAGAAAGTTAGGAATCAACGGCCTAATCATATTTTTATTCTTCTTTTTAATTTTTAGGATTTTCTTAGTTTTTCAGCTTCTGCAGAGCTCAGCACGGGCTGTGCCCGCTGAACACACCCCCGTGCTCAATCATTGGAACTGGCAATCCTGTTTTAAGTCAGACAGTAAGCTGAACACGGGGTCGTGCTCACTCAACACGCCCTCGTGCCCAAGATTCTCTTACTGAAAACAGAACCGTTAGATCCCGGCGGTTGGTAATTTCTGACACAAACATGAGTGATAGTAATTCTTTTTACTTTCGGCACTCTTATGGTATGTGGTGTCAATTATGTGGAGGCGAACATGAAGAATTAAAATGTTATTTTCTAAATTACAGGCCCCACTACATAGACCCACCAATTCCTTATAACCTTAAGAGGGGCGAAAGTAAAAATAAGCACTATCTCTCCCTCGAATGCGCCCAACCAGATATTCTAGGAGAAATGCTCCTTGACGAGTTATTTCAACTAGAAGAGCTAATTCTAAATTGGTCAAAAGAACTTAGGAACGATTTTATTGATCCGCCCCAAGACGATGACCATGAGGAAATGTTGGAACCGCATTCCGACAACCTCGTTGCTCCCGAAAATACCTTCATACCTAGAAAAGACTTGGACGATAGTCGTCCCTGTGCCGATTGTGCCGTGAAGGACTCTCCATCGACTTCGTTCGGTGCATACATAGACCTGAGCGATTCGGCATACACCTTCTTTAACGAGAGCCCGGGAAAGGGTTGGACTTGTCCACCTAGAATGAAAATAGGAATTACCCTCACCGACAACCTCTTGCGTTCTCGCCTTAGTATAGGGCAATTGAGGTATCTTAGGCACTTTGGGGTTGTTCCAACGAATCAAGAGCCACCCGATACAGTTAAGCTCTTTAAAAACTAGAAAACTACATAAGACAGTCTCCAGACACGGGGCCGTGTCCGGTCAACACGCCCCCGTGCTCACCCAGAAGATTCTCTGCTGATTTTGTCAGAATACGGACAAAATGTGTCAGGATTTTCGCTGCACACGGGGCCGTGTCCAGCGGACACGGGGCCGTGTCCAGCGTGCTGTCGTTTTCTTTAAATGCAGCCTGATTCCTGCTCATTTTTAACCACTTCACTAGACAGAGATTCCTGGGATCTTCACATATACCATCCTAGGTAAGTGCTAAAAGAAGGTTCCCAAGGACCATCTTGTCCCTTCCACTTTTGTTCATTTCCCCTTCTTTCAAAATTTTTCAACATCTCCTCCATGGAAGCTTGGAAACTCCATGATTCCAACATTCTATGTGGAGTTTGTAAGATTATTTGCTACGGATTCTTGTTTGAAGTTAGTTGTATAACTTTGTTTTAAATTATCTAAGCTTAAACCACAGTTAAAAATTATGAAAATAATTTAAAACCCCAAGAATCCTTTGCCAAAAATCCTGCAGACAACTGAACACGGGGCCGTGCTCAGCGAGCACGGGGCCGTGTTCGAGGTACTGTTTTGCAAAAAATTTAGCTATCTTCGGTTTCTTTCACAGAAAATGGCCAGCAGAACTAGCGGATCATCTTCAAGAAATAACCGAAATGGGAGAAGGTCGTCCACAGCAGAAGACTCCCTAGTAAATTACGTTTACGCCTTAAGGGAGGCCATAGACGAAATGACAGGAGTAGAAGAAGCGTTAGTGGACCGTATTAACCATCTGACGGTGGGGTTGGAAGGCTGTCTTCGAGAAGTGAACCTCTTGCACCAGAGGTTAAACCTTCTCGCTTCCCCGCCTTTGGTTCCCGTAATAACCCAAAGAGCGTGGAATGTAGTGCCCGAGGTCATCATTCCGGCCGAATGGTATGCCATGCACCAAGGACCTCAGCAAAGGGTGGTGCAAGGAGTCCCGGTGAATGTTCCTCCTCAAGCTGCTGAGGAAAATGAAGCCGCTTTCTTCCTTCCAAGGGAGATAGAAGAGTGGCTTTGAACAATAACCGAGGAACAATTGGCTAAAGGTCTTACTACATCGGGAAACTATTCCTGAAATTTTCTTAAATAAGTAGAACCCTTTATGATAACCTCGTGTATCCCCCTAGTTATTTAGTTAAGTTTTTAGTTTATTTTGAAACTATATGTATCTCTCTATGTTTGCAATGAATTGATGGTTTCTAAGGTTTGATGGTTTATAAGGAATAAAACACACTCATGGTGGTAATGGATGAAAAAGGGAACGAGAAAAATGACCCCATGCACAAAGAACGAAGCAACCCGACACAAATCTCGATTACAGAAGGCTCAACACGGGCCGTGCTCAACCAACACGGCCCCGTGCTGAGCCACCTGCAGAAAAACGCCCAGTTCAGGTAACTGGACACGGGCCGTGTTCACCAGACACGCCCCCGTGTCCAGGCTTCTGTCTCATTTCTTTAAATTCTGTTACTGGCACCTGAACACTGGGCCGTGTCCGGTCCCCACGGGGCCGTGTCCAGACTGCCAGTAACATAAATCTTTGCTTTTTAACACCACATTACACATCCAATCAACCTAAAAATTTATTTTTGGGACACATTGAGGACAATGTGTAATTTAAGTGTGGGGGGGAAGCTAACACCTTGAAATTTTGCAAGTCCTAATAACAAGCCTTACACAAAACTCTATTGGAACCGCTAAACACCCCAAATTTTTTACAATTTTTTTTTTTTTTACTTGTCTAAAGTTTAAGTTAGGAATCACAAGATTAATAAGGTTATATTTTTATAAAATTTACAACCGAGAGCGTCGTGATAACAAGAACCAACATAAGAAAATTATGAAACGGCATAACAAGTCTAGTTAAAATTTGATTATATATACTTGATCACATTAAAAACCCATTCCCACAAAAGTGAGTTTTGAGCCTTTATTGAGCATGCAAATGTACATCTTTAGACTAAAATGCTCATTTTTCGTTTCTTGTGTGAATAGCCGCTTGGTTCTTACAACTCTAGAACTTGCCACGACAATTCATTCCCGGTCCTTACCAACTTAAACCCAAGTAAGTAAATGATGGAGGCATTAGGACTAACCATTTTTTCTTTCTACACCATTATTTTTCATTTTTTTTACCACCTACCCAAAATCCCCCTAGTTAACCCCTTTGAGCCTAAACCTTTCGTTTCTTTACCCTAAACCCTTTTTACCCACCAAAAACCCTTTTTATTTTTTTCACCCTTTATTTTAGTAACAAGCTCAGTTTTTCGTAAGCTCGTTCTTTTATGTGACTGATCAAAAATATATATATATATATATATATATGATGAAGTTAAAAACAAACAAAGCTATACAAACAAAAGCTTGTTTGGAGAAATACTTCAAAATAAAAAGTCACTAAAAACAAAGTGTGTTACGAAAACCGACGCTTTTTACGCTTTTCGCCCTTTTACTAACCACTAACCCAACCACCTACCTTTAGCCCAAGCCTAACCCTTCACCCAAAAAGTCCTCTTGATATTTTACAAAGGTATAAAAGTTAAAAAGGAGGAGGATTGATTGTTTGGCAAGCCTATGGAAGGCGTAAGTTCCATGCCGCTCTCGAGTGATTCACTAAAAAAATACACCTTCGGCCGAGTGTTGAGTGATTTCTCCGGTGAGGTATGTGAACTTGTATATAAATGGAATTTTAAAAAGGCATGTTATGCCCAAATAAGTAATTTATCCTATGAAGCGTTCTAAATAAATCATAACGAATAGGATTGTAAATAAATAAAAATAACACCCAAAAAGATCTTGGATTCCCGACACTCTACGACAAGCCAAAAAACCTTCTCTTCTACCCATTCCATTTGGGAGTGTAAGCCACATTTAAAGAGTTTTGCTTGAGGACAAGCAAAAGTTCAAGTGTGGGGGTATTTGATGTGTGAAAAATGCAACATATAAATGACATCAATTAAGGCATAAAACTAACCCTTTTTAAGTACTAATGTTGGAAAAAGAGTGTTTTTGTCTTCCTTTTGTATTTTCAGGATGAAATGAGCTCAAATTCACAAAAGAAGCAAAAAGACAGCTAATTCTAACAAAAATACAAGAAAAGGAATAAAAGTAGACTGCCCGAACCCTCAACGGCATCCTCCCAAGCAAAGAAGAGAAAACAGAAGCCTGAACACGCCCCGTGCTCAGCCAGCACGGGGCCGTGCCCAAGAAGCAGCAGAAAAGACAAACCTGTAGAAGCTTCTATTGCCCACCACGGGGCCGTGTCCAGTGAGCACGGGGGCGTGGTGAAAGTACAGCAGGCGCATTAATTGTAATTGCGAATTACAATTAATGAAGAGAGAGAGTGTCAGACGGGCACGGGGGCGTGTCCAGCGAACACGGGGTCGTGCCCAGCCTTCTGTTCAGCCTATAAATAGGAGTGCTTGGTTTCATTCTAACTCATCCCTTGGCACACCACCTCTCTCACACTTCATCCACCACCCACCACCACCATAACACCATCATCCACCACCATCATCCATTGTCCATCGTAGAGTGTGTGAGTCGTCTCGGGATCCAAGATTGATAGTAAGAATTCTTGACAATCAAGGCCATGTTTGCCTAAGTCTCTTACATCACTTGGTGAAGACAAGTGTTTAGTATAATACTTTTTTTTTAATCTTTTGCACTTTTTATTTGGTTTTGTATTAATGACTTTAATAACTAGTTGCTTATGTTGAATGTGATCTTTCCTTATCGTTTGTCCGTGGTGTCTTGGCATTATTTTACTGTCTATATAAAATAAAAGATTTTCACCATTCATATCTCCACGGTCTATATGGAGGTATGTTGGCTACCTGGTCGGGGGTTAAGGGAACGGTTTGGTAAGGGTCTTGCCCTTGTTCAGCGTTTAGAGGTCCTGCAAGGGACCTGGGTCAAATTTAGTAGGATCTCCTTCAATGCTCATAGGTATTGGATGGCGGGGATCCAAACTCTTTGACTCCCTCATAAGTTAACTACTATTAATACTATAACCCGGCTATTTAGGACTGTATCCCTGCTGACTCAGACTACTTAGCCGAGGGTAACGTCACCGCCAAAAGCGGGGCCTACCACAATTTGCATTAATAACTTAATTCATTATCTTCCAATAATCCAACCCTTTAGGATTGTATCCTTGCTGACTCAAACTACTGGGTTGAGGGTAACGTCGCCTTCAAAAGAGGGGCCTACTACAATAACTAAGATAATCTCTTAAACAAGTGCAAAAGTGCGAAAATAATCAAAGGTTATACTAATACACGAGTCGGAACCAAGTGATTCATCTTGTCTATCTGTTTTTATTTTATTTTTATTTTTCAGCATTTACTTAGTTTTTATTTTCTTAGTTTAAAAACATTTTTTCTAACTTTTTGATTTGATTAGACGTTGAGGATAAACCGGTACTAAAAGCTCTTGTGTCCTTGGACGACCTCGGTATCTTACCAACACTATACTACGTCCACGATGGGTGCACTTGCCCATATGTGTGTTTAGTGTTAGTGAATATCGTGTTTTATAAATTTAAAACTTGGCTAAAGGTGTAAAAATGGCTTAATTATATATCTAAATTATATTACACTACACACGCATCATGAACCGTCTCGGACGGTCAACCCGCAGTCGTTGGTATCGATGGTTCCATGTCGATAATTAACATGCATCGTTTCCCTCTGTGTACGTGCCTGGTTATGCGTAAACTATTCGAACTCTATTTGCTATTACTAAACTTGTGTGCTCACCTTTACATTTTATGTATTGACAATATTTTAACGTATGTGACAGGTAATTAGGATGCTTATCTGCTAGGGAAGCGAGGCTAGAATAAAGCTCTAGAGGCCAATGAATAGTTGTAGGTCGTGGTCTACCTAGGGGTCTCTAGAAGCAAATAAACAATTGCCATTGAGCCGTTGGAGTTGTCCGATCCGGGGTCTATGGCATTAGCTGTCTGTAGATCTTGTCCGGATAAGTCTTAATGACTTCAAGCAATACTTTCATTCATTTGGTTTGTAATAATTAAATATGAGTTGTCGGAACGGAATTTATTTGCCTAGTTGCTTCTATGATAACTTGTTTATTTATTTGGGATACGGTATGGGACGTATCATTAAACTGAATTTGTAATAATAGTTGTTGTGGAAACTTCTGGACAATCTGTTTCGCTCAGTGCCGCGCCCCGATGATTCCGCCATCGGTTGGGGTGTGACAGATTGGTATCAGAGCCATAACTATAGGGAATTAGGCAGACACGACCTAGTCCGGGTCGCTGTCTTAGAGACCTAGACTATAGTTAGGAACCATCAGACCAAGTTTATGTGCTTATTCTACAATCCTCCACTATCACTGCACTCGAATTTTCAAATAAAGTCGGAAGATTTAGTTAGGAATAGGTGTGAAAACCGCAACTCCCGACCAAATTGACTGACTTATGCTGATTTCATTCGTTTATTCATACTTATCTCATTATTTTCACCAACAAAGAAGGGAGAATTATACCAAATCAGGGGTGAAACCCCCCCATTTTGATGAAAATTCTTCTCGATTTTACTAAAAACAAGGAAGAAATTGCTAAGCCAAGGGGTGAAACCCTAACCTTAGCAGTTTGTCCTGTGTTTTATTCGTCTCACCAAGGCTTCGACGGACTCCAACGACCTGAACTCACAAGTATGGCCTAGGGAACGCGTGTGGGATGCCCAAGAATCGAGGCAGAAACACGACCTCTAGAGTCGAAAGTGATGACAAGTCTACTGTGAATAGTCGAGTTGCCTTGGGTAGTCGATGCCTAGTAGCCGTAGGCGATCTATCTCTCGATTTTATGTGTTTCGAATTAGACGAGTCATCAAGTACACTTGTTGATTTTATGTGTTTATGTGTACTTTCTCTGTTTTGTGATTATATTTGCTTTTTCTGTTTTATTTTGGGATGATATTCGATTCCGCTATCATTTTAATCGACACACACAACTCGTACTGTTATTCTATCCCTGATCGATCCCTAGTTATCACAGTTCTAGACGATGTTATACTATGATATGCTATACGACTAAGTTAGACTATACCATACGGTGCTATCAGATACAATATCCGAACGACACGCGAACTTTGAAGGATAGGTTTCTGTTTTCTGACTGCTTCAGTAATTAAGTGCCTAGGTATTTGCGTGTTTCCGTATTTTGTGCTCCAAGTATTTATGTGCTTCTGTGACCTACGTGTTCTATGTGCTTCTGTGCTTATGTGTATCTGTGGTTATGTGATTATGTGATTATGTGATATGTGATTCGACGTGATTCTATGCTTTAGATAGTGGTAGACGTGTGAGGTGAGATTCGATTACGTTGTGTTGAGTCCTGTGACGATGTCTATTGCAGACCATGTCGTCGTCTGGATCACGTCATCGTCTGACTCGCCAAGAAAAGAGAGACTGACGTCTCGCTGCTATCATCTCCAAACAAATGGCGAAAGCCGTGAGTGAGGTGTATGAAAATGCCAGCAAAACGTCTGAAGAATCCCGAGCTGAGAACCCTAAGGATTCAAGCAAGACCGCTTTTAGCTTCAAGCAGTTTAAGGCATGCGGACCAAAGGAGTTCACCGGTGAGGATGGCCCTACCGCCATGTTTCATTGGTTCGACTCAGTTGAAGTCACCCTGCGACAAAGCGGATGCCCCGAAAATCTCCGCACTCTCAATGCTACTAGCGTCTTCCAGTCCCGTGCTCTAGACTGGTGGACTGCTGAACGAAACAAGCGTGGGAATGATGCAGCTTACGAGCTGACATGGGAGGAACTGAAGGCAATTATGATCGATGAATTCTGCCCTCCTCATGAACGCCAAAAGCTGGAGGATGAATTTTGGGTCATCAAGCAGAAAGGCGGAGACAACGCTGCCCTCACTGCTCGCTTCAAGCAGCTCAGTATCATATGTCCCGATCAGGTCAAGACTCCAGAGATGACCATCAAGAAGTATATCCGAGCTCTGCCAGACTGTGTAGCAGATTTTGTTCACGCCTCCAAGCCAGCAACGATCGAAGAAACCTACCTACTCGCCACTGAGATCAACGATAAGCGAGTCAAGTCTAGTTTCTGGGATAAGCAAACCAAGTCTCTGCATCAAGCCACTGCAACACCCACCGACTCATCTGCTCAATCCTCCAAGTCTTCAAGAAGGAAGAAGAAGAACAACAACAGCTCCAGCAACAAGAGCTGTGCTGCCACGACGAACGCCACTCCCCTGCAAGCGGTACCAGCTCAACAGCAGCAACACCAGCGCTCAGCTCCAGTGATCAATGCACCGCCAGCGAAGCGTGCATACGCAGGCCCTCACCTACTCTGCCCGACATGTTCGTATCATCATCCAGTGGGTCTAGCTTGTCGTTTTTGCGCCCACTGCAATCTGTACGGTCATTTCACTGCAAACTGTCGCTACGGTCCTCGGCAAGCCCCAGTTCAAGCTACTGTCAACCAAGCTCTACTCCCTGCCCCTCAAGGCCAGCAAGCAGCTCAAGCACCAGCAGTCAATGCTCGAGTCTGCTTTGCATGTGGTGACCCTAACCACTTTGCCAACAGATGCCCGAACAGGGTGGTCAAGCAAGAGCCCCAGCAGCAGCAGCAACAACAGCAGCCTCAGCACCAGCAGCAAGCAGCCCATGCCCGAACCTTTAACATCAATGCCCGCCAGGCTCAGGCGGATAACAACGTGGTTAATGGTACGTTCCTTGTGAATGGTATTTATGCATCGTGTTTGTTTGATACTGGAGCCGATAACTGCTTTGTGTCATTTGAATTCGAGAAGCTCCTTAGTCGTAAGCGCTCTTATCTCTCCTCGTCATTCGAAGTCGAAGTTGCTACCGGAAGAACTATTGCCGTTAATTCAGTACTCCGTGATTGTACTCTCGAACTCAACAATCACATCTTCCCAATTAACCTTATCCCGATGCAACTCGGAAGTTTTGACGTCATAATAGGCATGGACTTTCTTCGCGAAAACCATGCTGAAGTCGTGTGCTTCGAAAAGATGATTCGATTCTCGCTCGCAAATGGTGATCTCCTATGTGTATACGGTGAAACAACGTCGAAAGGTCTCAAGCTTATGTCGTGTATTCAATCCAGCAAGTGTCTCCGCAAGGAATACCGAGCCTTCTTGGCCAACATTGTAGTAGCGGAGTAGGGAAAGAAAAAGAAAGTTGAAGTCAAAGATGTTCCAGTGGTTCGTGAATTTCCTCAGGTGTTCCCTGACGATCTTCCCGGACTACCACCAAGTCGTGATATCGACTTTCGTATCGACCTCATTCCTGGAGCTAACCCCGTTGCCAAAGCCCCTTATCGACTCGCTCCATCCGAAATGAGGGAACTCTCGAATCAACTACAGTAATTACTTGAAAAAGGCTTTATTCGCCCGAGCACCTCTCCTTGGGGCGCGCCAGTCCTTTTTGTCAAAAAGAAGGATGGATCGTTCCGAATGTGCATCGACTATCGGGAGTTGAATAAACTAACCATTAAGAACCGATACCCCTTACCCCGAATTGACGATTTGTTTGATCAGCTACAAGGTGCAGCATGTTTCTCTAAGATCGATCTACGTTCAGGGTATCACCAGCTACGGATTCAAGAGGAAGACATACCCAAAACTGCTTTTCGAATCCGCTATGGCCACTATGAATTTGTTGTTATGCCCTTTGGTCTAACCAACGCACCCGCGGTTTTTATGGACCTCATGAATCGTGTGTGTAAGCCTTATCTTGACCGTTTCGTCATCGTGTTCATCGACGATGTCTTGATCTATTCCAAATCGAAAGCCGAACACGCGCAACATCTACGTTTGGTTCTCGAGTTACTTCAGGGAAACCAACTCTACGCCAAGTTTTCCAAGTGCGAATTCTGGTTGGAGGAGGTTCAATTTCTGGGTCACATAGTGAATAGTCGAGGTATCCATGTCGATCCTGCGAAGATTGAAGCTGTCAAAAGCTGGATTACGCCTAAGAACCCGTCAGAAGTTCGTTCTTTTCTCGGACTAGCGGGTTATTATCGACGATTCATTGAAGGATTCTCCAAGATCGCTGTGCCGCTCACCGCTCTTACCCATAAGGCCAAGCCTTTTGTGTGGGGAGACGCACAAGAGACTGCCTTTCAAACCCTCAAGCATATGCTGTGCAACGCACCGATTCTTACACTGCCCGACGGAAGCGACAACTTCATTGTCTACTGTGATGCTTCTAACCTTGGTCTCGGCTGAGTTCTCATGCAGCGAGACAAGGTTATAGCCTACGCATCTCGTCAGCTCAAGATCCACGAGAAGAACTATACAACCCATGACCTCGAGCTAGGCGCGGTTGTCTTTGCATTGAAGATTTGGCGACACTACCTGTATGGCACTAAGTGTACGATCTACACTGATCACAGGAGTTTACAACACATCTTTAATCAGAGAGAGCTTAATATGCGTCAACGCCGATGGGTAGAACTTCTCAATGATTACGACTGTGAGATTCGTTATCACCCAGGCAAGGCGAATGTGGTTGCCGACGCGCTCAGCAGAAAGAGTTACGTGCTCAGTACTCGAAACATCCAAGCCCAGCATAACCTCGAAACCCTTATTCGCGAAGCTCAACATGCTTGCTTTAACGAGCGTACATTGAAAAGAGAGCGAATCTATCACGACGGAGCTCAGTTAGTAAGCAAATCAGATGGGATATTCTATTATCTAGACCGAATTTGGATCCCTAAGCGGACCGATTTGCGAAAGATTATCATGAATGAAGCCCACAAGTCCCGATATTCTATTCATCCCGGTGCAGACAAGATGTACCAGGACCTGCGTTATAAGTACTGGTGGCCGGGTATGAAAAGGGATATCGCTCTGTACGTTGGAAGCTGTTTAACTTGTGCAAGAGTCAAGGCTGAACATCAAAGACCTTCTGGCTTACTCGAACAACCGCCGATACCTACATGGAAGTGGGAGAGTATAGCTATGGATTTCATAACGAAGCTCTCGCCCACGCCATCAGGTCACGACAGTATTTGGGTCATAGTTGATCGTCTCACGAAGTCAGCCCACTTTTTGCCGATACGAGAAGACTACAAGGTGGAGCGACTAGCCCAAATCTACACCGACGAGATCATTCGTAATCATGGTACGCCTCGTGACATCATTTCAGACCGCGACGCTCGGTTCACTTCGCGATTGTGGGAAATGTTTCAAGCGGCCCTTGGCACGTCGCTTAATCTGAGTACTGCATTCCACCCGCAAACCGACAAACAGACTGAAAGAACGATCCGTACTCTTGAAGACATGCTCCGAGCGTGTGTTATAGATTTTGGTGGTAGTTGGAACAAACACCTGCCATTGGTGGAGTTCTCGTACAATAACAGCTATCATGCCAGCATCCAAATGGCACCTTTCGAGGCTTTGTATGGTAGAAGATGTCGATCGCCCATTGTGTGGCACGAGATCGGTCACTCGCAACTAACCGGTCCCGAGATTCTACAAGAAACGACTGATAAAATCCACCAGATAAGAGACAACTTGGTAAAAGCTCGGAACAGACAGAAAAGTTACGCCGATAAAAGACGAAAGCCCCTTGAGTTTCAAGTTGGTGACTACGTACTCCTAAAGGTATCACCTTGGAAGGGTGTGGTCAGATTCGGCAAGAAAGGAAAGCTCGCGCCTCGATACGTTGGACCCTTTAAGATTCTGGAAAGAATCGGAAAAGTCGCCTACAGACTCGAATTACCGGAGGAACTCAGTAACGTCCACCCGACTTTCCACGTCTCTAACCTCCGAAAATGCCTTGCTGATCATGATCTAATCGTACCGCTCGACGATCTTCAGGTCAACGAAACGTTACACTTCGTGGAAAAGCCTGTCGAAATCATGGATCGCCAAACCAAGCAACTCAGGCGCTCTGGCATCCCGATTTTGAAGGTCCGATGGGAAGGAAAACGAGGCGCGGAGTTCACTTGGGAACTCGAAAGCGACATGAAGGCCAAGTACCCGTAGTTGTTTAAATAAATAGATCTGAAGCATCAAATTGGTAAATCACGGCGTTGTGTAGCCTTCGGGCCTAATTTCGGGACGAAATTCCCTAAACAAGGGGAGGCTGTAACACCCCGTGTTTTCGAATGTCAAAGTCAAAGTCAAAGTCCAAGTCAACTTTGATTTTCTTTGACTGTAGATAGTCGATTTTGTGTTTTAGTTGTATTATGTGGAGTAAGTGTTGTAATCAGCAAGAATCGAAGTAATCGAATGTGTTTTAACGCGAACCGATCTACGACTGTGAATAATAGGAAGTAACAATGCGATAAAGATAACTAATCAGCAATCAAACCGATCTAACAATCAATCGAACTCGAGACTCGAATTATGCGAATTGTGGTATTGTTATACGTGTGTGTGTGCCTTATGTGTTACTTGTGCGTGTTTACTTTATGTTTGGTACGGTATTCAACCGAATCAATCGAAAATCGAATCGAAACTCAAAAAGTAATCGAAGTCAATCGAAACCGACATCGAAACGTGACTTATAGGAGATTGTATGTTAGATATAGTAGTTGGGATTAAAAGTAATTTGACTAGGAACTCTATCGTATCCGTATCATCGTCCCTCGAAATCGAAACGTCGAAAATCGTCGCAAAATACCCAAAGTGTGTGGCGGATCGAACAGGAAGCATCCTGATCGAACAGGCCAGCCGATCGGCTAGCACCTTGCCAGCCGATCGAGCAGCCCACTCGATCGGAGCTCCCAGCCGATCGGCTGCACTTTCCTCTTTTGGAGCCTATAAATAGGGCTGTCATTGTCATACATTCCATTTTTGGAAAGCTCTGACCGAACCAGCCATCTTCTTCACCTTTTCTCAGATTTCTCTCAATCCCGGTAAGTTCTTACTCTAATTCTTGTACATTTTTGATCATTACTTGATTCTACACCTTTCTATCTTTCAAAACTTGGATTCTAACCGTGAAATCACCAAGATCTAAGTGTTCTTGGGTGATGTCATCATGGTGTTCTTGAAGAACATCATGTTTTGGCCTCATTCCACTATGATTAGCTTAGATCTAACCGATTTCCACATAAACAAGTTAAGATCTATCAAGATCTAGACATCCACAAGTTGTGAAGGATTGAAAGAAGGCATTCCAACTTTCTTTCAACTCTTTTACACTCAATGCCTTCAAATCAATAGAAACGAAGCTTGAACCGGCTAACTAATCATTCAAATAGTTAAAGGTTCAAGATTCGGGTTCTATAAACAAGGTTCACCGATTTCGGGTTGAACTCTAAACCGACATTCCGAACCATCCACCGGCCGGACTTGGGTGATTGCTGTTCGAGCCAAGGGAACAAGTAGGAACGGAGGTTATCATAGTTCAACACGTTGTCAAGATACCTTGAAAGAATGACAAATAAACAAACAGCCAAGTGTCAGACGAAAGGCCGACCAGGTCAGAAATGCTGGCCGAACGGCTAGGCTGTTCGAACAGCCCAGCCGATCGGACATGCCAGCCGATCGACCGGGCCAGCCGATCGGCTAGCACATGGTCCCACGCTTTCAAAATCTTATGAGGTATAGTATTGACGAAGTAGTGTTCGATCGAGCATGTCACTCGATTGGTAAACATTACTGTTCGGATCATGAGATACTATGCTTCAACACTTAATCGTTTTCACAACTCGTTTGTAGTAGGGAATGCCAGCCGATCGAACGGACCGTTCGATCGAGTGACATTCAGTTGGGGACCAACCTTGAAGCTCCTAGCCGATCGAGTGAGCTAGCCGATCGAGCGAGCTAGCCGATCGAACGAACCGTTCGATCGATCGACTTGAAAGGTAGGGACACTTCAGTGTTCTCAAATGCTGCAACGAAAACTTCAAAAGTTCAAATCCTCTAACACAAACACACCAGAGGAAGAAACAATCCACTCGAATAGTCCAGCCGATCGAGCCAACCGGCCGATCGAACAGGGCTGTCCAATCGGATATACCAGCCGATCGAACGGGCCGTCCGATCGAACCTGCCGTTCGATCGACCAGCCCATTCGATCCATCCATACTTGTTTACTTTTCCGCGTTACTTATCGTTATACTATCGAACTATCCAGGCTAATCTTACTCTCAGCGCTCCCTTCAATCCATAATCAATCACTGTGAGTATACTCGATCCCTTCTTGCTTTTAGCACTTTTGGGTGTTACATACGTTACCTATCAAATCACAATCAAACACAAACTATTTGAACGCTGACCATTTGCATGTGCTACTTGACTAAATGAATGCTGTTTATTATGTTTACACGTAGAATGCTATATACCTGCCTTAGCAACATAGTACTATAGTTTGGACTCAGCACCCGTTCACACGGGGGTTGTTAAGGACAATTACTTGCATGGATTACGGTGGTAATCATGTATTGCGAACCGTCTCGGATGGTCAACCCGCAGTCGTTGGTATCGATGGTTCCATGTCGATAATTAACATGCATCGTTTCCCTCTGTGTACGTGCCTGGTTATGCGTAAACTATTCGAACTCTATATGCTATTACTAAACTTGTGTGCTCACCTTTACATTTTATGTATTGACAATATTTTAACGTATGTGACAGGTAATTAGGATGCTTATCTGCTAGGGAAGCGAGGCTAGAATAAAGCTCTAGAGGCCAATGAATAGTTGTAGGTCGTGGTCTACCTAGGGGTCTCTAGAAGCAAATAAACAATTGCCATGGAGCCGTTGGAGTTGTCCGATCCGGGGTCTATGGCATTAGCTGTCTGTAGATCTTGTCCGGATAAGTCTTAATGACTTCAAGCAATACTTTATTCATTTGGTTTGTAATAATTAAATCTGAGTTGTCGGAACGGAATTTATTTGCCTAGTTGCTTCTATGATAACTTGTTTATTTATTTGGGATACGGTATGGGACGTATCATTAAACTGAATTTGTAATAATAGTTGTTGTGGAAACTTCTGGACAATCTGTTTCGCTCAGTGCCGCGCCCCGATGATTCCGCCATCGGTTGGGGTGTGACAATATCTCTACGGTCTATATAGAGATATGTTGGCTACCTGGTCGGGGGTTAAGGGAATGATTTGGTAAGGCTCTTGCCTTGTTTAGTGTATAGATCCTGCAAGGACCTGGGTCAAGCTTACTAGGACCTCCTTCAATACCCACTGGTATTGGATGGCGGGGGTGCGAATGGCTTGATCCCCTCATATGTAAACTATTATTAATACATTAACCCGGCTACTTGGGATTGTATCCCTGCTGACTCAAACCACTTAGCCGAGGGTAACGTCACCTTCAAAAGAGGGGCCTACCACATTACGTATTAATAACTTAATTAATTATCTTTCAATAATTCAACCCTTTAGGATTGTATCCTTGCTGACTCAAACTACTGGGTTGAGGGTAACGTCACCTTCAAAAGAGGGGTCTGCTACTATAACTATGATAATCTCTTAAAAAGTGCAAAAGTGCGGAAAACATCAAAGGTTACACTAAAGGCGAGTCGGATCCAAGTGATTAATCTTGTCTATCTGTTTTATTTTTATTTTCAGCATTTTTAGTTTTTATTTTCATGTTAAAACCTTTTTCCAAAATTTTGATTTCATTAGACATTGAGGATAAACCGGTACTAAAAGCTCTTGTGTCCTTGGACGACCTCGGTATCTTACCAACGCTATACTACGCTCACGATGGTTGCACTTGCCCATATGTGTGTTTAGTGTTAGTAAAATATCGTATTTTATAAATTTAAAATTTGACTAAAGTGTTAAAAGGGGCTTAAAATATAACTAAAATGATATAACACACGCATCAGACCCATGGTGTGACAACGAACCTTTAAGAAGTAAGTTTCCTTTACTTTTTGGTTTGGAGGTGGATAAAAGATGTAAAGTGTGTGATATGGTGGCGGCGGGTAACATTGGGTCGAGATTCGCGTGGAGTTGGAGAAGACCGGTGTCATCAGAGTTGGAAGTGAACGAGTTGGTTGGCTTGTGTAGCTTGCTTATTGGCTGTGTTTTAAACAGAGAAAGGGATTCATGGGCGTAGAATGGAGCAGTGGATAATGATTTTAGTATGGGAGGAGTTAGAAAACTTATCGATAATTGAGCGAATCACGGGTCGTCGTATGTGCTGGAGGGGTGTAAGTGGCTTTCGATCAAATGTAATGTGTTTATTTGGAGGCTTGCGATAAACAAGCTGGCGACAATGGATGAATTAATAAAACGAAATATCCCGGTGAACGACTCAAGATGTATATTGTGCGGTGAAGATGAAGATCGGCGGAGCATGTCTTTACTTCTTGTTATGTTACGGCGGTTCTGTGGCAGCATGTTAGTATGTGGTGTTCGATTCCGTATATTTTGGCTTTTTCGGTGAAAGATCTTTTGGAAGCCCATGAATTTAGCGGCCTCAGTGGGGGGAAAAAGAAATTGTTAAAGGTGTTATTAGAATAGTGTGTTGGAGCCTTTGGAGAGTCAGAAATGAAGCGAGGTTCAATAACAAGCCGGTCAGCATCGGAGGTATTCTTAGTGAGATTAAGTCCATTGGTTTTTATGGTTAAATAGTAGAGCGAAATTGTTGAGGGTTTCTTGGGATGATTGGTGTAAATTTGTAATTATGTAGTTGTTTGTGTGTTGGTGCCGCCTCGGTTTGAGGTTTGGCGTGTTGGTTAATGAAATTTACTTTTCAAAAAAATAAAATAAAATAAAATAAAATTTTATGAAATTTGCTCTATAAGTTTCATTTATTTATCAAAAAAGAACTATCAAATATAGAAGCTTTAAATGCTACGGTTTGAGTCATTTTGTCAGTTTAGTTCAAAGGTTTTATTTTTCGTCTGTAGGTTCAAAAATGTTTCACCGTTGCCATTTTAGTCCACTAGGTTAACTTCATCCATTTTTCTTGTTAATGAGAAGGGAAATTCGGTCATTTTATATGACCGAATTGCTCTTCTAGTTAACAGAATCACACATAAAATGACCGAATTGCCCTTCTCTTTAACAGAAAAAAATGGAT
Source organism: Helianthus annuus (assembly GCF_002127325.2). NCBI lineage: Eukaryota > Viridiplantae > Streptophyta > Magnoliopsida > Asterales > Asteraceae > Helianthus > Helianthus annuus. The sequence continues at coordinate 116,311,254 of NC_035433.2, read as the reverse complement.
AAAGTTAACCCAGTGAACTAAAATAGCAAAGGTGAAACCTTTTTGGACCCACAAGCAAAAAATAAAACCTTTAAACTAAACTGACAAAATAACTTAAACCACAAGAATTAAAATGACATTTAACTCAATATAGAATTACAAATTTAGCTTTTAGTTTAATATTGCATGAGGTTAAAACAAAAAGTTATAGATACATTCCATATTACACTCACGTTAATATTGTTACTTTTTTGTAGATATTGGATAAGTGGCTTCTTTTTATATTTTTTTTCAGATATAAATATAGAATCAGACTAACAAGAAGTTAAAACACCCACAAAACAAGAGTTACATAATTGCATTTATATTATATGGAATGAGACATTGGATGCTAAAATGACATTATCCATAGGATAATAAAATGATATTATCCATAAACAAGTTGTTTAGTTCTCAATAATTATGTCAAAGGATAAGATAACATCCAATAGTCCAAGACAAGTCATGTTGTATTTTACTTGTTCAAAATATTACAAATATTATCTAAAAAGAAAATGAGCCAAACAGATTAAATAAGTTAAAAGTGTAAAGCTTATAAAATCATACCTGAGTCAAACAGATTAAATAAGTTAAAAGTGTAAAGCTTATAAAATCATACCTGAGTCAAACAGATTAAATAAGTTAAAAGTGTAAAGCTTATAAAATCATACCTGTAATATGTACGTATAAAATCATAATTAAATAAAAAAAAATAAAGCATAACCGGGTCAACCCAACCTGATCCGACCAAACCCATTTGACCCGCCTTAAAACTTTACCAATAACATGTCAAACCAGCATACTTTGACTATAACATCATTAGACATCCTAATTTTGACTTTGAATGCAGTAGCCATAACCAAAGAGCAAGTCATAGTTCAAAGTCAAAGCTTAATATATATAAGTTCAAATTCGCGGATGCTGAGCGAAATCAACACCCCATAATTAGTTCTTAAATCTAACCAAATACCAAAATAATCCAAGCGATTGATTGATTAGTAATAATAACTTGTTAGAGGTTTTGTTCTTCAGGTGGCGGCGGTATGACTCCCAGAGCTTCACCGAGGTTCAGGTTGCTCCGCATTGTTCTCCTCCCGATCCCGCCGTTTCCCTTCCTCATCATAGCAGCAAACTCCCCGTAATCAATCTGTCCATCCTGCACCCACACATGTTAAATGTATCATCGGTTCGTCGAAATAACGGGTCAAAGCATTTATATTTTATTGATAGCCAATCAACGGGTCAAAGTAGATGTGACAAAATGGTTTGACGGGAAGGTTTTGTAACGGGTCATAATGGATGGATTTTAGTATGGGTCGGATTGTCTTGACCCACAAACGTTTTTCGTCCAAATGTTGGAACTATTTACAAGTAATTCATCTTTTAAAGCTATGCCGTTAATGCGGTAAAAAATCGGGTATTGGTTATCGCGGTGGGATATCGGTAATTTTACTATAATGCAGAATTTATATATATAGCAATTTAACGCTAACAATTCTATTTAATCTCCTAACATTAACAAATTAACCTTTTGCAACTTGCAAAACACTAACAGTTGTAGCAAGTAGGAACTCATTAAGACTGAAAACACTAACATTTAACATTAACCATAGTTATTAAAGGCGCGAGGCGCACTCAGGGCGATTTGTTGGGCCCGGGGCTTTATTTGCGCCTAGGCGCGCCTGTCGCTCGCTTTAATAACTATGCAGAAGATTATTGGAATCATAGCTATTAAAGGCGCGAGACGCACTCAGGGCGATTTGTTGGGCCCGGGGCTTTATTTCGCTTTAATAACTATGATTATTTTAACCCTGCAAATGAATACCGGTGAAAGAAAACTTACATTATCTTGGTCGATTTCCTTGATTGTCTCATCAAGACGAACATCACCTAAACCCATTTCTTGACACGCTTGTTGGAGCTCATCAATCGTAATGTAACCACTTCCATCCTTGTCAAAGAACGAAAACGCAGACAAAAGATTCTCTTCTCTCTCCAGTTTGTTCAAGTGTACAGTTGCAGCAATAAATTCACCATAATCGATCGTTCCACTGTTGTCAATATCCGCCTGCAAGATTTCCAACAACTTTCATGTCACGAAACATTACATCAATCGAGCAAAAGTCAAAGTTTTCCAATAAATTTGACTTACTGCATCCATTAGGTCCTTTATCTCCGACTCCATAAGTTCAGAACCGACTCTTCTCAGACCCTCTTTCAGTTCATCGAAGGTAATTGAACCGCTATTGTCGGTATCTATCATTTTGAACAACTCTTTCAATCCACCAATTTCTTCTTCAGAAAGCCTTTCGGCAATCACCTATGCATAATATGCAGTCAGCAGTATTTCCATTTTGTTTACGGTGACTTTTGAGTTGACAAATGTACGTAAAAATGTAAAATAACTAACGGCGGCGATGTAGAGGCTGATAACAGGTCATAAATAGCTCAATTTGGTTGTAGTTTATTTAACAGGTTAATAGGTAAAGTACAAAAATTAACAAGCGTAGTTAAAAAGAAAACGAGTAAAACAATTAAAAAGCGATCCCATTGCAAAGTCAAATGTTTATTGCCTCCTAAATTGTTTTATTTAGAAGAACATCAGATTACCATTAAATAATACTTACAATTATATCTAACATATTACTGTTTATAAATTTTGACAAAAAAGACAAAAAAAAAAGTGTTGACGGGTCAACCCAATCCAAATCCTTTGGGCCCGTCGTAAAATTTAATCCATGTCAACCTGCTAACAACACAATAAGGGCCTTGAATGCCTAACATTTTCAAAAGAAACCTATAAGATAATTGATATCGCCAACTTAACATCTTCATCTAGAAAGATAACTTTAGGGAACTTTTATCTAAAGAGTGTTTACAAGCTCCTAAATTTTTTTATTTAAAAACATCGGATTACTATTTAATAACAGTTATATTATAATCATATTTAAGAAATTACTGTTTATGAATTTTAATAAAAAAACAGAAAATAAGGTTGACGGGTCAACCCAAACCCAAACCCTTTTGGCCCGTCATGAAATTTAATTCATTTTGATCTATCATGCCAAAAGGGCCTTGAAGTTAGAGGTGTCAATCGTGTCGGGTTGGTGGGTTGAAATGTGCAACCCGAACCCGACCCATATTATTGTTCGTGTCAAAGATTTCAACCCTAACCCACACACACATATATTCGGCTCAACCCGAACGCGACCTGTTTAACCCATTTTTTATATGAGTCATACATGTTGACAAGTTATAAGTGGGTTATCGGTAACGTGTTTAATGGTGAGTATAAGTGGGACGAGCATATAATGACGTAACTAACATTATTATACTAACCATGCAAAATGGAAAACGGGGCAAAAAACAAAAATATAAAAGTTTCTTTTTTTTTTAATACTTAAACGGGTTAACGGGTCAACGAGAACCCAACCTGTTTTTAATATGGAACCCGATCCGTTTTTTAAACGGGTCGTGTTAGTCGACCCAAAACCTATTTATTTTCGTGTCGGGTTCCGGTCAGGTTTTGGGTCGTGTCAAGAATTGCCGTTCCTACTTTTAAGTCCCATCATTTTTAAAAGAAATCTATATTAAATCAGTAATTTAACAACTTTATCTAAAAAGGGAACTTTAGGGAAACACCCCGAACCCTTTTGGTCCATCCAAAATATATCCCACTTCAACCTATCAAACCATATGGACCATTGAATCCAATCATATTCCAAAAGAAACCTAAACAAGGACCATAAATTTAATGTTTCTTATCTAAAATAAGATGAGACAACCCGAACCCTTTCATTTTGTTTTCAAATTATACCCATGTCAACGTATCATATAATGTTAAAGAAGATGATAAATCTTATCATGTTACTAAAAAGTATAAAAAAAATGAAAATAAGATTTTACCCGTAAAGCCATCTTCTTGAGCTTGTTCATTGCAGAGAACTGTTTCAAGCGCGATAATACTGCAGAATCAAGGGGCTTATCGGGTGCGATTTTGTCATCAACAATCCATGGGTGGCCTGTTAAAGCAAGCAAACGTAAATTAGTAAAATAAATTAAATCATTTTTAATAACTTCATTAGCAATTCTTGTGATCCAAAGTTGCTTACATAAAACTTCATGGGCCGTAAGCCTTTTCTTAGGATTTCTATCGAGCATTTTCCTGATAAGATCTTTCGCACTGTCGGTGATTGCAGGCCACGGCTCAGATTCAAAATCCAATTTTGCTTGCAGTATCTGACGGAAGATGCCCATTTCAGTTTCTGTAGATAAAAATACACACATTTTAAGAAAAGGGTTATGACTTTGATTATAAATTAAACGGATTAGAGTAAAAAATTACAGATATACCTGCCCAAAAGGGAGGAACACCACTCAGTAAGATGTACAAAATTACCCCTGCGCTCCAAACATCAGATTCGGGCCCATAATGCTTGCGTAAAACCTCTGGTGCGACATAGTAAGGGCTCCCAACCACATCCCGAAACGTTTCACCTAAGTTTGGAACAAAAAAACATGAGTTATTTTAGACGATGAAAAGAAGTCTCTTTCGCTTTTTGGGTGTGCTTTTGTTGTTTGAAGTTGGAAAAATACGACAATCATTGTTTTGCGAGTTTGAACCTCTAACTACCCTTAATTTTAATCGATAGATTGTACAACTTCTATACTTCCATGACTACAATCATTTCAAAAACAAACATCCTGAAACTTATTAAGATATGCATTTTTTAAACAGTGCACCGACAATGCATCATAAACATGATTCTAAGAAAGAACTCATTAGAATTGTGAGATTGAAAAGAACTTGAAGCATCCAATTTTAAGAAAAGAAAATACCAACCACCGCATCATTAAAAGACAGAACAAGGACATCACAGACTTAAATGCATTTCATACCAATTTACTCAACCAAGGACATCAAAGTATTATACTATATGATTATATATCTACTACATATTCACATCTAAATTACAAGATACAATTCATCAAAAATAAAAAAGTCAAAATTAATGAATTATATCACCCACAATAACAAATTAATGATCAAACATTAGAGAACATAAAGTCTAAAATCAAAACATACAAAACCAAAAACATAAAATCATTTAGATATTAAAAGTTAAAACATCAAACAACAAAAGAAAATAAAAGTCCAAAATTTATCAAATAACATTAACATATCAAACCTGGTTTGTAGAACACAGACAAGCCAAAATCAGTGGCTTTAAGAGTAGCATCTTCATGAGTTGTAGAAAACAAGAAGTTTTCAGGCTTAAGATCCCTATGCATAACACCCAAAGAATGACAAGCCTCAACAACACCAACAATAGTCTTAATCAACTTTGCAGCCTCTCTTTCACTATAATGCCCCTTTTGAACAATCCTATCAAACAACTCACCACCAGCACACAACTCCATAACAATATGCACATACAAAGCATCTTCATAAGTCCCTTTAATCCTCACAACATTAGGGTGTTCAGACAAATGGTGCATTATTTGAATCTCCTTCAACACATCCTCATAATCCTCTCTGCATATAAGTTTCTTTTTGGGGATTGATTTGCAGGCATATGCAACACCTGTTGATTTCTCTGTGCATAGATGGGTTGTACCAAACTGACCCTGACCCAACTTTCTTCCGATTGTGTACAACTGTTGCAAGATTGGGGTTTTTTGCTTCAGAACCCAAAAGGGTTTTGAACTTGATTGTTGTGGGTTCATGGGTTTCTTCAAGATTGGGGGGTTTGTGGACTGTGATGAAGTAGAAGTTGAAGAAGATGACATTTTTTGTTGTAAAGTTTGGAACTTTATCAAATGGGAATGCAAGATTTCTTCAAGTTTCAAGATTTATGATGAAAAAAGATGGAATTGGTGATCATGAACAGAAAAAGATTGAATTTTTTGGGGACCCAGATCGGTATTATCCGGAGAAGGAAGTTACTACTTCATGGTTGTTCTGAAAGTAGAGAGAGAAAGAGGGAAATAATGGAAAAATGGGTTTTTTTTCTTGGTGATAGTGAGATGAATGAAAGCTTTCTCTCTCAATATAACTTTTTTTTTTTCTCTTTTAGGAGATTAGGAGATGGAAATAGACCAAGTCTACACATAGATTCAATGTGTTTCTTGAAAAAAAAAAGATTATTATTTTTGAAAATAATAAATGGTTGGTGATATTTTTTGTTTTTATTAATTGATAAGGTTTTTTATGATTTAAGTTTTTTCTTTTTTTTTGAAACGTGAATATTCTACTAGAGGGGGCCAGGGATTTTGAACCAATTAATTGATATGATAATGTGGTTTTTAAAAGAATAAAGATTAAGTCATTTCAATCCAAATTTTATTAACTGCTGCAAAACTGCTTGAGTCTATTATAAATTCTTTTTATGTATATTGTATAAAATTAAAATTAAAAGTAAATCTCTTAAAAAACGGTTATGAAGCTTTATACTATTTTATTATAACTTTTCTTTTTAAATTATAAATTCTTGTATATTGATTAAAATTAAAACTAAATCTCTTAAAAAACGGTTATGAAGCTTTATACTAGTTTAGAGTTAATTACATAGTTAGTCCCTGTGGTTTGCACAAAATAGCATATTTGGGTACTAATAGTTTGAAATCACCTTCTAGGGTATTAACTTTTCATTTTGTAACGTTTGGAGGTATTAACCTCTAGGGTATTAACATAGTTAGTCCATGTGGTTTACACAAAATAACATAGTTAGGTACCCATAAGGTTAATACCTTATGATGTGATTTTAAACCTAAAAATAACGTTAATACCTCCAAATGTTATAAAATGAAAAGTTAATACCCTAGAGTGTGATTTTAAACTATTAGTACCTAAGTATGTTAATTTGTTCAAACCATAAGGACTAACTATCTAATTAACTCTACTATTTTATTATAACTTTTCATTTTAAATTTAATCTGAAGTAAATTTACATCTGATAAAAAAAAGTTACTAAATAAAAGTCAAGTTTTGTAATTTTCCAAATAGGTCACTCAGGTTAGGTTTTACTTTTTTTATGAAAAACTCACAATCGAAAAATCATATCTTTAAAGATGAGAAATTTTAAGTGAATTGAATAAAACAATATCGAAAAATAATTATTATTTGTGTTTTTATATTTTATAGATAGATGCTATGCAAGAAAAGAAAAAGTTTATATGTAATTTTATTTCTTTAATTAACTATATGATGGTACACTTCTATGAAAGATTCCACTGGTGATGTTTGGATTAATTTTCTCTTGAAAAAAGCAAAAGAAGAAAACGATAAAAACATGGCAAATGCGTCCATCGATCTTTGCATTATGAAAACTCTTTTAAAGTTGGATTATTGTACATTTTCTACTTATTTTATTATTTGTACAATAAAAGAGAAAAAAACTTATACTATGGGCTTGACACTATGTTAAACTATATGGTTTTCGGATTTGAACATATATCTTTTAACACGTTTCTATGCACCATAAGATATTAATACAAAGCTATTTCAGAATTTACGCAAATAAAGAAAGAGATATATTTTTTGCATAACAAAGAAATTGATCCACCAAAGAAAGAGAATTAAATGGTTCATAAATTAAGAATATTTTTGTGTGAATGGAAAGTCATTCAAGTGTTTTGTTTCATACATAACTAGTTTAAAACCCCGTCTTTTACACGAGTTGCATAAATTTAATTTTATATAATAAACGATACAGTTATTTCTTTAAAATACCTCGTATATTGCACGATTTAAATAAATATAATATAATCGATTAACGCATACGGTTGTGAAGACATGTATTTAAATGATAAATTCGATGCACTATTTACTTATTAAAATTTTAATTGGTTATTTTTTTTATTATTAGATTAGAGACATATGTATTACACGTGGTAGAACCACTAAAATATTAGATGATTACTAATAAGCAAAAAAATAAAAGAAATAATAAATAAATAAGAGAGTTCTATAAAGTTTGTGATTTAATATAATTTTCTTATTTTGTATCCTATTATATATTAAATAATAATAGTATTAAAAATTATAATTCAACTAAATCTAATTTAATTGAGAATAAAAAATTATATGTTTATGTGGTTCTACAAAGGAAAAAAAAAACTTCTTCTATCTCCTACGAAAAAGGAAAATACAAGTTATATATTATTATTAATTCGAAGTTTGATAAAAAAAAGTTTTTATTTTTGTCTAAATTATATTTAGTTAAACTATTGTCTAACAGAAAAAAGAAATTAAAAAATAAGATAAGGAGATTACTGATTCAAAATTTGATAAAAAAAAAGTTATTATCGTTATTTAAATTATATTTAGTTAAAGTATTATTTAATAGGGAAAATAAACTGAAAAATAAGATAAGAAGGCACCAGAGATTGACATGTGTCAAAAAAAAAAGATTTTTATTTATTAGTATAGAAAGATTTCATATCATTCATTTATGTAGTTCAATTGACGTTTGTCATCGCCCTCTAGCATGAATGGATAAGATATTCGCGACACCAATCACCGTCTGGCATCGTTTGAAGAGGATTCACATAAGACGTGTGGCTTTTGCAGCTGATTTAACAAAGAAAATACCTAAAATACCCTTTTTTACTGTGTAAAACGTCGTTACCATATATACACATTGTTCCTCAGTTATGTTGGATATTAATTAATTAATACAACAACAACAACAACCATACCCAGTAAAATCTCACAAATAGCAAAGCTACTTACAGGGTCTGGGGAGGGTGGGATGTAGACAGACCTTGCCTCTATCCATAGGGATAGAGAGGCTGCTTCCAGAGAGACCCTCGGCTCGACAACAAACAACAAACCAACACATCAAGTCAAAGAATATAGAATATAGAAATAAGAAGTCCCCCATACCAAGAGATTGATCCGAGCGACACAATATAATGTAAATCATGTATAATAGCATGCATACAACATCATTTGGACATAAACACAAGAAGGCAATCACCGGAAAAGTCCCTTAAAGAGTAAGAAAAACCTACCTCCTTAAAATACACCTAAGACCTTACTGCAATATCTCCTAGAAGTCCTTAACCCTAATCCTACGCCTCCACGAAGTCCTATCTTGGACCATGTCCACAGAAAGATGCAACTCTACTAAATCATGCCTAATCTGCTCATCCCATGTCAGTTTGGGTCTGCCTCTTCCTCTCCTCCCCTCAACAGTAAGAGTTTCCACTACTCTAACTGGTGCCGTCGTTTCCCTCCGCTTCACATGCCCAAACCATCTCAATCTCCCCTCCTTAATCTTCTCCGATATACTAGCCACTCCTAATCTTTCCCTAAAAACCTCATTTCTTATCCGATCTAACCTCGTGTGTCCACACATCCACCTTAGCATCCTCATCTCTGCTACCTCCATCTTGCGCGCTTGTGTCTTCTTGATAGCCCAACAGTCTGTTCCATATAGCATAGCGGGCCTGACTGCTACCCTGTAAAATTTCCCCTTTAATTTAGTTGGGAACCTCCTATCACACAATACCCCACTGGCTGCCCTCCATCTACACCAGCCAGCCTGTATGCGATGGGTTACATCACTATCTATGTCGCCATCCCTTTGTACCAACGACCCCAGATACTTAAATCTAGTTACCCGCGGGACCAGTTGATCCTCAATGGTGATTTGAGTGTCATCGTCGTCGGCTACACCACTGAAATCACAGTGTAGATACTCAGTCTTAGATCGACTAATCCTTAGACCCTTGCCCTCTAAGGCTACTCGCCACTCCTCTACCCTCACGTTCAGGCACTGTTTATTCTCTGCAATCAACACAATATCGTCTGCAAAAAGCATGCACCACGGAACTGTCTTCTGAATCAACTTGGACAACTCATCCAAGACAACCGCAAAAAGATAAGGGCTCAACGCAGACCCTTGGTGGAGTCCTACCTCCACAGGAAAGAAGTTTGTATCTCCTACAGGCGCGCGGACACTAGTTTCCGTTCTATAGTATGTATCCTTAATTAAGTCTATAAATTTCCCCGGTAGCCCTCGGCCCTCCAAACTATCCCAAATCAATTGGCGTGGGACAGTGTCATATGCCTTTTCCAGGTCGATAAACACCATATGTAAATCTTGCTTCTTCGCTCTATATTTTTCCATCAACCTCCTTAGAATATGTATCGCTTCTGTAGTTGACCTCCCTTTCATGAATCCAAATTGGTTTACTGAAACCTGAGTTTCTCTTCTAATTCTAGTTTCAATTACCCTCTCCCAGAGCTTCATAGTGTGACTTAGCAGTTTGATTCCTCTGTAGTTCCCACAACACTGAGCGTCTCCTTTATTCTTGTATAAAGGCACCACGACGCTATTCCTCCACTGATTTGGCATTTTTCCAGTCTTGAAAATACAATTGAACAAAAGTGTTAACCATCGGACTCCTTCTTCCCCCAAACACTTCCACACCTCAATCGGTATGTTGTCCAAACCCACTGCCTTTCCTCTTCCCATCTTCATAAGTGCCCTCCTCACCTCGTCATGTGTGATCCTCCTTCAGTAGCAATTATTCTGTTGTCGCCTTTGAATCCTGGGATTGCTGCTATCTTGTTGGTATGCCCTACCATTGTTGAAAAGATTATGGAAGTAGGTTTGCCATCTCAACTTAATGTCATGTGCCTTGACTAAAACACGTCCATCCTCACCTTTGATAAACTTTACTACTCCTAGATCTTGTCTTCTTCGCTCCCTAGCTTTAGAAATCTTGAACATATCATGCTCCCCCTCCTTCCTTTCCAAACGTTCGTACATTTGTTTATAGGCTGTGTTTTTTGCATCGGTCACCGCCTTTTTCGCTTCCCTTTTTGCCTTCTTGTATATCTCCCTTACCCTCAGCCGTTCCTCCTCATCTGTGCACCTCAAAAGCTCTCTAAACTCTGTTGCTTATCCTTTATTTTGGTATGCACGTCTTCATTCCACCACCAGGACTCCTTATGACCACCAGTCTTTCCTGTTGTGACCCCTAGCGTCTCATTCGCCACTGTAGTGATCGTAGTCGCCATAGCCTCCCACATCCGGTTTGCGTCGTCGCCTAGTTGCATCAATGTCATCGAGTTAACTTTATCTCTAAACATCATACTTTTTTCTCCCTTCAAGTTTCCCCGACGGATCCTAGGTCTGGTTTTCCTCTCCCCCTCAGTTAGCCTTACTTTTAGGGCTATATCTGCTACTAGCAAATGATGTTGAGTCGCTGCAGTCTCCCTTGGTATAACTTTGCAGTCCATCCACATCCGTCGATCTTCCTGCCTCATCAAAAAATAGTCGATTTGCGTGTTACGTCCTCCGCTACTAAAAGTGATCAAATGAGATTCTCCCTTTCTAAAGAACGAGTTTATAATATTAGGGTAAGGATAGTGTAAAAAGGGCCTAAAGCGTGAGAAGTGTAAGAAGTGTATTATAACACTGTATATAATACTATATAACACCATATAACACCATATAAACACCGTATAACAATATGTAGCACCATATAATACCATATAACACTATGTAACACTATATATCATTATATAACAAATATAACACTATAGGTTGTCTGATAGCATGTCTATGATAGATGTATAGTGTCATATTTGTTATATAATGATATATAGTGTTACATAGTGTTATATGGTATTATATGTTGTTACATATTGTTATACGGTGTTTATATGGTGTTATATAGTATTATATATAGTGTTATAATACACTTCTCACACTTCTCACACTTTGAGCACTTTTTACAGGATCCTCTACCTATAATATTAATTAATATAGTATATAAATAATAAAATGTATCTTGTTTTACATCAGTTTTTTTATATGGTATGCAAGTCTAAATTAATATTTTAACAACTAAAGGACAATTATAACGATGGTAGTGTTCAAAACAAAAACCTAAGAGCATGAATCTCAAAATATTCTAATATGATTGAAAAAAAAGTGTATTCTCCCTCACTCCAATCCTAAAAAACCTACAATTCACGTAATGTCTTTTATCCCGCTAAGAGCATTCACATCCAATCCACTAAAAATATACATACATTTCACTAAAAAACAACTCTTATATCAATATATTTCCACTAAAAACAAATACTTTTTCTCTCTTCTTTTCAATATATATTACATTTTTCTCTCTCTTTCACTCAGTGTGTGAACAGTGTCCCCCCAAATATACAGATTAACAGTAATATTTTCTCTCTCCTCTACTCACAACCACTTTTTATACTCTTTACATTTTAAAAACCTCACACACTATATATGATGGACTGGATGGGAATGCTCTAAGAGCATTCATATCCAAATAACTAAATTATGTGTGTGGTATTTTTAAAATATAAAGAGTATAAAAAGTGGTTGTAAGTGGAGGAGAGAGAAAATGTTACTGTTCATCTGTATATTTAGGGGGACAGTGTTCACCCTCTATAATTTTTTAATATATTTTGAAAGTGGTTGTGAGTGGAGGAGAGAGAAAAGATAATGATAAAGGTATAAAAAAATATTATTTAATTGAAAATGAGAGAGAAAATGTAGTGTTTTTTAGTATAATTTAGGGTGAAAATATGGTGGATTGAATGTGAATGCTCTAAGGTTCTAAAACTATTAATATTAATGCAGCTATGTCGTAAAATTTTACATGGTTGTATGTTATGTAATTCAAATTAAGAGAGAAAATTGTATTTGTTGTATATTTATGATCAGACATTACATCACAACTTATAGCAAATACACTGCACTACGTATAGAAACTATTTAATGAGAATTGTTGGAAATTAGCCTTGATGAACAAGGGTATCGAGATCTTTGTTGTCAATAGCTAACTTGGGAAATGATGTGAAACTGAAAGTCAATGAATTCAAGATTGTCACGGAGCAAATGCATTCGTTCCAAAGATGTGTTGCTATAAGCGGCCTCGAGGGCTGTTCAGATTTGATGAGCGGTTGAGAGACCGAGTATCTCAGCAATCGTTTCTTCGGTGAGGGAGGAATGTAGGACAAGAACGACCTGTTGATCGTTAACGAACCAAGCCGAGTAGGCTGGATTTGGTTGTTCTTTTGAATCAAGGGTGATGGTTTTCAGAGGTGGAGAGATAGAACCATCGATGTAACCGATTAGTTCTTGATTAGCGAGGAGGGGTAAGATTTGGTTGTGCCAATAGAGATAGTTGGTGGAAAAGAGTTTGAGGGTGAGCATGTGGAGTATGGTGGCCATCGGAAGTTTAGTGCCGGTGGTGGTGGTGGAGGAGGAGGATGGAGTTGTCGACATGGTGGGTGATGTGCGTGAAGTGTGTTATATTTTTAGATGTATATTTTAAGCCCTTTTTACACTTTTTAGCCAAGTTTTAAATTTATAAACACGATATTCACTAACACTAAACACACATATGGGCAAGTGCACCCATTGTGGACGTAGTATAGTGTTGGTAAGATACCGAGGTCGTCCAAGGACACAAGAGCTTTTAGTACCGGTTTATCCTCAACGTCTAATCAAATCAAAATGTTAGAAAAAACATTTTTAAACTAGAAAAATAAAACTAACTAAAAATGCTGAAAAAGAAAATAAAAGTAAAAACAGATAGACAAGATGAATCACTTGGATCCGACTCGTGTGTAGTGTAACCTTTGATTATTTTTGCACTTTTGCACTTGTTTAAAAGATTATCTTAGTTATTGTAGTAGGCCCCTCTTTTGAAGGTGACGTTAACCTCAACCCAGTAGTTTGAGTCAGCAAGGATACAATCCTAAAGGGTCGGATTATTGAAAGATAATTAATTAAGTTATTAATGCATAATGTGGTAGGCCCCTCTTTTGAAGGCGACGTTACCCTCGGCTAAGTAGTCTGAGTCAGCAGGGATACAGTCCTAAGTAGCTGGGTTAAAGTTTTAATAGTAGTTTAACTTATGAAGGGATCAAGGAGTTTGGACCCCCGCCATCCAATACCGTTGGGTATTGAAGGAGGTCCTACTAAATTTGACCCAGGTCCTTTGCAGGATCTTTACACTGAACAATGGCAAGACTTTTACCAAACTGTTCCCTTAACCCCCGACCAGGTAGCCAACATACCTCCATATAGACCGTGGAGATATGAATGGTGAAAATCTTTTATTTTATATAGACAATAAAATAATGCCAAGACACCACGGACAAACGATAAGGAAGAATCACCTTCAACATAAGAAACTAGTAATTAAAGTCATTAATACAAATTCAATTAAAAAGTGCAAAAGATTAAAAATAAAACGTATTACACTAAACACTTGTCTTCACCAAGTGATGTAAGAGACTTAGGCAAACATGGTCTTTGATTGTCAAGAACTCTTACAATCAATCTTGGATCCCGAGACGACTCACACACTCTATGATGGCCAATGGATGATGGTGGTGGATGATGGTGTTGTGATGGTGGTGGGTGGTGGGTGAAGTGTGAGAGAGGTGGTGTGCCACGGGATGGGTTGCAAGAGCTCCAAGCACTCCTATTTATAGGCTGAACAGAAGCTCGGGCACGGCCCCGTGTCCATCCCACTCTCTCTCTCTTCATTAATTGCAATTCGCAATTTCATTAAATGCGTCTGCAACAGTTGACCACGCCCCCGTGTCCGCTGAGCACGGCCCCGTGGTGGGCAATAGAAGCTTCTACCAGTTTGTCTTTTATGCTGACACTTGGGCACGCCCCCGTGCTCACTGAGCACGGGGCGTGTTCAGTCTCCTGTCTTCTTGTTTTGCTTTGGGAAGATGCTGTCGGGAGGTCGGGCATGCCACGTTTGTTCCTTTTCTTGTATTTATGTTAGATTTAGCTGTCTTTTTGCTTCTTTTGTTCATTTGAGCTCTTTTAATCCTGAAAATACAAAAGGAAGACAAAAGCACACTTTTTCCAACATTAGTACTAAAAAAGTGTTAGTTTTATGCCACAATTGATGTAATTTATATGTTGCATTTTGTGCACATCAAATAACCCCACACTTGAATCTTTGCTTGTCCTCAAGCAAAACTCTTTATAATGTGGCTTTTTCACTCCCAAATGGAATGGGTAGAAGAGAAGGTTTTTGGGCTTGTCATAGAGTGTCGGGATTTCCAAGATTCTTTAGTTAGGTTTTATTTTTATCTATTTACAATCCTATTCGTCATGATTTATTAAAAACGTTTCATAGGATAAATTACTTATTAGGGCATAACATACCTTTTTAAAATTCCATTTATATACAACTTCACATACCTCACGGGGGATCACTCAACACTCGGCCGAAGGTGTATTTTTAGTGAATCACTCGAGAGTGGCATGGAACTCACTCCTACCATAAGCTTGCCAAGCAATCAATCCTCCTCCTTTTTAACTATATACCTTTGTAAATATCAAGAGGACTTTTTGGGTGAAGGGTTAGGCTTGGGCTAAAGGTGGGTGGTTGGGTTAGTGGTTAGTGAAAGGGCGAAAAGCGTAAAAAGCGTCGGTTTTTGAAATACTTTTTATTTTATTTTGATGAACCATTTCTTTCAAACAAAGTAATTTTTTTGATGAACTTGTTTGTTTATTTGGTTTCATCATCAATATATATATATATATATATATATATATATATATATATTCAAGTCATAAGAAAAACCGAGCTTTGTTACTAAAAGAAAGGGTTAAAATAAACAGGTTTAGGTAGGTAAAAAGGGTGATTGTTTTGGGTTAAGAAATGAAAAGGTTTAGTCTCAAAGGGGTTAACTAGGAGGATTTTGGGTAGGTGGTAAAAAAAAATTGAAAAATAATGGTGTAGAAAGATAAAGGGTTAGTCCTAATACCTCCATCATTTACTTACTTGGGTTTAAGTTGGTAAGGACCGGGAATGCATTGTCGTGGCAAGTTCTAGAGTCGTACGAACCAAGCGGCTATTCACACAAGAAACGAAAAATGAGCATTTAGTGTAAAGATATGTATTTGTATGCTCAATAAAGGCTCAAAACTCACTTTTGTGGGAATGGGTTTTTATGTGATCAAGTATATATAATCAAATTTTAACTAAGCTTGTCATGTCGTTTCATAATTTTCTTATGTTGGTTCTTTTTATCACGACGCTATCGGTTGTAAACTTGTAAAAATATAACCTTGTTAAAACTTGAAATTCCCAACTTAAACTTAGACAAGTAAAAAAAATGAAAATTTTTTGAAAAAAATTTGGGGTGATTAGCGGTTCCAATAGAGTTTTGTGTAAGGCTTGTTGATTAGGACTTGCAAGATTCAAAGTTTTAGCATCCCGCCACACTTAAATTACACATTGTCCTCAATGTGTCTCAAAAATGAGTTTTTAGGTTGATTGAATGTATAAAAAGGTGTTAAAAGCAAAATTTTATGTTACTTGCACACTGGACACGGCCCCGTGGTGACCGGGCACGGCCCCGTGTTCAGGTGCCAGTGACAAAATTTAGTTAAGAGAAACAGAAGCCTGGACACGGGGGCGTGTTCAGTGAACGCGGCCCGTGTCCAGTTACCTGAACTGGGCGTTTTCTGCAGATTGTGCAGTACGGGGCCGTGTTGGGAGGACGGACACGGCCCGTGCTGAACTTGCTGTAATGAAGAAATTTTTGTCGGATGACCCTGTTTTTGTGCATGGGGTGATGTTTCTCGTTTCCCTTGTTATCCTTGACGATCCCGAGTGTGTTTTATTCCTGCAATTTAAAATTAAACTAAAAATTAATCTAAGCTAAACTAAGGATAGTTCCGCGGAATGCCTCCGTGGTGCGCCACGTTTATAAGGGTCCTTGGCTAGACCCAAAGTGAGGTCATATATTTTTCGAGCGGGATGTTTTGCATCCTATGTTGCACCGTCGGAGAGCATCATCCAAACTCGAATCAATGACCTTCATGTAATTGACCGAGTCATCATCCTCTACTCTCTTCCCGACTCCAAACTTCACTTCCTTATCCCCAAACTTCAAAGTAAGTGTTCCGTCACTCATGTCTACCACTGCTTGTGCGGTGGCTAGAAATGGCCTCCCTAGTATGAGGGGGACTTTGGTGTCTTCTTCCATATCTAGTATGACAAAGTCGGCCGGGTAGAAGAAATTGTCGACTTTGACCAATAGATTTTCAGCGACACCTTGCGGGTATTTGAAGGATCTGTCGGCAAGTTGTATACTCATCTTGGTAGGGCTTGTTTTGCCTAGGCCGAGTCGTTTGAACATTGATGTAGGCATGAGGTTAATGCTAGCCCCAAGGTTGGCTAGTGCATTACGAACGGGGGATTCCCCGATCGAGCAAGGAATTGTGAAGCTTCCAGGATCAATCTTCTTTTGTGGGAATTTGTTGAGTAAGAGGGCGGAGCATTCTTCGCCTAAGTTAACTAAGTGCAATGATTCAATTTTCTTTTTATGAGTGAGGAAGTCCCTCATGAATTTTGAGTATTTAGGCATTTGAGTTAGGACTTCGATAAAAGGAATATTAACATGCAATTGTTTTAGTAGATTTTCGAATTTTGCGAATTGCTCATTGGTCTTTTGACGAATTAACCTACCGGGGTATGGAACCGGAGGAGCCTTGGTAGGCTCTTGAATTAGAGGAGAAGCCTTTTCTTGTTGGGGCGGTGTTGTGCTTCCCTCAGTTGGTGGTGGTGGAGCTTCTTCGGAACCCACGGTACGGTTTCTTAATGTTATGAGATGGACTTGTGCTTTTGGGTTTGTTTCGGTATTACTTGGTAACGCGCCTTGTGGTCTCTCGGAGAAATTTTGAGCTAATTGATTTATTTGTTTTTCAATGTTTTGTATACTAGCTTGTTGATATCTAAAATTCTATTCCAATTGTTGAAATCGATTCGAGTTTTTCTTTTCAGTGTCGGAGATGAGGCGAGATACAGTATCTTCAAGCCTTTCTCGTCTACCTTGTTGTTGAGGGAAATTTTGTGACTCATTTCTTGGTTGTTGAAAGTTTATTCGTTGGTTTAGGTTTTGTTGGTTGCTACTATTGCCGGGTTCTTTCCAACCAAGGTTAGGGTGGTTACGCCATCCTTGGTTGTAGGTACCCGTTGGAGGACCCGACGGCCTAGGTCTGTTATCAATGTAGTTTACCGACTCTTGTTGATCATCTGTTTCTTTCATACAACTCCAATTTTCATGTGGCCCACCACACCCTTCACAAGCCATAACCGAGACCGTTTTTGTCATTTCTAACTTTTTGATTTTTGAAGAAAGGGCCTCGATTTGGGCTTGTAAAGAAATGCTTTCGTTAACCTTATGGGCGCCCGGGGCAATAGATTTATTGCCTCGGGGAGTGTGCCACTGAAAATTGGTTTGGGCAATTTCCTCAATTTGATTGTATATTTCATGTGGGTGGCGATTACCTAAAAGTTCCCCGGAGCTAGAGTCAAGTGTTTGTCTTGTGTGTGGCAACAACCCATTGTAGAAAGTGGATAATTGTTGCCATACCGCAAGACCATGATGAGGACACTTTCGCAATAACTCCTTGAACCTTTCCCAAGTTTCATATAAGGATTCCCCATCCTCTTGTGAATAAGTATTAATTTCAGTCATTAATTTAGCCGTTTTAGCGTGAGGGAAATACTTATATAGAAACTTTTGGGCTAGTTCATCCCAGGTGTTTACCGAACCAACTGGGAGGGCGTTGAGCCAAGCTTTTGCTCGGTCTTTTAGTGAAAATGGAAACATTCGAAGGCGTATGGCGTCATTTGATGCTCCATTGATCCGAAAGGTATCACATATTTCTATGAAATTAGTAATATGTAGATGGGGATCCTCGTCCGCAAGCCCATGGAAGGTTGCGGAGTTTTGAAGCATTTGTATCAAATGTGGCCGAAGTTCGAAGTTGTTAGCTTCAACATTCGGTGCATTGATAGCGGCGCCGAGATTACCCACGGTGGGTCGTAGGTAATCCATGAGGGTACGTTGGTCCGCCATTAGAAGTGGGTCCCCCGAAACCTTCTCTTGGTTTTTAGCTTTAAGTCTCTTTCTGAGAAAGCGTTCGGGTTCTTCTAGAGGTTCTTTTATGTCTCTACTAGAACTGGAGCTCATACACTACGTAGAAAGTTCAGATGTGGTGTCTGGTTCCAAGTCCTGCAATAAAAACAGAAAAGAATGTTGGTCAGGAAGTTCACCACGGCCCCGTGCTCAGAGAACACGGCCCGTGGTCGGAGATACAACGATTGTTTTCCGGATCCCTGTTACTGGAAAGTTGGACACTGCCCCGTGTTGCACCGACACGGCCCCGTGCTCAGCTCTCTGTAACTCGGAAAATAAAAACTGCCAGTGACACTGCTGGGCACGGCCCGTGCTGAGCTTTGCAGAAACTGAAAAATTAAGAAAATAAAAAAAATAAATAAAAATAAAATAGAAAAAAATGATTAGGCCGCTGATTCCTAACTTTGTTAAAATCCTTGTGTCCCCGGCAATGGCGCCAAAAACTTGATGCGTGTCAGTGTGTATATATTTTAGATGTATATTTTTAGCATTTTTACACTTTTTATCCAAGTTTTAAATTTATAAACACGATATTCACTAACACTAAACACAGATATGGGCAAGTGCACCCATCGTGGACGTAGTATAGTGTTGGTAAGATACCGAGGTCGTCCAAGGACACGAGAGCTTTTAGTACCGGTTTATCCTCAACGTCTAATCAAATCAAAATGTTAGAAAAAGATTTTTAAACTAGAAAAATAAAACTAACTAAAAATGTAGAAAAAGAAAATAAAAGTAAAAACAGATAGACAAGATAAATCACTTGGATCCGACTCGTGTGTAGTGTAACCTTTGATTATTTTTGCACTTTTGCACTTGTTTAAGAGATTATCTTAGTTATTGTAGTAGGCCCCTCTTTTGAAGGTGACGTTACCCTCAACCCAGTAGTTTGAGTCAACAAGGATACAATCCTAAAGGGTCGGATTATTGAAAGATAATTAATTAAGTTATTAATGCATAATGTGGTAGGCCCTCTTTTGAAGGCGACGTTACCCTCGGCTAAGTAGTCTGAGTCAGCAGGGATACAGTCCTAAGTAGCCGGGTTAAAGTTTTAATAGTAGTTTAACTTATGAGGGGATCAAAGAGTTTGGACCCCCGCCATCCAATACCGTTGGGTATTGAAGGAGGTCCTACTAAATTTGACCCAGGTCCTTTGCAGGATCTATACACTGAACAATGGCAAGACACTTACCAAACCGTTCCCTTAACCCCCGACCAGGTAGCCAACTGTAACACCTCGAAATTTTGTGTCCCATAATGCGTTAACACGTGTCGTGAGTTTACACGTGGCATTAAATATTTAATAAAGGACTAAAGTTGACAAACCTTGAAAGTATGTAAATTCGAGGGTTATAAATATCAACGAAGGGTAAATATACTGTATAGTAGCCCTAAGTGATGCTCCTACCTTCAAACGAATAAATCATGGATCGTACGGAGCGAAACGCGGGAGAAAGTGAGAGATTACAAGCTACAGGGGTTAATTGTGTCAACATGTTTAATTTATACCTCTGAGTGACCCTTTGACGAACCCGAGGCTTTGTAACAGTAAAATACGCTCACTAGAATGTGCTACGTAAATCTCGCGAAGTTCCGTTTTAAAACGAGAAAGTTATGATCAAATTCGTATGAGAGGGGTTAAAAGCGTCAACAATAAAAGTTAAGGCTTTTCGGATAGTAATTAAACTAACTGGGGACTTAACAGTGCGGGTAAATGGCACGAGGCCCTTAATTGTAATTAACCGAGGGCCAAATCGCAAAGTTACCCCTTCGAACCCGAAAGGTCAGGTTAATGATTACGAAAGATTCGGTTAATCATTACAAAAGATTTAAAAATCTTTGAAAACAGGCCTCAGGCGGCCCGCCTGAGTGAAACAAGCAAGTTGAAGCGGGCCGCGAGCCACCTGTGGATACATTTCCTGACATGAAGATCCAGGCGGCCCGCGTGCAAGTAGCCTGAATCTAATGCGGGACGCGTACAAGTCCCAGATGCAGAAACTTTGGACAGACTTGTTGTTTGAAGTTGTGAACGATCATATGTGCAATAAATGAGGCATGGGCGCCCTCTACTTGCCTCCTAGCACCAAGGGCCACCTGCTGATCATCCATGCTCCATTGTAGGGTGAGTTGTGATGATCCTAAGCCTCATTTTTCACTATAAAAGGCAAGACATTGTGCATAAGTGAAACACACCTCAAAACCTGCCTTCTGATCATTCTTGGAGCTCTCAAGCTTTCCTCTATCATTCTCAGTCGTGCACCAAGCTTCTGTAAGTTGCCTAACCCTTTGTGGTTTCATTTTTCCATAGTTTTAGCCTAAAAGTCAATCCGTCGTAACTAACGATTGACTTTGCGATAAATCACGAATGGTCCAGTGGTTTGTCGAATCAAAGATAGTTATATGATGGTAATCATGTGGGCATTAAAACCCTAAAAGGGCACCCTCTGATTCCCACCCTAACTAGTCCGAATGTCGAGTCAAACGTGCTTAGAAAAAGTCAATAGAAATGTCATTTTGCGATTTCTTGCATAATCTGTAATATAGATGATATGTAACCTGTTTGAACACTCATAAAACATGATAATAAGTATATAAACTAGTCTAAGCTTGTTTGATCCGACCATTTTCTGTTTAGACCCGGTTCGGAGCCGAAAGTCGCAAAAGTTTGACTTTTGCATTGACTTCAGTTCTGACCCGTTAAAGTTTATTTAGATATGCCTTAGGACTCTCTTAGGACCAGGTTACATGATGGTATAACCCTCTGTGACCGGTTCGCTGTTTGTCCGAGTCTTTTACACATTTCCGTTAAATGCTTAAAAGTTGACCGTAACGCCCTTTTTAAATTAAAACGAGAATTTCGGACACGTGAACAGATCATAACCTTGGTTACTGATTTCTAAGAATGTCCCTAAAATTTCACGTCAATCCGAGGTCCAGAATAGGAGTTATGCTAAATAGCGCAAATTGCGAAACTTTAGTAATTAAATAGCGCAATTAGCATAACGCCTATCTAAACCCGGATTTCGACACCAAACCTTTTACTCACTGATGTAAAATAATAATTTGGGATTTTTAAAGATTTTTAATTATTTTTAACCTGCTCATAACCTGCGGTTATGGCAACGGTTCGGTAAATACCGAATATACCCTTTTCGGCCATAACTTGAGTTCTACAAGGTCTTTTGACCCGATTCCAGTTGCCACTGATTTTAAAAAATAAATAAAGTATTTTAGACTTTATAAACTGTTCGGGAAACTCAGATTTCCTGTAGAACTCAGAAACCTCTTTTATAATCTTTAAAAAGACCGAAATACCCCTACTGGGCATAATATTAACTTAAACTCGTTACGGGCATTATGGAAGGTATCCTACTGATACCACAACCTCTTTAAAGCATGTTGACCTAGGAAAACAGTGTAGGACTCTTACGGTTACCCGTTGCGCCTTTTGCGCGCACGGTTCGGCTTATGTAACTAGTTTACATAAATCAGCCGAAACGGGTCAAACCATATTGTTTTGACCCCAAAATCCAGAGTATGATTATTATACCCATATAAAACAAGTCTTCAAACTTGTTGGGTCAAAATCATACTCCATTCACGGTTTTCGCCTTTCACGCGATTAAACCGTAACTATCCTTTGAAACTGACCGGTCTAGGCTACAGCCAATATAAAGACCCGTTAGGATTCTAATAGGTTATTTTAAAACCTTCGTTCCAGAATAGGTGACCAGTAAAAGCTATCTGTGATTTATTCAATTAAGGATTATACTTGCAAAGGTAAATACTTTTAACTTATTTTCCGTTATACGGGCTTGGGTTACGGTATTTAAAATACCGCTTGGTCGGGCAATTGACCCCAACTCATTAGTAGTTGGGTATTATCAATGTGACCCGTTTAAAAACTTGTTTTGTTGGCTTAACGCCTTTGCGGGCTTAATGACCATGTCCCAGATATCCTTGGCAGCATTTATGAATGGCCACGACCTTGACATCCCGGTATAGGCGTACACCCGGCATTATGTCTATAACTATAAAAGTGTAGCCGTTGGTTACCCACCACGGTTTTACACTATGTGGTGTGTCTATTAAACTTTAACCCGACACGACTCGGGCGACCGAAGGCATAGTAACATGTAATTCTTTACAAGATTTGATTATAAATTATCCCAAGTTATAAAGAGTTTGTGCCTTGTGCATTTAAACCAATTTATTAAACATTTTTACAAAAGTGTCAGTTGAATGTATTTACCAGTGTAAACTGACGTATTTTCCCAAAAAGACTAAATGCAGGTACTATGCGAAATGGGCTGGGATTTCTCCTTTGCATCATTAGAAGTCTCGCAAGCTTAAGATGCCTGAAGTCTGTTGAACAATCTTTTGTTATTATTATTGATACCCTGTGGATTTTGTTTCAACATTGGTGATACTTTGATATTACACTTAACGTTGAAATATACTATCTTATTGCTTCCGCTGTGCATTCATTTATATTGTGTGGTTTGACTATATGGTTGCCAACTACGTCACGGTAATCCCCCACCGGGCCCACCGGTGAGACACGTGGAAATCGGGGTGTGATAGGTTGGTATCAGAGCCAACATTGAGTGAATTAAACACTATCCTAATGTGTTTAATCTCAATAACACAATTGCACATACTTGAGTCTAGACAAGAACATAGGACAAATTCGAATTGTTATTCCAAGTTTGTCTTTTTATTGTTATTGTTATTTAAAGTTTTGAAAGCAGGAATATGCCACCTGCAATCAGACGAGGAAGAGGAGGAAGAGGCAGAGGAACGATCATTACTCACAATTATCACGAAGCTGGACCTTCGAACACGCGAGCTCCTTCTAGTACAAGGAGTGAAGAACCACAGAGACGAAGAAACCTTTTTGAACCTACGAGACATTCTACCTCGCATAGCTCAACACCCTCATACCGCCATTCATTTGGACCAGATTCGGAAAACAATCCAAATAACCCTCAACCATCCTTTTTACCTCTACAGCGATCTGCTTCGCACCGATCTTATGGCGATCCTTCACCTTTCTTCATAGGACAGTTTAACCCGGCGGATTATGTCCAAGAGCCAATAGGGTATAACCCTTTAGGACCAGAGGATCACTTTTCTGAAGATAATGCAGTGGATATGGACGAGGATACAGACCCCGTCGAGCCTGCAAGGGGTACTCCCAACCATCCAATCGAGATCTCCGATGGGTCATCCTTCCATGGAACGCCCTATCAAGGTCCCGACAGCTACCAGGCGAGGTTTGACCAATGTAATTGGTACTTTACACCTTCACATAATTACTCGCCTCATGATCAACAGCAACAACATGATCCTTCTGAGGATTCGCGGTTTGTGGCCGTTACGCCACCACCACCGCCACTGGTTCAACCAGTAATTCCAGATCCGCCAAGGCGTAGAAGATCAGGAGCACGGATGTCCACCCGAGGAGGGGAATTTCATTTCAGCACCCCTCGCCACTCGAGTGCTAGTCACTTTCCGTCAGTGCCTGAAGAAGAACCACAATTAGGGGAACCTTCTGGTCACCCTGCAGAGGTGAATTCTGCACCAGTTGCACCACCTCCGCCACCATTCGGATATGACAATCCGATACCAGCGTACGACGCTTCCACGGCGTACAATCCGTTTGAGCAGCCGACTCACACGCACTACAACTATAACTATGATGCCGACCCATATGTGATAGCGGCTAATTATAATGCCCTCCATGGAACCTCTTGGAGAGCAGGTTACTCAGATCATGGGTATCCAATACCCTCTAGACCTCCGATTCCGCAACAGGCGCCGCAGCCACGTTTTTCTCCACCGGAGCAAGAAGAAATACTCCACCGTTTAAACCGTGTGGAACGAGACTTCGAACAAGAACGCAAGAGTAATCGCGGATTTCTCAAGGGCTTAGCAAACCTACTGAAGGGAAGGAAGAAACGAGACCATTAGTCTCCTTATGTAATATTGTATTTGCAATTTAGTCCCTGCATGGACATTTATCGTATTTCAGTCCCTACGTGGACTTATCTTTTAGTCCCTGCGCGGACATCTATCTTGTATTTGGTCCCTACGTGGACTTGTTTTGGTATAAACCTCTGCGTAAGTAGTTATTTATTTAAAAGTCCCGCTTAGGGCAGCGTGTAATCGTATTTGAAGTTTATGGAATGTTATGTTACAAATCTCATCTTTGTTATTTAGTATATATGAAATAAATCAAAAATCATTCCTTTTAAATTTAAATCTGCCGAAATAAAGAATCTTAAGAGTGAAACCTAGCCAGGTGTCTTTATAAGATCCGGCCAAGATGGTAAGACCTGATTAAAAGATTCAGATTCCCTGTTAACCTCTGTAATCATGTTAACGTTCATGACAGATGTGATTCGTTAAAATCGCACGCGTCATTCTTATATAAGAATCCTTCTAAGGATTTCAAGGCCCAAATTAATGATATAATAATTCATGGGTTAAATCATCAATAAAGATGATCAATTATTAAACATCCATTAGTGATGTAGTGCCTACGGGCCAAATTATTAAGCATCCATTAGTGATGTAGTGCCTACGGGCCATAATGATTGTCATATAAGACAAGAGACAGTGGTGGTCTATGACTCCCTGTCAGAAAGGGTAAAAGGACTACGGTTCAAACCTTCATACCTTGATTCTCTGTAATCTCGGCTAAAATTATAAAACGTCCTCGTGACTAGGCTTTTATGCCACTAGCAATATAGTTTGCAATTAGGATAAGTTATATTCGAATCCTAAATAAAAGCGAGTAACAAATTAACCAGATATGGTCTCCGTATCATGGTTAATGAATTGCCATAAAAGACAATTCCATAATAAACTCCTAAATAAAATTTTCGTTAACTTCTGTAACAGATTCAAGTTACCATGGCTGATCCTAGTGGGGAAAATAGCCACTCGAAGGAAGACGAATATGATAACGCCCAAGTTCATCTGACGGGCGCAGAGTTGAAAGCTCTTGTCGATAACGCTGTCAAGGCAGCTCTGGATCGACAATATGAGGAATATACTGAATCTCGGAGCAGAACCATATCCAAACCACTCTCCAAGCCGAAAACCCACTCAAAATCTCCTAGTAAACCACCGTCTAAACCCAAAAAGGATGATGATAATCACTCATCCAATGAAAACAGTGTCCGTCAAGAGAGAGTGTATACTGATGCGTCTCGCGCCAGGGGCTGTACCTACAAGTATTTTGTATCTTGTAAACCCCGAGACTTCACTGGAGAGAAAGGCGCAGTTGACTGCATGACGTGGCTAGATGAGATGGACACCGTGGTAGACATCAGCGGCTGTGCAGAAAGAGATGTGGTAAAGTATGTGTCGCAATCATTCAAGGGCGAGGCCCTGGCTTGGTGGAGGGCGTTGGTTCAGGCCTCGGGAAAAGCTGTTCTATACAGCATGACATGGGAGGAATTCATTTCTCTCATCAAGGAGAATTACTGCCCTCAACATGAGGTCGAAAAGATAGAAACTGACTTCCTGTCATTGGTGATGACAAACCTTGACTGCCAAGCTTACCTAACGAGCTTCAACACGATGTCCCGGTTGGTTCCATATCTGGTAACCCCAGAGCCAAAGAGAATGGCTCGTTTTATCGGTGGGTTAGCCCCCGAAATAAAGGCAAGCGTGAAGGCCTCTCGGCCAGCGACCTTTCGATCTGTAGCCGATATTTCTTTGTCCCTCACGCAGGATGCGGTCCGACAAAGAGCGCTGAGGAACAAGGAGGCTGAAAAGAGAAAGCGTGAAGACGATACTTCAAGGAGGTCGGGCAAGAAGCACCGTGGAAACGGTGATAACAAGTGAGGGTCAGAGTCAAGGAAGGATGGGCAACAGTCTGGTGAGAAGCCCAAGTGCAAGAACTGCAAGAGACATCACTTTGGAAAGTGTAGGCTCGATTCAAACTCGCAGACTCAGTCGAAGTCGTATGCTTGCGGGTTGTGCAAGTCCAAGGACCATAAGACTGTGGATTGCAAAAAGATAAAAGATGCAACTTGCTATAACTACAATGAGAAGGGGCACATTAAAAGCAACTGCCCTAAATATGCCAAGAAGCCTGAAGAGGCCAAGAAGAACAATGCAAGAGTCTTCAGGATGGAGGCGAAAGAAGCAGTGCTGGATGATAACGTGATCACAGGTACCTTTCTCGTAAATGATATCTTTGCAAGAGTACTTTTTGATTCAGGCGCTGATAAGTCTTTCGTAGATCATAAATTTTGCAAACTGCTGAATATGCCTGTCAAAACCTTAGATGTGAATTACGAGGTAGAGCTAGCAGATGGTACCATAGAAACCGTCTCCACTATGTTAGATGGATGTATGATATCCATTAAGAACCACTCTTTTCCTCTATCCCTACTCCCCTTTAAATTGGCCGGTTTTGACCTAGTATTGGGTATGGACTGGTTATCTCACAACCAGGCTTAAATCGTCTGCAACAGAAAGCAAGTGGTGATAAAGACTCTGTCTGGTGAATCGCTTACCATTCGAGGAGATACCCAACACGGATTGCCTGAGCAAGTGACTATGCTCAAGGCTTCAAAATGTCTAAAGAAGGGTTGTGTCATTTACATGGCACAGGTGATTTTTGAAGAGCCTAAACCGAAGATAGAAGACATTCCCGTCATTTCGGAATATCCAGAAGTTTTCCCTGAAGATCTACCTGGTTTGCCACCAGATAGGCAAGTGGAATTCAGGATCGATATCATCCCTGGAGCAGCACCTATTGCTAGAGCACCTTACAGGCTAGCACCAACCGAAATGAAGGAGTTAAGGACCCAGCTGGATGAACTGCTGGCTAAAGGTTTCATCAAACCTAGTTCGTCTCCCTGGGGAGCACCTGTCCTGTTTGTTAAGAAGAAGGACGGATCGATGCGTCTATGCATCGATTATCGCGAGCTTAATAAGGTCACGATAAAGAATAGATATCCCTTGCCGAGGATCGACGATTTGTTCGATCAGTTACAAGGGGCAAGTTATTTTTCAAAGATTGACTTGAGGTCAGGCTACCATCAACTGAAAGTCAGATATGAAGACGTACATAAAACCGCATTTAGGACTCGTTACGGTCACTACGAGTTCCTAGTGATGCCTTTTGGGCTCACAAATGCACCGGCTGCGTTCATGGATCTCATGAATCGCGTTTGCAAGCCGTACTTAGACAAATTCATCATCGTTTTCATTGATGACATTCTTATCTACTCGAAGAACAAAGCTGACCATGAGAAACACCTTCGTTGTATTCTCAAACTGCTGCATCGTGAGAAACTCTATGCCAAATTCTCTAAGTGCGAATTTTGGCTACGAGCAGTCCAATTTCTAGGACACGTTGTCAGCAAGCGTGGTATCCAGGTGGATCCCGCCAAAGTAGAGGCTGTCATAAATTGGCAAGAGCCAAAGACGCCTACTGAGATTCGTAGTTTCCTGGGATTAGCAGGATACTACCGGCGATTCATTGAAAATTTTTCAAGGATTGCTGCGCCCCTAACTTCCCTGACCAAGAAGAAGATAAAATTTGTTTGGGGCCCTAAGCAGCAAGAGTCCTTTGATATTCTAAAGCAAAAGCTGAGCAACGCTCCTGTGCTGACACTGCCGGAAGGTACCGAAGAGTTCGTAGTTTACTGCGACGCTTCACACACTGGCATGGGATGTGTGCTCATGCAGAAAGGCAAGGTTATTTCCTACGCTTCGAGACAGTTAAAGGTGCACGAGAAGAACTACACCACCCATGACTTGGAGCTGGGTGCCGTTGTGTTCGCACTAAAACTGTGGAGGCATTACCTGTATGGTATCAAGTTTGTGATCTATTCGGATCACAAAAGCCTTCAACACCTGTTTAATCAGAAGGAGCTAAACATGCGGCAACGCCGTTGGATGGAGACTTTAAATGATTATGATTGTGAAATCAGATATCATCCCGGCAAGGCAAATGTAGTCGCTGATGCCTTAAGTAGGAAGGAGAGGGTGAAACCCATCCGAATCAATGCCAAGAGCATTGAAGTGAAGAATACTTTAATTGAAAGGGTGTTAGCTGCACAGAGAGAAGCTGTGTTGGAAGCTAACTATCCTAAAGAGAAGTTAGGAGTAACTAAGGAACAGTTAACTCTTAGCAAGGACGGAATTTTACGATTGAATGGACGAATATGGGTTCCGATTTATGGAGGACTACGAGATGTTATCCTCCAGGAAGCCCATAGTTCCAAATATTCTGTCCATCCTGGAGCAGATAAAATGTATCAGGATCTAAAGGCAAATTATTGGTGAATAGGCTTGAAAAAGTCTGTAGCCGCTTATGTAGCAAAATGCTTAACTTGTGCGCAAGTCAAGGCTGAGCATCAAAAGCCATCTGGCTTGCTACAACAGCCTGAACTTCCTGAATGGAAGTGGGAATGTGTAACTATGGATTTTATTACCAAGTTACCCAAGACGAGGAAAGGAAATGACACAATATGGGTTATAGTCGATAGACTGACTAAGTCAGCTCATTTCTTACCCATCAAGGAGACTTATAGCTCCGACACGTTAGCCTAGTTATACGTTGATAAGATTGTAGCCTTGCATGGCATACCTGTGTCTATTATCTCCGATAGAGATACTAGATACACGTCACATTTCTGGAAAAGTTTCCAGCAATCGTTGGGCACGCGTCTGAATTTTAGTACAGCTTACCATCCTCAGACAGACGGTCAGAGTGAGCGTACTATTCAAACGTTAGAAGACATGCTGCGTGCATGTGCTATCGATTTGGGTGGTAGTTGGGATAAGAACCTACCACTAATCGAATTCTCCTACAACAATAGCTACCATACCAGCATAAAGGTCGCGCCTTTCGAGGCATTATACGGTAGAAAGTGTAGATCGCCTGTTTGTTGGGCGGAAGTTGGAGATGTCCAATTGTCTGGACCAGAGATAGTTTTCGAAACGACGGACAAGATTGTCCAGATTCGAGACTGCCTCAAAGCTGCCCGAGATAGGCAGAAGAGTTACGCGGATCCAAAGCGTAAAGATTTTCACTTCGAAGTAGGTGAAAAAGTGTTACTTAAAGTATCACCCTGGAAGGGGGTGATGCGTTTCGGTAAGAAAGGCAAACTAAGCCCGAGATACATAGGACCTTTCGAGGTTATCGAACGTGTCGGGTCAGTTGCCTATAAGCTAAACTTACCGGAAGAGCTCAATGGAATTCACAATGTGTTCCACATCTGCAATCTAAAGAAATGCTTCGTTGATGAATCATTGGTGATCCCACACACAGATGTGCATATAGATGAGAGCTTAAAATTTGTGGAGAGGCCTTTGTCGATTGAAGATCGACAGGTAAAGAAGCTTCGAAGGAAGCATGTACCTATAGTAAAGGTCAAGTGGAATGCCCGTAGAGGTCCCGAATTCACGTGGGAGGTTGAAGCCACGATGAAAGAAAAATACCCTTATTTGTTTGAGTAAATCTCGGGTCGAGATTTATTTTAAGGGGGTGAGGATGTAACACCTCGAAATTTTGTGTCCCATAATGTGTTAACACGTGTCATGAGTTTACACGTGGCATTAAATATTTAATAAAGGACTAAAGTTGACAAACCTTGAAAGTATGTAAATTCGAGGGTTATAAATGTTAACGAAGGGTAAATATACTGTATAGTAGCCCTAAGTGATGCTCGTACCTTCAAACGAATAAATCCTGGATCGTACGGAGCGAAACGCGGGAGAAAGTGAGAGATTACAAGCTACAGGGGTTAATTGTGTCAACATGTTTAATTTATACCTCTGAGTGACCCTTTGACGAACCCGAGGCTTTGTAACAGTAAAATACGCTCACTAGAATGTGCTACGTAAATCTCGCAAAGTTCCGTTTTAAAACGAGAAAGTTATGATCAAATTCGTATGAGAGGGGTTAAAAGCGTCAACAATAAAAGTTAAGGCTTTTCGGATAGTAATTAAACCAACTGGGGACTTAACAGTGCGGGTAAATGGCACGAGGCCCTTAACTGTAATTAACCGAGGGCCAAATCGCAAAGTTACCCCTTCGAACCCGAAAGGTCAGGTTAATGATTACGAAAGATTCGGTTAATCATTACAAAAGATTTAAAAGTCTTTGAAAACAGGCCTCAGGCGGCCCGCCTGAGTGAAACAAGCAAGTTGAAGCGGGCCGCGAGCCACCTGTGGATACGTTTCCTGACATGAAGATCCAGGCGGCCCGCGTGCAAGTAGCCTGAATCTAATGCGGGCCGCGTACAAGTCCCAGATGCAGAAACTTTGGACAGACTTGTTGTTTGAAGTTGTGAACGATCATATGTGCAATAAATGAAGCATGGGCGCCCTCTACTTGCCTCCTAGCACCAAGGGCCACCTGCTGATCATCCATGCTCCATTGTAGGGTGAGTTGTGATGATCCTAAGCCTCATTTTTCACTATAAAAGGCAAGACATTGTGCATAAGTGAAACACACCTCAAAACCTGCCTTCTGATTATTCTTGGAGCTCTCAGGCTTTCCTCTATCATTCTCAGTCGTGCACCAAGCTTCTGTAAGTTGCCTAATCCTTTGTGGTTTCATTTTTCCATAGTTTTAGCCTAAAAGTCAATCCGTCGTAACTAACGATTGACTTTGCGATAAATCACGAATGGTCCAGTGGTTTGTCGAATCAAAGATAGTTATATGATGGTAATCATGTGGGCATTAAAACCCTAAAAGGGCACCCTCTGATTCCCACTCTAACTAGTCCGAATGTCGAGTCAAACGTGCTTAGAAAAAGTCAATAGAAATGTCATTTTGCGATTTCTTGCATAATCTGTAATATAGATGATATGTAACCTGTTTGAACACTCATAAAACATGATAATAAGTATATAAACTAGTCTAAGCTTGTTTGATCCGACCATTTTCTGTTTAGACCCGGTTCGGAGCCGAAAGTCGCAAAAGTTTGACTTTTGCATTGACTTCAGTTCTGACCCGTTAAAGTTTATTTAGATATGCCTTAGGACTCTCTTAGGACCAGGTTACATGATGGTATAACCCTCTGTGACCGGTTCGCTGTTTGTCCGAGTCTTTTACACATTTCCGTTAAATGCTTAAAAGTTGACCGTAACGCCCTTTTTAAATTAAAACGAGAATTTCGGACACGTGAACAGATCATAACCTTGGTTACTGATTTCTAAGCATGTCCCTAAAATTTCACGTCAATCCGAGGTCCAGAATAGGAGTTATGCTAAATAGCGCAAATTGCGAAACTTTAGTAATTAAATAGCGCAATTAGCATAACGCCTATCTAAACCCGGATTTCGACACCAAACCTTTTACTCACTGATGTAAAATAATAATTTGGGATTTTTAAAGATTTTTAATTATTTTTAACCTGCTCATAACCTACGGTTATGGCAACGGTTCGGTAAATACCGAATATACCCTTTTCGGCCATAGCTTGAGTTCTACAAGGTCTTTTGACCGTAACCCAGGTCCTTTGCAGGATCTATACACTGAACAATGGCAAGACACTTACCAAACCGTTCCCTTAACCCCCGACCAGGTAGCCAACTGTAACACCTCGAAATTTTGTGTCCCATAATGCGTTAACACGTGTCGTGAGTTTACACGTGGCATTAAATATTTAATAAAGGACTAAAGTTGACAAACCTTGAAAGTATGTAAATTCGAGGGTTATAAATATCAACGAAGGGTAAATATACTGTATAGTAGCCCTAAGTGATGCTCCTACCTTCAAACGAATAAATCATGGATCGTACGGAGCGAAACGCGGGAGAAAGTGAGAGATTACAAGCTACAGGGGTTAATTGTGTCAACATGTTTAATTTATACCTCTGAGTGACCCTTTGACGAACCCGAGGCTTTGTAACAGTAAAATACGCTCACTAGAATGTGCTACGTAAATCTCGCGAAGTTCCGTTTTAAAACGAGAAAGTTATGATCAAATTCATATGAGAGGGGTTAAAAGCGTCAACAATAAAAGTTAAGGCTTTTCGGATAGTAATTAAACTAACTGGGGACTTAACAGTGCGGGTAAATGGCACGAGGCCCTTAATTGTAATTAACCGAGGGCCAAATCGCAAAGTTACCCCTTCGAACCCGAAAGGTCAGGTTAATGATTACGAAAGATTAGGTTAATCATTACAAAAGATTTAAAACTCTTTGAAAACAGGCCTCAGGCGGCCCGCCTGAGTGAAACAAGCAAGTTGAAGTGGGCCGCGAGCCACCTGTGGATACGTTTCCTGACATGAAGATCCAGGCGGCCCGCGTGCAAGTAGCCTGAATCTAATGCGGGACGCGTACAAGTCCCAGATGCAGAAACTTTGGACAGACTTGTTGTTTGAAGTTGTGAACGATCATATGTGCAATAAATGAGGCATGGGCGCCCTCTACTTGCCTCCTAGCACCAAGGGCCACCTGCTGATCATCCATGCTCCATTGTAGGGTGAGTTGTGATGATCCTAAGCCTCATTTTTCACTATAAAAGGCAAGACATTGTGCATAAGTGAAACACACCTCAAAACCTGCCTTCTGATCATTCTTGGAGCTCTCAAGCTTTCCTCTATCATTCTCAGTCGTGCACCAAGCTTCTGTAAGTTGCCTAACCCTTTGTGGTTTCATTTTTCCATAGTTTTAGCCTAAAAGTCAATCCGTCGTAACTAACGATTGACTTTGCGATAAATCACGAATGGTCCAGTGGTTTGTCGAATTAAAGATAGTTATATGATGGTAATCATGTGGGCATTAAAACCCTAAAAGGGCACCCTCTGATTCCCACTCTAACTAGTCCGAATGTCGAGTCAAACGTGCTTAGAAAAAGTCAACAGAAATGTCATTTTGCGATTTCTTGCATAATCTTTAATATAGATGATATGTAACCTATTTGAACACTCATAAAACATGATAATAAGTATATAAACTAGTCTAAGCTTGTTTGATCCGACCATTTTCTGTTTAGACCCGGTTTGGAGCCGAAAGTCGCAAAAGTTTGACTTTTGCATTGACTTCAGTTCTGACCCGTTAAAGTTTATTTAGATATGCCTTAGGACTCTCTTAGGACCAGGTTACATGATGGTATAACCCTCTGTGACCGGTTCGCTGTTTGTCCGAGTCTTTTACACATTTCCGTTAAATGCTTAAAAGTTGACCGTAACGCCCTTTTTAAATTAAAACGAGAATTTCGGACACGTGAACAGATCATAACCTTGGTTACTGATTTCTAAGCATGTCCCTAAAATTTCACGTCAATCCGAGGTCCAGAATAGGAGTTATGCTAAATAGCGCAAATTGCGAAACTTTAGTAATTAAATAGCGCAATTAGCATAACGCCTATCTAAACCCGGATTTCGACACCAAACCTTTTACTCACTGATGTAAAATAATAATTTGGGATTTTTAAAGATTTTTAATTATTTTTAACCTGCTCATAACCTACGGTTATGGCAACGGTTCGGTAAATACCGAATATACCCTTTTCGGCCATAGCTTGAGTTCTACAAGGTCTTTTGACCCGATTCCAGTTGCCACTGATTTTAAATAATAAATAAAGTATTTTAGACTTTATAAACTGTTCGGGAAACTCAGATTTCCTATAGAACTCAGAAACCTCTTTTATAATCTTTAAAAAGACCGAAATACCCCTACGGGGCATAATATTAACTTAAACTCGTTACAGGCATTATGGAAGGTATCCTACTGATACCACAACCTCTTTAAAGCATGTTGACCTAGGAAAACAGTGTAGGACTCTTACGGTTACCCGTTGCGCCTTTTGCGCGCACGGTTCGGCTTATGTAACTAGTTTACATAAATCAGTCAAAACGGGTCAAACCATATTGTTTTGACCCCAAAATCCAGAGTATGATTATTATACCCATGTAAAACAAGTCTTCAAACTTGTTGGGTCAAAATCATACTCCATTCACGGTTTTCGCCTTTCACGCGATTAAACCGTAACTATCCTTTGAAACTGACCGGTCTAGGCTACGGCCAATATAAAGACCCGTTAGGATTCTAATAGGTTATTTTAAAACCTTCGTTCCAGAATAGGAGACCAGTAAAGCTATCTGTGATTTATTCAATTAAGGATTATACTTGCAAAGGTAAATACTTTTAACTTATTTTCCGTTATACGGGCTTGGGTTACGGTATTTAAAATACCGCTTGGTCGTGCAATTGACCCCAACTCATTAGTAGTTGGGTATTATCAATGTGACCCGTTTAAAAACTTGTTTTGTTGGCTTAACGCCTTTGGGGGCTTAATGACCATGTCCCGGATATCCTTAGCAGCATTTATGAATGGCCACGACCTTGACATCCCGGTGTAGGCGTACACCCGGCATTATGTCTATAACTATAAAAGTGTAGCCGTTGGTTACCCGCCACGGTTTTACACTATGTGGTGTGTCTATTAAACTTTAACCCGACACGACTCGGGCGACCGAACGTATAGTAACATGTAATTCTTTACAAGATTTGATTATAAATTATCCCAAGTTATAAAGAGTTTGTGCCTTGTGCATTTAAACCAATTTATTAAACATTTTTACAAAAGTGTCAGTTGAATGTATTTACCAGTGTAAACTGACGTATTTTCCCAAAATGACTAAATGCAGGTACTATGCGAAATGGGCTGGGATTTCTCCTTTGCATCATTAGAAGTCTCGCAAGCTTAAGATGCCTGAAGTCTGTTGAACAATCTTTTGTTCAACAGACTTCAACATTGGTGATACTTTGATATTACACTTAACGTTGAAATATACTATCTTATTGCTTCCGCTGTGCATTCATTTATATTGTGTGGTTTGACTATATGGTTGCCAACTACGTCACGGTAATCCCCCACCGGGCCCACCGGTGAGACATGTGGAAATCGGGGTGTGACACCAACATACCTCCATATAGACCGTGGAGATATGAATGGTGAAAATCTTTTATTTTATATAGACAGTAAAATAATGCCAAGACACCACGGACAAACGATAAGGAAGAATCACCTTCAACATAAGAAACTAGTAATTAAAGTCATTAATACTAAACCAATTAAAAAGTGCAAAAGGTTAAAAATAAAAAGTATTACACTAAACACTTGTCTTCACCAAGTGATGTAAGAGACTTAGGCAAACATGGCCTTTGATTGTCAAGAACTCTTACGATCAATCTTGGATCCCGAGACGACTCACACACTCTATGATGGACAATGGATGATGGTGGTGGATGATGGTGTTGTGATGGTGGTGGGTGAAGTGTGAGAGAGGTGGTGTGCCAAGGGATGAGTTGCAAGAACTCCAAGCACTCCTATTTATAGGCTGAACAGAAGCTCGGGCACGGCCCCGTGTCCACTGGGCACGGCCCCGTGTCCATCCGACTCTCTCTCTTCATTAACTGCAATTCGCAATTTCATTAAATGCGTCTGCAACAGTTGACCACGCCCCCGTGTCCGCTGAGCACGGCCCCGTGGTGGGCAATAGAAGCTTCTACCACTTTGTCTTTTCTGCTGACCCTTGGGCACGCCCCCGTGCTCACTGAGCACGGGGCGTGTTCAGTCTTCTGTCTTCTTGTTTTGCTTTGGGAAGATGCTGTCGGGAGGTCGAGCATGCCACGTTTGTTCCTTTTCTTGTATTTATGTTAGATTTAGCCGTCTTTTTGCTTCTTTTGTTCATTTGAGCTCTTTTAATCCTGAAAATACAAAAGGAAGACAAAAACACACTTTTTCCAACATTAGTACTAAAAAAGGGTTAGTTTTTTTGCCACAATTGATGTAATTTATATGTTGCATTTTGTGCACATCAGTGGGCAAGGAAAAGAAGAGGCGGAAACAGAGGGAAGAGGATCGATTGGTAAGCTAGGCTGATACCATGAAAGTCAAGGAATTCTCGCTTGAATTTTAGAGATAATGATGTATCATTATATACTTGATTACAAAGCTAGTTACATGGAGAAGATTAAGCAAGCTATTGACTATACAATAAAAGATAATATTTATTCACAATAATGGATAGGAGGGATTTTAGGAGTGATTATGGTGATGATGATGTTGTCTGTTAAATGCATCCGTTCCAAAGATGTGTTGCTGTAGGCGGCCTCGAGGGCTGTCCAGATTTAACAAGCGGTTGAGAGACCGAGTATCTCAGCAACCGCTTCTTCGGTGAATCAAGGGTGGTGGTTTTTGGAGGTGGAGAGGTAGAACCATCAATGGAACCGATTAGTACTTGATTAGCGAGGAGGGGTAAGATTTGATTATGCCAATAGAGATAGTTGGCGGAAGAGAGTTTGAGGGTGAGCATGTGGAGTATGGTGGCCATCGGAAGTTTAGTGCAGGTGGTGGTGGTAGAGGAGGAGGATGGAGTTGTCGACATGGTGGGCAAGGAAAAGAAGAGGCGGACACAGAGGGAAGAGGATCGATTGGTATGCTAGGCTGATACCATGAAACTCAAGGAATTCTCTCTTAAATTTTAGAGAGATCGACGTATCATTATATACTTGATTACAAAGCTAATTACATGGAGAAGATTAAGCAAGCTATTGACTATACAATAAAACATAATATTCACAATAATGGAGATGAGGGATTTTAGGAGTGATTATGGTGATGATGATATTGTCTGTTAGAAACTACTCCGAAGACTTTTTCAATGAAAATTATAACACTCCCCCTCAAGTTAAGCAGTATGGTCTCCTATGCTTGACTTGCCAAGACACTTGTTGAAATTTTTTCCGTTGACGGCTTTTGTGAAAATGTCTGCAAGTTGATCCGCCGATCAGACGAATGGAAGTTTTATAATCTTGGCTTCAAGGCTTTCTTTGATGAAGTGTATCCACTTCAACATGTTTTGTACGATCATGTTGGACTGGATTCTCTGAAATTTGAATTGCTACTTTATTGTTGAACATGATCCTGCTAGTTTCGTTCGAAGGAAAACCAATTTCAGTTATTAGCTTCCGTATCCATAGAACCTCTACTTAACATCTTGTTATTCCCTTAAACTCTGGTTCGGCCCTTGAAAGGGCTACTACCTTTTGTTTCTTACTTCTCTAAGTGACAAGATTCCCAGCGACCTGAGTAAAATAATCTGATGTTGATCTTCGATTTCCTTTATCCGTTGCCCAGTCTGCATATATGTACACTTGAGTTCTTAAATGCCTAACTGACTTGAATAGGACTCTGTAACCAGGTGTCCCCTTAAGATATCTAACAATGCTCCATACGGTTTCCATGTGGAAAACTTGAGGTTGATACATAAACTAGCTTACTATACCTATGACATAGGCTATGTTTGGACGAATGTGTGATAGATAAATTAGTTTTTCCACAATCCGTTGGTATGTCTCTTTGTATGACAGCTTAGCTTTTTCTTCCATTTGAAGTTTTAGGTTTGGCATCATAGGAGTGTCTGGTGGTTTACAATCAGTCATCTTTGTTTCTGCCAGCAAGTCAAGAACATATTTCTTTAACAAACAAAAATTACTCGTTTTGATCTTAAAACTTCAATCCCAATAAAATACTTGAGTCTCCTTAAATCTTTCATCTCGAACTCTGTAAATAGATTTTTTTAACTTTTCCATTTCTTCTTTGCCGTCTCCCGTAATTATCATATCATCAATACAGATAATTAAGTGTGTTATGGAATTATCCCTTCTTTTAAGAAACAAAGTATAACCTGAATTACTCTGTTTAAAACCATATTACTTCATTACTAAAGTAAATCTTCCAAACCAGGCAAGTGGTGACTATTTCAAACCATATAGAGATTTCTTTAGGCGACTCACTTCTCCTCGTTTGAAGTTCTCCATAAATACAGGAGGGGTTCCCAAATAGACTTCCTCTTTGAGTTTTTCATGTAGGAAGACATTCGTCACATCAAACTAATGGAATGGCCACCCTTCATTTGCAGCTATGGAGAAGAGAACCCTGATTGTATCAATTTTAGCTACTGCCGAAAATGTTTCAGAGTTTTTGATTCTATATGTTTGAGTGTACCCTTTTGCTACTATGCGGGCCTTATATCTTTCAACAGTTCCATCTGGTTGGTGTTTTATGGTGAATACATTTTCCTTTACCAAGAACAAGAATACATTTTTCCCATGTATCATTTTTCTTTAATACATCCATCTCCATACTCATTACTTCTTTCCAGTTTCTTGATTTCAAAGCTTGCTCAACAATGGTTGGAGTTTCTTCAAAATATTGGGCGAAAGTAAACGTCTGGGCTTCGGCTGATAAGTTTCCTTTAGCAACATCTGCCATCGGATATCTCGAACTCTGACTCTCTTTTTTTAGGAGATTATCTTTTTAGAGGACCTCTTTTGTTAGTTCATGGAGGTAGGACATATCTTCTGGTTGACTCTTTGGATGTTTGATTTTCCTGCTCATCCCATAGTAGACCCTGTTCTATCTCATGATCATCATAGTTAGTTAAATAATGAACATCATAGTTAGTTAAATAATGAACATCAATATGATCATCATGGTTAGGAGAAGTGATATCAATAGGATTGTCATGGTTAAGATAAGATATACCAATATGATATTGAGTTTGGGAGTTACTCATCTCAGACACAAGGTTGTTGATGTGATGCAAAACACACCACTTTTCCTATGTATTTTGTATATTATTTTGATAGGATTTTATGTGTTTTTTGGTCATTTTAGGCTTGTATATTATTAGTTTGTGTTTTGGCAGGTCCTGGTGCATTAATTGAGCTAAAACAAGCAAAAAACGGTGAAGAAACGAGCATGCAGGACAAATGTATCCAATTTTAGATTTTTTTGGAGGATGCAAATGAACTAGAAATAAAGATATTGGAAGATGAGGTGATAGATGTCACACCCGGTCATAGGCGGAAGCACGAGGTGTGATCGTGATTGATTCTCATTGCATATGATTAGCAAACATACTATATGATTAAAATAAACCCAAATGCCATTCATAAGTTTCATACACAAACATGAGTTAATAATAGTGTTTACATCACTTCAAAATAAACTAAGTTTTTAAAAGTCGACAACATAGTTCAAGTTCTAAAAGATAAAGGATTTGTTCCTCATATCACCACAAGGAGGCGGGATATAACGAACAACCCAACAAAAGTGGCACGGAGTTATGATGCTTGACATCTTGAAAGCAAGGTTCCCGTAAAGATTCCACTAATTTCCTGAAATACATGTTAGTTTGAAAAACGTCAACAGAGTTGATGAATTCATGCAGTTAATTTGTATTACATGTATATTTGTAAAATGTGAGATGTATTTGTATGAAAAACGGTATACAAACGTAAATGAAATCGTTGATCATAAAGGTTTCGCGAGGACATTAATATGTGTGACGACATAGGAAGCAATCCAAACCTTGACGATTTTGTGCCGATTACCCTTCGACTAGGACCCAAAAGCACTCTTCCGTGTGGGTTAATGTGGACCAAGAGTGGTGTAACACCCCAAAAACGGGTTTGGTAATCAAACTCCGTTAATACTAAAAGACGGGTAAAGTACCGTTAGTAGCAAAAATAACCAAGTAAATATTTGGATTTAGATAAGAAATCCTAACATTAAATACAAGTGAATCAAAGTTTTAAGTGATTGAATTTAAAAGAGCCCGAGTTAACGGGACTTAAAATAAAACGGGTTATGACTTCCCGGAACCCACTAAGTAACTAGGAATATCAACCTAGTTAGTTAAGTGTTGTAAAAACAATAAAAGAAACATAAAATGGATAACCCTTTTATAAACTATGAAACTAGAGGGACTAAACATGGGCAAATGTAATAAAGTTTGGATTAAATCAAACTTAACTCAACAAAAACACACACGTACGTGTGTTCCTGCGATTTCCACAGAGCTTCTAGAGCTCAAACCCTAAACTCCAAGAATTCACCAAATTGAAAGGGGAAATCAAGCCCAAATCGAAATCCAAACATAGATTCGTGATCCTCATCACAAGGGGGTTACAAGGTATGTAAAATTTGGTGTTAATTTTCTGTTTGAATTTCTCATGAAATTGGGAAATCTGAAAATTTATGTTGCATGTTAGCTATTTGGGTAGAATAGGGTTGATATGGTGTCTAGGAGTAAAACCTAGACAAAAACATGTGAAATCATGTGAAATTTTAGTAAAATCCATGAACACCATTGTAGGTGATTAGTGGGTTATGTAGAACTCGATGAACACTAGGATTTCAAATGTTGTTCTAGTGTAATTTGATATTTATGAAGCGGTTTCTGATTTATTGATGTTAACCTTTATATAAGATAGACCGATTGATGTTAGATTTGGCTATATGACAAGTTATGAACTTGATAATGAATCATGTAAATTTCTACCTGTAAGGTGTTTGTTAAAATGCCTAAATGAAAGCTAAAATATTGAAATCTCGAGTGAAACGCACATTCGAATAATATGGAAAATTATGCGAAATATAAAACGATAAGAGTTCTAAATATCATGATGATTTAGACTTAATTGTGTAAACCATGTGATTGAAAGTAGTTAACTTTGATAAGTTAAGTTAACTAATGATGAAGTCGAATAGTAGCTTCGACATAGAATCCGTAAGATGACATAGTCATAATAATGATGACTAATCTAACCGTCTTACGAATCATGATGATAGTTTGACTCTTGACAAGCTAGATGGAGGCTTGGGCAAGGAGCGGGTCAAACGGATCGGGTACGCGAAAAAAAGAGCATAACCGGATGCAAGGTAAGCGATGCTTACATCCTTTTTGTAGAATATGCATTATTTTGTAAATTACAAATGCGATTAGTGTAATATCCGAAATAAGGGTTCCGACGCTATTAACACGAGTCGGAACAAACATAAATGATAAAAACCACGGGTCACGGTGAAAAGAGGAGAAACGGTAATTTAGTCGCGTAATGACTAATAATTAATGAGTTTTCGTTAAGATCACTTTAAAGTGCAACTAATAGCGAGAAAATGAGTAAATATGGAAATTTAGTCAAATATCGACTAAAGTAAATTGTGGTTTAAAAAGGGGTCTAGTGGCAAAAAATTCGAAATGGGTCGGATGAGCAAATTGGTAAAATTAATAACCATGATTTGCTACTTATGAAGATGCTTGGTCATATAGGCCAAACGGGTCAATTGGCGTTATAACACCATTTGACAATATCGACTAATGTGGTTGTCAAGTCTTGTGATAACAGGAGCAATTAACGATTCGGATACTCCCGTCACCATAGAAAATGTGATAATAAAAGCGAGGTATAAATCGGGTCTATTTGTTGATCCGAGCCAGGTACGCATATTTATGATGTATGTAAAAGTGCTAATTGGTCGAATAATTGGTGATAGTCCTTCATTGTAGAAGAAGGACCAAAATCGACCAAAACGCCCTTGTAGGCTAAATTGAACAAACAACCCTTAGAGGTTGTTTGGAAACGAGTCTTATGATTTAACAAAAGTTTAGAACGAGTATGGGTAGTGAAAGACGTAATTCTTGGGCCGAAAGACTCCATACGAGTCTTTGCCGTAAAATGATATTTCAAGGAGTATAATTCGGAACACATAGATATCTACTTTAAATCCAACACACATTTAGTTGTGATGGAAGAGTACTAGATAAGAAATATAGGTTACAATGCTAGATTAGAATGAAAGCGAATTTGAGCTTAAAAGTGCTTAAAATATCCTTAACGGGTCAAAATAAGCATACTAGTGAAAACGGGTTTAATTTGTGTAATAAACCTATGATTCGAACCTAATATGGTATATAACATTTATTTGAAGAAGTGTATGAAATATAGGAATCAAATAAATACGTTTGTTTGATAAAATGCATAAACGGGTCAAAATTTGGTATAAAGGGTAATAAGCTGAAGACTTAAAAGTCTTAAGTTTTGTTAAGCCGAATGTCGGATTTTAACTCCATATGATGGAGAATCAAATTACAAACACGTAGGAAGAAACGGTAGGTCAAACAGACTAACGAATAGAAAGATACGGAAGTTTTCGTGTCATTAAGCGGCAAATGGAAAAGGCTGAATACAGGGACCACCGTAACTTACGGTGTCACTGTAAGTTACGGTGGAGTTGAACTCTTTACGGCAGTCTCCCCCTGAGTTACGGTGGGGAAAGTCTTAAACAGAGACCACCGTAACTTACGGTGCCACCGTAAGTTACGGTGGAGGCAAACTTGAAATGCAATGTTTTGGATCAAGAGATTATCTTTGGGATTTCTTTCCATTATCATTTATCTTGATTAGTACCGTTATTTAAAGTATCAAAACTAACTGTTGAGTTGGTTTTGAACACAGGTGTATGCTGAGAGCCCGGATGAAGATCAAGCGTCAAGCAAGAACCGAACACATGTTTAATAAAGCTTCCGCAACGTTGTTTTGTCGTTATTCTAAACGGCGAATTAAATCACATTATGTATATCGCTTAAATTATAAAAGTTTTTAACAAGCCCGTATTTTCAGTATAATTGTGATTGTAATTACATGATTATGAGTTTAAATTATACGAAAAATGTTAAATAATAACTAGGGTGTTACAAGTTGGTATCAGAGCCTTGGTTTAAGAGATTCAAGTATGGCGGGAAAGCTATGCTTGGACTTAAACCTTATGCTCTTAATAAAGAATTGGTGTTCGGTTCGAGGCTTGATCGCAAATCCGGTAAGTACACGCATGTTAATAGTTTAGTATGCTAAATTGTTGTAAATAACACATAGGGCTATCGTGTAACACACGTTACCCCAATTAAACGATTGATGTAGTTGATGAAAATACGCGCGTTGACGCGTATAGTAGAAAAAGCCTTGTATTATAATACGGGCGATTATTAAAGTTGACGTTACTAACTTTTGTGAATGTTTTAATTGAAGGACACTCGCGTTTGAAGACGACGAGAGTCAAACAAATTGTGGATATGATGATGGAACGGTCCGAAGTATAACAAGGGGAACATGCTCACCGAGGACTAAATTGCGTAACGACCGCGAACAAGGTTAATGGCAAGGAATGCCCGTCGGGGCAAACATTACCAGGTGCACATTTTAAATAATTGCACAAATAGCAATATGCAACAAATAAGTAGAAATTGAAAGTTGCATATGTAGATTAAAAACTTGGAAAAACCCGAATAGAAATGTATTCGGGATATTGTTTCCAAGAGAAACAAATAGAGGCGTTACTTACATAGGGCGTGATGTGAAAACTATAAAAAGGT
Organism: Helianthus annuus; assembly: GCF_002127325.2. Classification (NCBI taxonomy): domain Eukaryota; kingdom Viridiplantae; phylum Streptophyta; class Magnoliopsida; order Asterales; family Asteraceae; genus Helianthus; species Helianthus annuus. Next base: position 116,267,066 of record NC_035433.2, on the reverse strand, counting down.
CATGTGTGTCATATGTGAATCGCTTACTCTGGCCAAGTAAGTAGTGGCATATGATACCATGAACTTCTTATGGCGGACACGTTTACATCCGATGTAGTAAGGGCAGGGTGAATGGGACTAATTAAAAAGTACCCAAATGAATCAGATAAGCAAAATATTTGATAATAATGTAAACACACAACCAAGTGACGGGAGCGTATTACATTAGGATAATGAGCCCGGGTGAAGGGACAAAGAAGCATGTAAAATGATTTAGACGAGTATTGGGAAGGAGTGTACTTACACTCGAACCCAGAAAACGCAAGCATATAAAATGATTTAGAAAAGTATTGGGAGGGAGTGTACTTACACTCGAACCCGGAGAATGTAAACATGTAAAATGATTTAGATATGCATTGGGAGGGGGTGTACTTACACTCGAACCCGGAAAATGCAAATATATCCCTTAACGGGTCGTTTTTGTAAAACGCCAAACTTAAGGACAAAGTCGGAATATAAAAATGAAACCTTAGACTACGGTCAAGGTCAATTGAAGCTCAAGAGCGAAAATAAACGATTCCAAACATAATAAGAAATAGCCTTTGAGGCTAAGTGAAAGAACCTACGGGTCAATAGTGTAAAGCAAGGGAACAAGTTATGATTCCCCGTGTAAAATGAGAACGGAAAAGAATAAATTATGGGTTGTCAATTTCCTTAATATGAGTAATTGACATAGTTAAAAAGGAAAAACGTTAAACTAAAATTCAGTTTTAGTAAGAAACAACGTTTTAACAAACATGAATACTATAAGACGAATTTGGAAATAACAAATATCAAAGAGTATGGGTCTTAACATCGATAGGTGCAAGACGATATATTCGAAAAAGTGGTATTTTCGAAAATGAAATGTTGATATAAGTTAAACATGACGTGACACGATCACGGTCAAGAAATGCAATGTGAAGTGTAATCACATTATCACCAAGCGAGCGGTAAAAAGTAACAGGACTAATAAGTCTAGTTAGTAAGACCGGTTAAGGCCAATAATTCAAATCGATAAAAAAAAATTGGTTTGCTTGTAAGCGATGGATTTGGTATAACTGAACCGAATAAATAAATCTGAAAACAAAAGAAAGTATTGCTAAAAGTGAAATATTTCACTAAGGACCTTTAAACGGGTCAAGGTAACGGATTCACCAAGAGTTCGATAATATATAAAAGCGATGGAAATCGCTAAGTTAACTAAACTAGTAAAAAAAATAATAATAATAACGGAATTACGTTATTTCAAGTTAAATTATGTCATATGAGGTACGTAGAGGTTCTGTAACCAAAAAGACATTACCATAATTTTTCTGGTAATGATAACAATTGGTTAAAGTATGAGTAATGCTTAAGAGATTACTCAAGTCAACCGCATTGAGTTTAGAAACTCAATGAACTATGTAAGCAAGGTTTCGAGGACGAAACCTCTTTAAGGGGGGTAGACTTGTAACACCCCGAAAACGGGTTTGGTAATCAAACTCCGTTAATACTAAAACACGGGTAAAGTACCGTTAGTAGCAAAAATAACCAAGTAAATATTTGGATTTAGATAAGAAATCCTAACATTAAATACAAGTGAATCAAAGTTTTAAGTGATTGAATTCAAAAGAGTCCGAGTTAACGGGACTTAAAATAAAACGGGTTATGATGTGTGTAAAATGCAACATATAAAACACATCAATTAAGGCATAAAACTAACCCTTTTTTAGTACTAATGTTGGAAAAAGAGTGTTTTTGTCTTCCTTTTGTATTTTCAGGATGAAATGAGCTCAAAATCACAAAAGAAGCAAAAAGACTACTAAATCTACCATAAATACAAGAAAAGGAACAAAAGTGAACTGCCCGGACCCTCAACGGCACCTCCCAAGACAAAGAGAAGAGAAACAGAGCCTGAACACGCCCCGTGTCCAGTGAACACGGGGGCGTGCCCAGGAAGCAGCAGAAAAGACAAACCAGTAGAAGCTTCCATTGCTCACCACGGGGCCGTGCCCAGCGGACACGGGGGCGTGTTGAAAGTACAGCAGGCGCATTAATTGTAATTCGCAATTACAATTAATGAAGAGAGAGAATGTCAGACGGGCACGGGGCCGTGTTCAGCGAACACGGGGCCGTGTCCAGCGTTCTGTTCAGCCTATAAATAGAGGAGCTTGGCTTCATTCTCTCTCATCCCTTGGCACACCACCTCTCTCACACTTCATCCACCACCCACCACCACCATAACACCATCATCCACCACCATCATCCATTGTCCATCATAGAGTGTGTGAGTCGTCTCGGGATCCAAGATTGATCGTAAGAGTTCTTGACAATCAAGGCCATGTTTGCCTAAGTCTCTTACATCACTTGGTGAAGACAAGTGTTTAGTATAATACTTTTTATTTTTAATCTTTTGCACTTTTTATTTGGTTTTGTATTAATGACTTTAATAACTAGTTACTTATGTTGAAGGTGATCTTTCCTTATCGTTTGTCCGTGGTGTCTTGGCATTATTTTACTGTCTATATAAAATAAAAGATTTTCACCATTCATATCTCCACGGTCTATATGGAGGTATGTTGGCTACCTGGTCGGGGGTTAAGGGAACGGTTTGGTAAAGGTCTTGCCCTTGTTCAGCGTTTAGAGGTCCTGCTTGGGACCTGGGTCAAATTTAGTAGGATCTCCTTCAATGCCCATAGGTATTGGATGGCGGGGATCCAAACTCTTTGACCCCCTCATAAGCTAACTACTATTAATACTATAACCCGGCTATTTAGGACTGTATCCCTGCTGACTCAGACTACTTAGCCGAGGGTAACGTCACCGCCAAAAGCGGGGCCTACCATAATTTGCATTAATAACTTAATTCATTATCTTTCAATAATCCAACCCTTTAGGATTGTATCCTTGCTGACTCAAACTACTGGGTTGAGGGTAACGTCACCTCCGAAAAAGGGGCCTACTACAATAACTAAGATAATCTCTTAAACAAGTGCAAAAGTGCGAAAATAATCAAAGGTTATACTAATACACTTGTCGGATCCAAGTGATTCATCTTGTCTATCTGTTTTTATTTTATTTTATTTTTCAGCATTTAGTTAGTTTTTATTTTTCTTAGTTTAAAACATTTTTCTAACTTTTTGATTTGATTAGACGTTGAGGATAAACCGGTATTAAAAGCTCTTGTGTCCTTGGACGACCTCGGTATCTTACCAACACTATACTACGTCCACGATGGGTGCACTTGCCCATATGTGTGTTTAGTGTTAGTAAATATCGTGTTTTATAAATTTAAAACTTGGCTAAAAGTGTAAAAAGGGCTTAAAAATATATCTAAATTATATACACACCGACACACATCAAGTTTTTGGCGCCGCTGCCGGGGACACAAGGATTTTAAGAAAGTTAGGAATCAACGGCCTAATCATCTTTTTATTTTTCTTTAATTTTTTAGGATTTTTTTTTTAGATTTTTCAGCTTCTGCAGATCTCAGCACGGGGCCGTGCCTGGTCGGACACGGGCCGTGCTCAGCAACGTCACTGGCAGTTTTTGTTTTTCAAGTTAACAGGAGGCTGACCACGGGGCCGTGTCGGTGCAACACGGGGTCGTGTCCAACTTCCAGTGACTGGGATCTGAAAAACAACCACTGTATCTCCGACCACGGGGCCGTGTTCGCTCGACACGGGGCCGTGGTGAACCTTCTGACCAACATTCTTTTCTGTTTTTATTGCAGGACTTGGAACCCGACGCCAACCTAGCGTAGTGTATGAGCTCCAGTTCCAATAAAGACATAAAGGAACCATTAGAAGAACCCGAACGCTTTCTCAGAAAAAGGTTAAAAGCCAAAAACCAAGAGAAAGTTTCGGGTGACCCACCCCCAATGGCGGACCAACGTACCCTCATGGATTACTTACGGCCCACCGTAGGTAATCTCGGCGCCGCTATCAATGCCCCGAATGTCGAAGCTAATAACTTCGAACTTCGACCGCACTTGATACAAATGCTCCAAAACTCCGCAACCTTTCACGGGCTCGCGGACGAGGATCCCCATCTACATATAACTAATTTCTTAGAAATATGTGATACATTTCGGATCAATGGAGCATCAAACGACGCCATCCGCCTTCGTATGTTTCCATTCTCACTAAAAGACCGAGCGAAAGCTTGGCTCAACACCCTCCCAGCTGGATCGGTAAACACCTGGGATGAACTAGCCCAAAAATTTCTATATAAGTATTTCCCTCCTTCTAAAACTGCTAAATTAATGGCTGAAATTAACACATACTCACAAGAGGACGGGGAATCCTTATATGAAACTTGGGAAAGGTTCAAGGAGCTACTACGCAAGTGTCCCCATCACGGCCTCGCGATATGGCAACAAGTATCCACTTTCTACAATGGATTGTTGCCACATACTAGACAGACACTTGATTCTAGCTCCGGGGGACTTTTAGGTAATCGACGCCCACACGAAATATATAATCAGATTGAGGAAATTGCTCAAACCAATTTTCAGTGGCACACCCCCCGGGGAAATAAAACTATTGCCCCGGGCGCCCATAAGGTAGACGAAAACACCTCTTTACAAGCCCAAATCGAGGCCCTTTCTTCAAAAATAAAAAAATTAGAAATGACAAAAACGGTCTCGGTCATGGCTTGTGAGGGGTGTGGTGGGTCACATGAAAATTGGAGTTGCATGAAAGAAACGAACGATCAACAAGAAATGGTAAACTACATTGATAATAGACCTAGGCCGTCGGGTCCTCCAACGGGGACCTACAACCAAGGATGGCGAAACCACCCAAACCTTGGTTGGAGGGAGCCCGGCAATAGTAGTAACCAACAACCACAACGAACAAACTTTCAGCAATCAAGAAATGAGTCACAAAATTTCACTCAACAACAAAGTGGGAGAGAAAGGCTCGAAGATACTATATCTCGCCTCGTCTCTGACACTGACAAGAAAAATTCGGAAAGATTCCTACAATTAGAATCAAACTTTAGGAATCAACAAGCTAGCATTCAAAATATAGAAAAACAAATAAATCAACTAGCTCAAAATTTTTCCGAAAGACCACAAGGCGCGTTACCTAGCAATACCGAAACCAACCCGAAGGCACAAGTTCACCTCATCACGCTACGAAACCGAACCGTAGGGCCTGCAGAAATACCTCCAACCACGGAAGAATCAACGCCAACACATCTGCAGGAGAAGGACCCTCCACCATCAACAGAGCCTACCAAGGCTCCTCGAGTCCCGTACCCCGGTAGGTTAATTCGTCAAAAAACCAACGAGCAATTCGCAAAGTTCGAAAGTTTGCTAAAACAATTGCATGTCAATATTCCTTTTATCGAAGTCCTAACCCAAATGCCCAAATACTCTAAATTTATGAGGGACTTCCTTACACATAAAAAGAAAATTGAGAATTTGCAATTAGTTAATTTAGGCGAAGAATGCTCTGCCCTCGTACTCAATAAACTACCCCAAAAGAAGATCGATCCCGGAAGCTTCACGATTCCGTGCTCAATAGGGGAATCTCCCGTTCGCAATGCCTTAGCCGACTTAGGGGCAAGCATTAACCTCATGCCCTCTTCAATGTTCAAAAGGCTAGGCTTGGGAACCACAAGCCCCACAAAAATAAGCATACAACTCGCGGATCGATCGGTCAAGTTCCCGCAAGGTGTAATCGAGAATGTCTTGGTAAGGGTAAGCAGGTTTGTTTATCCTGTTGACTTTGTCATACTCGACATGGAGGAAGACAACGAGGTCCCCCTTATTCTAGGGAGGCCTTTCCTTGCCACCGCACAAGCAGTAGTGGACATGAATGAAGGGACACTAACGTTGAGGTATGGGGACGATGAGGTAAAATTCGGAGTTGGGAAAAGAATAGAGGATGACGACCCGGTCCACTACATGAAGGTTATCGACTCAAGCTTGGATGCCGCTCTCCGACGGTGTAACTTGGGAGGCAAGGCACCCCAATCAAACGACGTGTGACCGGGAATTGGGTCTAGCCAAGGACCCTTATAAACGTGGCGCACCACGGAGGCATTCCGCGGATCTATCCTTAGTTTAAGTTTAATCTTTTACTTTTTGCAGAATAAAACACACTCATGGTGGTAATGGATGAAAAAGGGAACGAGAAAAAATGGAACCATGCAGAAGAACAGAACAAACCGACAAAAATCTCCATAACAGAAGGCTCCACACGGGCCGTGCCCAACCAACACGGCCCCGTGCTGAGCCCCCTGCAGGAAATCACCCAGTTCAGGTAACTGGACACGGGCCGTGTTCAGCGAACACGCCCCCGTGTCCATGCTTCTGTTTCAATTCTATAATTTTTGTTACTGGCACTTGACCACGGGGCCGTGCCCGGTCAACACGGGGCCGTGTCCAGAGTGCCAGTAACACAAATCTTTGTTTTTAAACACACTTTTACATATTCTAATCAGCCAAAAACTCTATTTTTGGACACATTGAGGACAATGTGTAATTTAAGTGTGGGGGGGATGCTAAAACCTTGGAATTTTGCAAAATCCTAAAACAAGCCTTACACAAAACTCTATTGGAACCGCTAAACACCCCAAATTTTTTCAAAAACTTTTTCAATTTTTTTTATTTATTTACTTGTCTTAGTTTAAGTTGGGAATAACAAGTCATAAAAGGGTTATATTTTTACAAACTTACAACCGATAGCGTCGTGATAAAAAGAACTAACATAAGAAAATTATGAAACGGTATAACAAGTCTAGCTAACATTCGATTATATATGCTTGGTCACATTAAAAACCCATTCCCACAAAAAGTGAGTTTTGAGCCTTTATTGAGCATAAAAATACACATACTTAGATTAAATGCTCATTTTTCGTTTCTTGTGTGAATAGCCGCTCGGTCTTTACAAATCTAGAACTTGCCACGACGATACATTCCCGGTCCTTACCAACTTAAACCCAAGTAAGTAAATGATGGAGGCATTAGGACTAACTATTTTTCTTTCAAAACCATTATTTTTCATTTTTTTTTACCTACCCAAAATCCCCCTAGAAAACCCCTTTGAGCCTAAACCTTTCATTTCATTACCCCCAAAACAATTTTCTACCCACCAAAAACCTTTTTCATTTTTTCACCTTTATTTTAGTGACAAACTCGGTTTTTCATAAACATACCCTTTACGTGACGATCAAAAAAAAAAAAAAAAAAAATTATGATGAAGTCAAAAACAAACATAAGCTACAAAAAGCTTGTTTGGAGAAATACTTCAAAAATAAATGTCACCAAAAATAAGGTATTTTACGAAAACCGACACTTGTTACGATTTTCGCCCTTTTTACTAACCACTAACCAACCACCCACCTTTAAACCCAAGCCTTCACCCCAAAAGACCTCTTGATATTTACAAAGGTAAAAAGTTAAAAAGGAGGAGGATTGATCGCTTGGCAAGCATATGGAAAATGTAAATCCGTGCCGCTCTCGAGCGATTCACTTAAATATACACCTTCGGCCGAGTGATTGAGTGATCTCCCGTGAGGTATGTGAACTTGTATATAAATGGAATTTTAATAAGGCATGCTATGCCAAATTTAGTAATTTATCTTATGTAAAGTTCAAAATAAACCATGACGAATAAGATTGTAAATAAAATAAAAATAGAACCTATACAAACCTTGGATTCCCGACACTCTAGGACAAGTTAAAAAAACTTCTCTTCTACCTATTCCATTTGGGAGTGTAAGCCACATTAAAAGAGTTTTGCTTGAGGACAAGCAAAAGTTCAAGTGTGGGGGTATTTGATGTGTGTAAAATGCAACATATAAAACACATCAATTAAGGCATAAAACTAACCCTTTTTTAGTACTAATGTTGGAAAAAGAGTGTTTTTGTCTTCCTTTTGTATTTTCAGGATGAAATGAGCTCAAAATCACAAAAGAAGCAAAAAGACTACTAAATCTACCATAAATACAAGAAAAGGAACAAAAGTGAACTGCCCGGACCCTCAACGGCACCTCCCAAGACAAAGAGAAGAGAAACAGAGCCTGAACACGCCCCGTGTCCAGTGAACACGGGGGCGTGCCCAGGAAGCAGCAGAAAAGACAAACCAGTAGAAGCTTCCATTGCTCACCACGGGGCCGTGCCCAGCGGACACGGGGGCGTGTTGAAAGTACAGCAGGCGCATTAATTGTAATTCGCAATTACAATTAATGAAGAGAGAGAATGTCAGACGGGCACGGGGCCGTGTTCAGCGAACACGGGGCCGTGTCCAGCGTTCTGTTCAGCCTATAAATAGAGGAGCTTGGCTTCATTCTCTCTCATCCCTTGGCACACCACCTCTCTCACACTTCATCCACCACCCACCACCACCATAACACCATCATCCACCACCATCATCCATTGTCCATCATAGAGTGTGTGAGTCGTCTCGGGATCCAAGATTGATCGTAAGAGTTCTTGACAATCAAGGCCATGTTTGCCTAAGTCTCTTACATCACTTGGTGAAGACAAGTGTTTAGTATAATACTTTTTATTTTTAATCTTTTGCACTTTTTATTTGGTTTTGTATTAATGACTTTAATAACTAGTTACTTATGTTGAAGGTGATCTTTCCTTATCGTTTGTCCGTGGTGTCTTGGCATTATTTTACTGTCTATATAAAATAAAAGATTTTCACCATTCATATCTCCACGGTCTATATGGAGGTATGTTGGCTACCTGGTCGGGGGTTAAGGGAACGGTTTGGTAAAGGTCTTGCCCTTGTTCAGCGTTTAGAGGTCCTGCTTGGGACCTGGGTCAAATTTAGTAGGATCTCCTTCAATGCCCATAGGTATTGGATGGCGGGGATCCAAACTCTTTGACCCCCTCATAAGCTAACTACTATTAATACTATAACCCGGCTATTTAGGACTGTATCCCTGCTGACTCAGACTACTTAGCCGAGGGTAACGTCACCGCCAAAAGCGGGGCCTACCATAATTTGCATTAATAACTTAATTCATTATCTTTCAATAATCCAACCCTTTAGGATTGTATCCTTGCTGACTCAAACTACTGGGTTGAGGGTAACGTCACCTCCGAAAAAGGGGCCTACTACAATAACTAAGATAATCTCTTAAACAAGTGCAAAAGTGCGAAAATAATCAAAGGTTATACTAATACACTTGTCGGATCCAAGTGATTCATCTTGTCTATCTGTTTTTATTTTATTTTATTTTTCAGCATTTAGTTAGTTTTTATTTTTCTTAGTTTAAAACATTTTTCTAACTTTTTGATTTGATTAGACGTTGAGGATAAACCGGTATTAAAAGCTCTTGTGTCCTTGGACGACCTCGGTATCTTACCAACACTATACTACGTCCACGATGGGTGCACTTGCCCATATGTGTGTTTAGTGTTAGTAAATATCGTGTTTTATAAATTTAAAACTTGGCTAAAAGTGTAAAAAGGGCTTAAAAATATATCTAAATTATATACACACCGACACACATCAGGTTATGACTTCCCGGAACCCACTAAGTAACTAGGAATATCAACCTAGTTAGTTAAGTGTTGTAAAAACAATAAAAGAAACATAAAATGGATAACCCTTTTATAAACTATGAAACTATAGGGACTAATCATGGGCAAATGTAATAAAGTTTGGATTAAATCAAACTTAACTCAACAAAAACACACACGTACGTGTGTTCCTGCGATTTACACAGAGCTTCTAGAGCTCAAACCCTAAACTCCAAGAATTCACCAAATTGAAAGGGGAAATCAAGCCCAAATCGAAATCCAAACATAGATTCGTGATCTTCATCACAAGGGGGTTACAAGGTATGTAAAATTTGGTGTTAATTTTCTGTTTGAATTTCTCATGAAATTGGGAAATCTGAAAATTTATGTTGCATGTTAGCTATTTGGGTAGAATAGGGTTGATATGGTGTCTAGGAGTAAAACCTAGACAAAAACATGTGAAATCATGTGAAATTTTAGTAAAATCCATGAACACCATTGTAGGTGATTAGTGGGTTATGTAGAACTCGATGAACACTAGGATTTCAAATGTTGTTCTAGTGTAATTTGATATTTATGAAGCGGTTTCTGATTTATTGATGTTAACCTTTATATAAGATAGACCGATTGATGTTAGATTTGGCTATATGACAAGTTATGAACTTGATAATGAATCATGTAAATTTCTGCCCGTAAGGTGTTTGTTAAAATGCCTAATTGAAAGCTAAAATATTGAAATCTCGAGTGAAACGCACATTCGAATAATATGGAAAATTATGCGAAATATAAAACGATAAGAGTTCTAAATATCATGATGATTTAGACTTAATTGTGTAAACCATGTGATTGAAAGTAGTTAACTTTGATAAGTTAAGTTAACTAATGATGAAGTCGAATAGTAGCTTCGACATAGAATCCGTAAGATGACATATTCATAATAATGATGACTAATCTAACCGTCTTACGAATTATGATGATAGTTTGACTCTTGACAAGCTAGATGGAGGCTTGGGCAAGGAGCGGGTCAAACGGATCGGGTACGCGAAAAAAAGAGCATAACCGGATGCAAGGTAAGCGACGCTTACATCCTTTTTGTAGAATATGCATTATTTTGTAAATTACAAATGCGATTAGTGTAATATCCAAAATAAGGGTTCCGACGCTATTAACACGAGTCGGAACAAACATAAATGATAAAAACCACGGGTCACGGTGAAAAGAGGCGAAACGGTAATTTAGTCGCGTAATGACTAATAATTAATGAGTTTTCGTTAAGATCACTTTAAAGTGCAACTAATAGCGAGAAAATGAGTAAAGATGGAAATTTAGTAAAATATCGACTAAAGTAAATTGTGGTTTAAAAAGGGGTCTAGTGGCAAAAAATTCGAAATGGGTCGGATGAGCAAATTGGTAAAATTAATAACCATGATTTGCTACTTATGAAGATGCTTGGTCATATAGGCCAAACGGGTCAATTGGCGTTATAACACCATTTGACAATATCGACTAATGTGGTTGTCAAGTCTTGTGATAACAGGAGCAATTAACGATTCGGATACTCCCGTCACCATAGAAAATGTGATAATAAAAGCGAGGTATAAATCGGGTCTATTTGTTGATCCGAGCCAGGTACGCATATTTATGATGTATGTAAAAGTGCTAATTGGTCGAATAATTGGTGATAGTCCTTCATTGTAGAAGAAGGACCAAAATCGACCAAAACGCCCTTGTAGGCTAAATTGAACAAACAACCCTTAGAGGTTGTTTGGAAACGAGTCTTATGATTTAACAAAAGTTTAGAACGAGTATGGGTAGTGAAAGACGTAATTCTTGGGCCGAAAGACTCCATACGAGTCTTTGCCGTAAAATGATATTTCAAGGAGTATAATTCGGAACACATAGATATCTACTTTAAATCCAACACACATTTAGTTGTGATGGAAGAGTACTAGATAAGAAATATAGGTTACAATGCTAGATTAGAATGAAAGCGAATTTGAGCTTAAAAGTGCTTAAAATATCCTTAACGGGTCAAAATAAGCATACTAGTGAAAACGGGTTTAATTTGTGTAATAAACCTATGATTCGAACCTAATATGGTATATAACATTTATTTGAAGAAGTGTATGAAATATAGGAATCAAATAAATACGTTTGTTTGATAAAATGCATAAACGGGTCAAAATTTGGTATAAAGGGTAATAAGCTGAAGACTTAAAAGTCTTAAGTTTTGTTAAGCCGAATGTCGGATTTTAACTCCATATGATGGAGAATCAAATTACAAACACGTAGGAAGAAACGGTAGGTCAAACAGACTAACGAATAGAAAGATACGGAAGTTTTCGTGTCATTAAGCGGCAAATGGAAAAGGCTGAATACAGGGACCACCGTAACTTACGGTGTCACCGTAAGTTACGGTGGAGTTGAACTCTTTACGGCAGTCTCCCCCTGAGTTACGGTGGGGAAAGTCTTAAACAGAGACCATCGTAACTTACGGTGCCACCGTAAGTTACGGTGGAGGCAAACTTGAAATGCAATGTTTTGGATCAAGAGATTATCTTTGGGATTTCTTTCCATTATCATTTATCTTGATTGGTACCGTTATTTAAAGTATCAAAACTAACTGTTGAGTTGGTTTTGAACACAGGTGTATGCTGAGAGCCCGGATGAAGATCAAGCGTCAAGCAAGAACCGAACACATGTTTAATAAAGCTTCCGCAACGTTGTTTTGTCGTTATTCTAAACGGCGAATTAAATCACATTATGTATATCGCTTAAATTATAAAAGTTTTTAACAAGCCCGTATTTTCAGTATAATTGTGATTGTAATTACATGATTATGAGTTTAAATTATACGAAAAATGTTAAATAATAACTAGGGTGTTACAAGTGGGGCTCGTCAAAACCCAATAGATCTACCCCTTCTGTTCCTCGGTCTAAACTTAGATTAACGGTGCTTAAGTACAACCCTATTCGCGCATGATCTAGTTGTTTCATTCCCTTAGTCTAGCATACCATTTGTACATGTATTTCCCCCAAAAGTTTAGAAAACTAGAAAATGTTTAAAAGAGGGGACATGGACTCACATTTTTGCGTCTTGATGCATACTAACTTCACCGGTACTCTTCTTGGTTCGCTATGTAACCTATAAGTGTCCTAAATATGTTAATCACCTAAGCTTGTGATTACTATGTACAAGTTATCCATCTTGTTTATGTATTTGCTTTGTCTTAGGCGTATATGTTCTAGAGTCGTTATTATATATTTTACAAAATATATATAGTTTTGTATATTTGTGAGTTGTGTTAACGGATCTAGTCTCTCTTGCGGCTCTGTGCCTCGCACGAGTAAGATGTGCATGTCCGCGACATGTGTGGGCCGTGCCCATTGTAGTCGGGTCTCAACCGTTCATCGCGTTATCGTTATTTTAAATTATATTTTCTATTTGTAAATATATATTTTTTATTCTCAAATAACATATATATATATATATATATATATATATATTGAATTTTTGTATACGATATGTGTTAAAAAATAATATATTTTTAACTTATATTTGTATATGTATTCTTGTATTATTTCATGTATTCTTGTCCATGTATTTGTTTGACCAAGTCAACGTTGATTTATACTTTTAATAGATAATATTTTCGATATTATTTTAGTATAAATGTAATTTTACCAAATGTATACTTAGGCAAATATAGATGTATTTAGGTGTACACACTTATGTATTTTGTGTTTAATGTCAAAAATCATTTCTTATGATTTTTATACTTTCTGGAATTATATTTCTTAAAAATAATATATTTTTAAGACTTATTGTATATATATATATATATATATATTGCTTCTTCGTATATGGATGTATTTGTCCATAAAGTCCAATGTCCATAATTCTTGGTAAGGAAATATATATATAAGTATATATTTTGTATTTTTGTCCATACATCCACTTGGGCAAGTATAAGTATTTTTATACTTAATTGTATTTTGTGGTATTTTTGGGTGTATTTTCTATTTGTATTTCTTTGTGTGTATTTTGTAGTTTTTGACCTTACTTGTATACTAGTAAATATTACACATAATATACACATAAACACACAAATTTTTGGGTGACCACTAAATATATATAACTTGCCCTTCTCGTTAACTAAAATAATGGATGAAATTAACTCAGTGGACTAAAATGGCAACAGTTAAACCTTTTTGGACTCATGGGAGAAAAATGAAACCTTTGGACTAAACTGACAAAATGACCCAAACCACAAGGACTAAAATGGCATTTAACTCTTATATATATTTATATCCATTTTAATCTTTAAGAAAAACACTATTTTCTTAACTTAGATTTTGTATAAAAATTTGGAAAAAAATTATGGCTAAACACTTTGAACATATCTCTTGTAAAAAGTCTTGTAAAAATATATTTTTCTAAGTGTTTAATGTCACACCCCAACCGATGGCGGAATCATCGGGGCGCGGCACTGAGCGAAACAGATTGTCCAGGAGAATCCATAACAACTATTAATTATAATATATTAAAGGTTCATGTCCCATACCACAAACATATAAAATAAAAACAGTTATTACAGACGATGTTCTCAAAGACAAATATCCATTCCGACAACTCAGATTTTATTTAGTTTGTTTCTAGACTCTCCTAGCTTGATTCCATAGCAGCTAACAAGCAAAAGCATCCTAAACACCTGTCACATACGTTAAAATAAAAGTCAATACACATAGTGTAAAAGTGAGCATATAAGTTTAATAGTATAATAGATTGCGAAAGTCGTTTGCGCATAACCAGAATGTAACATGTAGCAAAGTGAAGCTAGTAGGTTAAATGAAATATGCACAGACGTGACTGCGAGTTGTAGAGTGCACAACACATATCACGACCGTGACACGTGAAGAAATACCCTTAGCAACCCCCGTCCACGACAGGTGCTGAGTCCAAACTATAGTACTATCGTTGCTAAGGTGTCAGGCAACAATCACTGTGTAAACATAACATACAAGCATTCATCGAGTAACACGTATAACATGCAGGAATGGTTAGCGTATAAAAATGTTTGCATTATGTGTCGATTGTGATTTGAATATAGGTAACGTATGTAACACCCAAAAGTGCGTAAAGCACAAAGGGATCGAGTATACTCATAGAGATGGTAGCTACTAAACACAATTTGTGATTGGATTGAAGGGAGCGCTAGAGTAAGCCTGATTACAGAACGATAGCACAAACGGTGAGCGGTGCGTTAAACGGTGCAAGTGAACAGTATGACGGATTGTCATCCGATCGGTTGACCTTCCGGACGGATGGCCATTCGGTAGGAGGGTGATCTTTTTGGGAAGAATGTGTTTGTGTATGATGTGACTTTGAAGTTTTTGTTGTAGCATTTTGAAAATAGAGAAGTATCTCTACCTTTCAGGTCGTTCGGTCGAACGGTTGTCCGATCGGATGGCCGTTCGCTCAGATGGCGATCCGTTCCAAGTGAGACATTTCATAGAGAACAAGTTCACAGCAGGATGGTCATTCGATCGGATGATAGTCCGATCGGATGACTATCCGTTGGAAACTGATGATCTTTAAAAATTTGTAAAATGTTAAGTATTGAGACCTTTCGAAGGAGTTTTGCCGTACACACAAAGTTGATCACCATTAGCGAGCGAGAAACAAATCACTTTATCAAAGCAAATGACTTCAGCACGATTTTCACAAAGAAAATCCATGCCTACTATGATATCAAAACTACTAAGCTGCATCAGAATAAGATCGATAGGAAAGGCGTGATTGTTGAGTTCAAGCGTACAATCACGAAGAACAAAACGAACAGTAACGGTTCTTCCAGTGGCAACTTCAACGTCAAATGTCGTAGGGAGATAGACTAGGTCGTTTCTAAGACATCGACCCAGACTAGGTCGAGTCTTGCCTAATTCCCTATAGTTATGGCTCTGATACCAATCTGTCACACCCCAACCGATGGCGGAATCATCGGGGCATGGCACTGAGCGAAACAGATTGTCCAGGAGAATCCATAACAACTATTAATTATAATATATTAACGGTTCATGTCCCATACCACAAACATATAAAATAAAAACAGTTATTACAGACAATGTTCTCAAAGACAAATATCCATTCCGACAACTCAGATTTTATTTAGTTTGTTTCTAGACTCTCCTAGCTTGATTCCATAGCAGCTAACAAGCAAAAGCATCCTAAACACCTGTCACATACGTTAAAATAAAAGTCAATACACATAGTGTAAAGGTGAGCATACAAGTTTAATAGATTGCGAAAGTCGTTTGCGCATAACCAGCATGTAACATGTAGCAAAGTGAAGCTAGTAGGTTATCGACAATGAAATATGCACAGACGTGACTGCGAGTTGTAGAGTGCGCAACACATATCACCAGCGTGACACGTGAAGAAATACCCTTAGCAACCCCCGTCCACGACAGGTGCTGAGTCCAAACTATTGTACTATCGTTGCTAAGGTGTCAGGCAACAATCACTGTGTAAACATAACACAAGCATTCATCGAGTAACACATATAACATGCAGGAACGGTTAGCGTATAAAAATGTTTGCGTTGTGTGTCGATTGTGATTTGAATATAGGTAACGTATGTAACACCCAAAAGTGCGTAAAGCAAAAGGGATCGAGTATACTCAAAGAGATGGTAGCTACTAAACACAATCTGTGATTGGATTGAAGGGAGCGCTAGAGTAAGCCTGATTATAGAACGATAGCACAAACGGTGAGCGGTGCGTTAAACGGTGAAAGTGAACAGTATGACGGATTGTCATTCGGACGGATGGCCATTCGGTCAGAGGGTGATCTGTTTGGGAAGAATGTGTTTGTGTATGATGTGACTTTGAAGTTTTCGTTATAGCATTTTGAAAACAGAGAAGTATCTCTACCTTTCAGGTCGTCCGATCGAACGGTCGTCTGATCGGATGGCCATTCGCTCGGATGGCGATACGTTCCAAGTGAGACATTTCATAGAGAACAAGTTCACTGCAGGATGGTCATTCGGTCGGATGGTAGTCCGATTGGATGACTATCCGTTGAAACTGATGATCTTTGAAAATTTGTAAAAAGTTAAGTATTGAGATCACAAGTCATCCGATCGGATGGCAATCCGATCGGACGGCAGTCCGTTTGGTGACTTGCTCGTTTTGAAAGTTGGAATTTTGTTAAGTTTAGAAAGTTTGCGGTTTGACCGAGATGATATGACAACGTATTAAACAACGGAATCCCCATTAAGCCCAAGTCATCCGATTGGGTGGGAATCGCCCCGTCTGACCTTTTAACTGTTCTTAACGGTAGTTCATGTTCAACCCGTGAATCGGTTGTCTCTTTGATAGGAATCAGTTCCCAAACCGACACTTCACTAAAGGATGAGTGGAAGGCCTGAATGAGCTCCAATTCTATCGGTTTTGAGTGCAAGAGTGTAAAAGAGTTGAAAGAAGGTTATGAACACATCTTTCAATCCTTTTAATCTTGAAAATGTTTAGATTTAGGTGAAATCAGTGTTTAACATGTTGAAATCTTGAAGTTCATAAGAACCCCATGATGACAACATCCTAGAACACCTCAAACCAGCCGATTTCATGGTGAAAAGTTAAGATTTTATGGTGAAAAAGATGAAGGAGTGTGTGTTGATCATAGAAGTACAAGATTTGAGGTAGAAACTTACAAGAATCGTGAGAAATCGGGAGAAAATAGCCCAAAGTGCGTTGGTCGGACGAGAGAGCTGTCACATCACTGTTCATGATGTGACAGGAGGTATTTATAGGTGACAAAAGAGGAAAGGCGGTGCAGGTGTGCGATCGGAGGGCAGTCCGATCGGATGGCCATCCGATCGGATGGTCATCCGGACGGATGACCATTCAATCGAATGGTTATTCGATCGAACGTCTCCTGCGAGTTAAGTTTCGATGTTTCGTTTCGTGCATTGAGTTTTGCGATGCGTTGCGAGTAAGCAATGCGATAGTATTAAACAATAGTTACACAAATAACCTAACTAACATACACCAACATAAATAATCTTAAATCTCGGGTTTGCGATGAGATTGAGTTTCGATAGAGTTGCGATTGCGTTTTCGATTAACCACCATAAAACAATTATAAACATGCGCAAGTAACACATAAATAGCACACACACGTAAAACAATATTCAGAACGCATAATTCGAGTTGCGGTGCGATAGCGATGAGATAGCGATAAGTCGATCAGCGATAAACTGCGATTATTGCATTTACTCCACATAATACTACTAAAGTGATATAAAATAGAGTATTGATTACAAAGTCAAAGAGTGCAATCAATAATTAAGCAAGGAGTGACAGATCGTATTTAGCAATCTTTTCTTCCTTTGACTTTGACTTTGACTTGTACTTTGACTTCAAAAATGCGGGGTGTTACATTTAAATTCTACAAAAATTTTGCCATAGTTTCCCCTAAAATTAAAGATTTTCCTATGTTTAAAACATGTGTTTATTTTCTTTTAAAAACTCAACAATCATCCAACAACAATCTTGCAAGTAACAATATACAAAATCATCCATACTTTTCATGCTAACACACTTCAAATTTCATATGAACTTGTAGTAATTTAGATCTATACTTTAATCATGTAGATCTACTTGAATCAAGACTTATTTGTTGAATTTTACAAACTTTGTAGAAACTTATTTTTGAAAACTTGTTCATCCACTTTGTTTGTAAGTTTATAAACATAAACATATCATTTTGAACACACTTACAAGTTCATATCTCAAGATCTTCAAGTCTACTAACATGTTCATCATGGATCTTTTAAGATCCAATTGTATATTTGTTAGATCTATACTTCTAACATGCATGCATGTGATGGATTCCATCCAAATCACAAAACAAACAACAACTTCATAACAATCTTCACATAACACCAAAATTACTTGTTCATGTTAGATTTTGTTATTTCATTACTTGTTCATACTTTAAAGTTTAGTTTTCTTGATGGTTTAACTTGTACATCTTCATTATACTACTAACGAACATCAAAACAAGGGATTAGAAGACTCATAACTAGCACTAGTGGCTAGGGAAGAGGCAACAAGAACAAGGAGATGATAAGAGGATGAAGATGGTGGTTAATAGCTTCCTTGAGTGGTCCTTGAGCTTCCAACACTTGAACCTTCCTTAGATACACTTGAGACACCCTTGAGAACTCTTGAAATGGCTTGAAGATGGGAGAAAAAGGGAGGTGTTCTTGGTGTTGTCTTGGCCGAATGTGGAGGGGAAAGAAGAGGGGAAATGGAGTTTGAAATTTAGAGGTTGGAATGATAAGGATAGGATAAAGTTTTCTAATTATAATCATGTGCACAACTTTCTCCAACACACCTTATGATCCAACATCCAAACTACAATATCAAGAGACAACATGGGGGCTTGTGGGGCCCCCATGGAACCGTCATTTTGCAAGGGGGGTTAAGTGTCAAGTTTCAATAATTTAGGGGTTTGAATGTATATTGAGGGTTTAATTACGTGTTAATTGTTTTTAGGTGTTTTTATGTGTAACTAAGTGTTCTATGACCAATATTAGTGTTACGACATTAAAAAATGTTACTAGTCCATATTTGGTGTTTTGGTAGTGTTCGGATAATTGTTCGGTGCTTGTTTCGTTGTCAGTTCGCTAAAAAGTTAAGTTATGTAATTTATAAGGTATTATATGTTTTGTGTTTTAATGTTATCCCCAATGCTTTTTAAGTTGTTTTTGATGTTTAACAACATTTCTGAACTTGTATAATTTGTCGGATTCTGAATCCTGCGAAAAATTGCCATTTATGTTCCAAAACAGACACTTTTAAGTTCGGTATATTTTTCCGGAAAGTTTTAACTATTATACTTGTTTTTCCACTTGGGATTTGATATATTTTTTATGTCGGACCTACGTCTAAGTCCTAAATCTACCATTTAGCTGAGTAGTGAGGCTGTGCTGACACAACCTATCTAACCGGTGAGTTTTCTAATTGTTTTGACGCAACGCTTAAATTGTTTCACAATGCAATGAATGAAATGTATGACATGCATGATTGAAATGTATAACATGCAAACATAAAGTGTTGACATTTAAAACACATAATTGTAGAAAATAAATAATTATCTAATGGTACGGAAGTTACGGATTTATGTCATTTGTCACAATAGAGGGTGGAAATACGAGGATGCAGGAAAAACAGGGAAGAAAATGGAGTTAGAACGAAGATTTTATGAAGAAAACAAAAATATGGTGAAACTCAGTGTTGGTGTGTTGCGAGAGTAGGAGGCAGTGCCTCTAGCGACACGTGAAGGATTAAAAAGTTCCAGAAAATTATGAAAAATGCCATTACGACTATTTTATCTTATTTGCACCTCTGCGACATATGAGAGATGTAATAACCTCACTTGCGACGCGCAAGAGAGTTGTTTGTCGATAAATAGGATGTTTTCAACTATTTAAAGCCCGTTTCAACCCTAATTCATTCCACAACCTTTGTACAACTAAGGAAGACCAAAGGAAGACATCCAAGCTTGAGGAAGGTGCTAGGATCGAAGAATCATCATAAAGTTTGGATGTTTGACGAAATTCGCAGTCCGTTTGTTAACTTTTCGGTTTTTCTTTGATTTAACTATGATGAACACCATGTATTTGATTTCTATTCTATGTTTTGAACTTATGAACATGATTAGAGGCTAATTTGTTAAAGCCACCTAGGTTTGATGATATGTTTTGACTTTCGATTTAACTTCTTTTAATCAAGTTTGTGTTTGGTTTAAAATAGTTTTGAGTTGTTACTGATTATGATCATGTGTACTACTGTTTTGTTGTGATTATTTGATTAGTTGTCATTATTGATGTGTTTATAAAGAGGAGATTCACTATATGCACGTTAAAATCAATTGTTAGTTCGTTAATTTGGCCAGTTTGTGTTCTAACCCTATCATTAGAGATAAGATAAGTTAATTAATCAATTAAAATATGTAGACTTAAGTGTGCATCCAATTCCATTAATTAGAGATATGATTTAGGATTGCTAGGGTTTGTCTATTAGTTGTTTGATAGTGTTGAACACTGGATGGCTCGGGGTTCTCTATTTATTCGCGTCTAATGAGTCCTAGGTTTTTGATTTATCATCTTAGAACTACCTTCACATCTAAAGTTTTTTAAAGTGTTTCTTTTTCGATTCTAATAGTTATGGGATTCAGGATCTTTAATTAGACGCGTTTCCATCTAGCACTTCATTCACATTCTGATTGCACTTCATAGATCGGTTATAGGCTTTTTGAGTGTGGGTCACATTCTTAGTTGTCTAATCACTATAGGATTCATCCTCTTTAACGAGAGTTTAGTCAGTCTAAAATAAGAACTTCATAGATTGTCAGACTATAAGTCATTGCATGACATTAGGTATTCTTGCCTGAGTGGTTTGTTCATTCTCACTGGTTACATCTTCACTTGTTATTTACCTTTGCATTTGTATTAGTCTTGCTGGATTCGTTAGTTTAAATTAGGTTATTAGATAATGAAAATCCATTTTAAAAACCAATTAAGTATTTTTGAGTCAGAGTCTAGTTAAGGGTCGCTAGTGTCTCGTGGGTTCTATATCCAGACTTCATTAGGCTTTACTACTTTCAATAGGTACACTTGCATGTCTAGTGCTCTAGCATTAGGAGAGTCTAGATTAAAACTGAAGTGTCTAAATTGGGTTAAGTTTTAGTGGAACATATTTTGCACATCAAGTTTTTGCGCCGTTTCCAATGACACTTAGGCGATAACGTTTTTGTAATTCATCGGGGTATTCCACAGATTACTATGCTAATTCGTATTCACAGTCGCAACCATATCAAACGCGAGAAGAATTGCTTAAGTGGATAGGGAAATCCAAGCTATCCTTTATCAGATAAATCAACATCAGAAATCACAACAGCGTGACATTTATGACTGGGACGGAAATCTAATAGGATATCAAACAGCCTCGGGTGAAATGATTTATACGACTGTAGAATCGAAAGATCAGTATGGCTTGGAGAGAGCGGAGGAAGAAAATGAAGTAGTAGAAGAAGAAGAGATTGAAGAGGAGCTTCATAGTGATCCGAAGTTGTCAGACGTGGAACTGGAGACAATAACGGGCGAAGCAGTCCCACCTCCGGTTTAGCAGGATGTTAAATCCTATTGGTATCCCATGCCATGGTATTACGGTCCCGAACCCATTGATGATGACTTTGGAGCGATGGTGATGAGGGGTGGTAGAAGAGATGTAGTTGAAGATGATCGACTACACCACGACCCCGAGAGAAGAAGCTGAAGAATAACCAATTGACAAAATGGAAGATGAGAAAATTGAAGAGCATGTACCATTTTGGTAGGAAGAGTTTAGTGATGAGTTGGTAGGTTTACCAACTCTTGAAGAAGGGGAATTTGACCCGGTTGGTGATCTTGTTTATTTGGAAACATTACTTGAAGAGAAACCAACCATGGAGATCAAACATACACCAAACGGAGAAGAAGTGGCTAAGGAGTTTGATCAATGTTTTAAAAAACGGTTTTTAAATCATACCGGGTTGAGCTCTGAGATGGTTCAACCGGTTGAACCGGGTTGTACCGAGTGGTTCAATCGGGTTACTAGTTAAACCTATAATTCTATAAAATACAAATTCGTCTAAAAAACTATCCAATATCAATTAGAATTTACGTAATTGATCATGATTTTATCTAAAAACAATTATTTTCTTGTAAAATATTAAGCATTTTTAAGAGCTTTTTATTACTCATAAATAATATTACATTAGACGAGGTGGGTAACAATTTCAATAGTGATGGAATATTAGAATGGAAGGCACTAGGTTAATTATCAGAAATATGGAAGGTCAGTATAACCTTAATATCGTATTTTATTAAAATTTAAAACTCAAATTTCAAGATAATGCAAACCGGTTCAACGGTTTGAACCGGGAACCAGATTTGTCGTCGGTACATAAGACATACCGTATTCGGTTTTATCGGCCTTAATCGTACCACTCTCGTGTCCGCTATCCGGTTTAACCGGCCGGTCCATACCGGTATTTAAAACATTGCAGTTTGATAGTCGACTTGTACGAAAATTAGACAGTGGGTCGCTAGTCATACCAACAAAAACACGGGAGAAACATGGATCAACAAATTTTGAGGGTTCAAAAATGGTACAAACAGAAGAAGAAACTGAAGTGCAGAGACAACCATCCTCTTCATTATATGTATCGTATCAGGTTTAATCCAGGTAAGTTTAAATTATGATGGTCTGGCCTGTTTGAAAATTCTAAAACATTTTGTTGTTTAATCATTGGTTTTTTAATAAACAACGATGAACAATTAAAATTAAACAGGTTAGACCGGGGTTAGATAAATGAGAAGTGTCTTGAGGTTCTTGGATTGACCCAAGTTGTAGAGTTTGTATAGGTTTATGTATTTAGATTCGCGACTTATTCGGTGATGAAAATTTAGTAAAGGATGAATTTCGAGGTATGTTAACATTGAATTATGACCCATTCTTCACCTTTTAATCCGTCGATTCGTCTTAACTTATTTCACCAAAATTGTAGCAGCCAAAAAGTTTTGGAGGACTCGGTGTGGGGAGCATTAGAGACTTAAATTTGGCTTTACTTGTCAAATGGTGGTGGCGACTAAAAATGGAGCCACACCATTTATGGGTAAAAGTCATACATGCCATCCACAAGAACAAGAGAAGAATTACTATGGTTCCACTAAAAAAATTCTGACAGGGATATGGAAAACAATAGTAGAAACAAAGAAGGATTTGACCAAAAGAGGGGTGGATATTGTAAGAAGCCTTACAAGCAAAATAGGTGTAGGAGACAAAACCTTATTCTGGGTAGACACGTGGTACGGAGACAAGCCATTAAAGGAAAAATTCCCTCTCATTTATCAACTCGCCAAAGAGAAAAGAGCAAAAGTTCAGGATAACTACACGAGACCTAATGGTGGAGTCTTATGGGATTGGGCATGGCATAAAACACCCAGTACTGTTAATGAAAGACAACAGATGGAGGAATTGCTGGGAATGTTGAATCAAGTGAGATTATCGGAAAGAAGTGACTATTGGATATGGAATGGGGGAGAAAATCAGGACTTCTCGGTGAAAGCGGTAAGAAGTACTTTGGCACGGAACATAAATTTAAACGAAACAGCGGATGATTTTTTCTGGAATAATTGGGCAACACAGAAGTGCAGTATGTTCGTACGGAGAGCAATAAAAGGTAAAATTCCGACAGCCACAAAATTAAGAGAAAGAGGAGTCCCGGTTCTGAGCGGAATGTGTGGAGTGTGCGACAGTGAAGAAGAAACACCGGATCACGTCCTTGTTAAGTGTAGGGTAGCGGAAAACGTCTGGGAACAAGTCAGCAGGTGGGTCAAAATGGATACGGCATCAAAACCAGCCACACTCGCAGAGGTATTCAGTTCGCTGAACGATTTCAACTGGCCAAAGGCGAAGAAGAAAGCGGTACACGCAATTTTTCTGTTAACAACTTGGGTTATTTGGAAAAATAGAAATGAAAAAATATTCAGATCAAGAGCCGGCGAGACATACAGAATGATCGAAGAAATCAAAGAAGAATCGTATCATTGGATGAAACAAAGATCAAAGGTGCACTTGGAATCATGGGAAAAATGGCTTTACTTTTCTTGGTGACTAGATCTTACTGTATGTAAATGTTTCTAATACTTTGTTTTGTTTTCTTGCTATGATTCCAGTTGGTTTGTTGTTTGATGAATAAAAGGCCCCATCTTGCTATTCAAAAAAAAATTATAAGCTTTATTAGCCTACCAACTTTTAAGTTGATCAAAGTCACTTTTACGTCAAATTTTGTAAATTTAATACTTTTCTTCAATTTCCCAGTTTTTTATTTTTCATTTTCAACACATGATTTTTTACCTTCTAAACCGTTTTGATAGTGTCATTAAACATTTTGAAGCAATAACTTGGTGCCTTACACACCAATTTTTTAATTTGCATTTTAGGTTGCCTTTGATCAAATTTCACCTTAATCAACCAAGATGCACATACCATATATGTTAGATTACTAAAGTTCACACGCCTAACTGGTTCGAAACGTCATTTGTAACGTTTAAAAACCTTAGGAAGTGATATAACAAACGTAACATCAGTTTCTCTATGCTTGGGTTAATTTCACATTTTACACAAACGGTGAAGGTTTATTTGATGCTCTAATCACTTCATTATTATATTCTTTTAACTACACACAATCTTAAATTATAATTAAAAAAAAGTAGACTCCTTGAGCTCTAGGTCAGATCCTATGAGAGCTCCCAAATAACACTTTTGCATATTTCGGATTGCTATTGTTTACCAAGTCAACATTCACCTACCTATCATTTAATTACGCAAGAAATAAGAATGACCCAAAGGCATAGACTACGGGGTATGGGGCAGGAGTTTGGGCGTGGGTAGGGGGAAAACGCCCAAGCCACCACCCCGGGTGGGCATGGGTTTCGGCGTGGCCCTTGGGGCATGGGTTTCAAGCCGGGCGTGGGGCGGTTTGGCCATCCTAGTTGGCTGAATATCATTGGCTCACCCGCCACGTCATAGCGGGCCATCCCAAAAGTTTTAAATTTTTAAATTCAAACCGTTGGCTTGGCCAAGCGGTCACCCCAACCGGTCACCCAAACCCCAACATCCCCTATAAATACCCCCAAACCCCAACCGGGTGGTCCATCCCAACCCCCACCGTGGTCCCAAACATTCGATATCCCCACCCGCTGCCCCAGCCGGTCACCACAAACCCGACATCCCACGAACCCGCTATGGCATCCTGGACCCACAACGAAGAACTTTCCCTAGTCACAAGCGTCGTTGACGCTATGAAGGGGCGGCCACCGGGCCAAACCAAATATTGGACGGAAGCTTTCGCGGCCTACCGACGTTTGGTCGGTAACGACCGCCACAACATGAATGCGTGCCAACATAAATGGCGCGAGCTACGTCCCAAGCTCGAGCGTTTCAAGGCTTACTACGAAGCCGTTCCCGGGGGCGAGTTAAGCCACGAGGACCGGGTGGCGGTGGCGAACATAGAGTTTCGCGGCAAGGAAAAAAAGGCGTTCGACAAGATCGACCTTCTTGAAATTTATTTAACGCTTTAGGTTTCTTATTTTGTAATTTTTAGGTTTATGTAATTTTATAAATATTAATGAAGTTGTATGTTTTTTTTTTATAAATGTTTGTGTGATTTTTTTAAATTTTGTATATATTTTTTTTTAAACTACCCTGCCACGCGGTGCACCCAACCCAAGCCCAACCCACGCCCCACCATACCCCGCGGACACGTACCAGGCAGTGGGGGGGGGGGGGGGCTCCCATTCCACGTGTCAGCACCCGCCCCAACCCACGCTCAACCCAAGCCCCACCATAACCCGCAGTCTTAACAGATTCCATTTTAGTTCAAACTAGTAAGTGTACCTGCCGCGCGTTGCAGCGGCCTCAAAACATACAATAACTCGAATTTATTCTGTCGAATAAAAACGTATTATATTAGACCTGACTTGTTTTCGAATAAAATTTACGTCAAAACGTAGATCAACTGAAAACGTACATAAAAATAGGCATGAAAACGTATTATATTTGACCCTAGTCGTTTCCAAAAAAAAAATGATATTGAAACATAAACCAATTTGAATTTATACCTACACATACATAAAAATAAGCACATAAGAACATAGCGTTTAAGTTAAAGAATAAAAGTACAAAGAATAAACTTTAAAAACTCAAGATAGTTAATTGACATTTTACAAAATTTTTCAAAATTAAAAGAGGTGTAAATATCAATATTGAAAGTTGAGAGAAAATTAAAAAGTGTGAATACTAATTCACACCTTTTAATATATATTAGTTTTATTAATAATGACATAACCATTTTTAGTTGAGTATATGAGACTTACAAATTGCTAATAGCAAAAAAAAAAAAAACAGAGCATGTTTAGTTTATTATTAATACGCTCAACAAATATAGCAGACTCTCATTTTGTGTGCTTTTCGCCAAAGTTTAATATATAAGAAAGAAGAGGTGGGTGTGAGTAGAAAGCCATCGACTTTTAGTTTTAATATATATATATATATATATATATATATATATATATATATATATATATATATATATATATATATATATATAAACATGTGTGGTGGCATCGTACGCGACATGATAAAGTATAGACTAAAACCGACCCAACTCTTTTCTCAACTAAAATTATGTCGAAACATAGTAACTCAAATTTATCTCGTCGAATGAAACGTATTTATATTTGACATGATTTGTTCCCGAACAAAATTTACATAAAAATAAAACATTTTGTAACTGACCCGACTCATTTTCAAAAAAAAAAAAATACGTTAACGCGTAGATGAACTCGAATTTATACTGACGCATACATCAAAATAACAACGTAAGAAATTAGTTTAGGATAAACTCAATACTTTTGAAACTTGAGAGATCAAAATGACTTGTATAAAATTAGAGGGTTAGTTTTGTTATTACAAAAAGTCTAAGGGGTAGAAAAGGTTGGTGGTATTTACCACCGACCTTGTTCTTTAATACTATATAAATTTCTAAAATTAAACCATTTACCAATCTTTTTTTTTGAACGGTGACTTTTCTTTTTGAATGACCCAATCTCACATCGTCTAAAAGGCGGCCCTAGCCAAGATCTGTCCAGATTACGTTGTCTTAACCGGGCCCGCGCTGGGCTGGTCAGACTTGGTTACAGCGTTCCCCGGGAAACCGTACTGCCTCCACACGAGATGACTCGCTGAACTAACAGCCGGATGAAAACCGGGGTGCAGCTCAGGATCGAACCCCCCTCAGTGAGTTTGTCACCCTCATTGCCCAATATCCACACCAATATGACACAAATGGGAATTGAACTTAAGTCTCCATTGAAAAACTCAAGTCTCAATCATACAATATAAATAAAAATATACCCTTAATTCAGTTCAAATTTCTAAAATTAAACCAATTACCAATCATGCAATATAAATAAAAATATACCCTTAATTCAACAATTTACCAATCATACAATATAAAAAAAATATACACTTGAAGTCAAAATAAAAAAAGATAAATTATAACATAAAACATTAATTATCATTTTTAACGGGAAACACACACCCCCTATAAAGGATTAAAATCTACTACTGAAATTCATCTATTATCTATTTAATGAGACTTGAACCTTCACTATTTTATCGTGGATAAACATTTGTGCCATTACGTCACAAACTAACACAAAAAACATGTTTGCTATGGATGTTTGAATGGGATGTGAATCATTCTACATGATGTTCAGGCTACAAGGTGTGAAGGAGCCCCATCATTTGGAGATGAGCCTTCACGTAGTCAACCGCGTCATTGGATGTGGGGGATGAGCCTAGGGTGTGGATGATGAGCCTCATCAATATATACAAGACGTATGTATGTATATGTGTGTATGTTGATAAAGAAAGAGAGAGGAACGTTCTCTTCGTCGGTTGGTCGACGTTGACGACGGGACGGGCCCCAAGGGGGTGGTGTGGACGAGCCGGGACGGGCTCGCCGGATTGGTGTTGTCCCCACACCTTATAGCCTCATTGCTTGAAGGAGGAGTTTTTTTTCTGAATCTATTATATATAATAAATGAAAGTTATTTGAGCCATGTGTTAGTAAATTAGGGCTTCTTTTCCCGCCCAACAGTGCCATCCCCTTTTCCTTTTATAATCTCTCTTCTCACTTCTCATTCTCATCTTTGTTTAGAAACTCCTACAGTTCCTTCTCTCTCTATATTCAGGTGATTCAAACTCCATCCAAACCTTAATCTTCTTCCAGACGTCACCATAAAATCTTCTTTTGTTCATCGATTATCTTCATTCAAAAGGTTTGTTCTTCTTTTTTTATTGAAATACTTTCATGATTTCATCTTATTTATACTAATCCTTTGTGTTTTTGGGTCTTTTCATGTAACCATTGCTAGGGTTTCGTTCGAGAGTTAGATCAAGAGATGAGGCGCCGGCTAATGGTTCTGCGGTGTTTCTTGTTGGTGCATACATCTGTCGTCTTCGTCTTATGTCGAGTCTTGGTTTCGGTGCGGATCTGAACAAGCATGACATCATCAATATGACATCACAAGTGACATCATAATGATGACATCACAAGTCTTTATTAATTTCATCATACACGTGAAGTCAAGGATGTGCATGAAATATAGAATTCATGTTGACCGTTTGAAAAGGATCTGTTTGTAGAGGTTCCGTTTGAAATGTAACCGTTTGAAATGGGTTCCGTTTGAAAGGTGGCATGTCACTTTCAAACGGAAGGGTCTTTACTATAAATAACTTTCAAACTGTCATCATTTGTAACTGTCAAGAATTTTCCGGTCAGCATAACGAAGTGCTGCCAAAGTGTTGTCAGGTTGTAAAACGTTACGAAATCAATCATATAACAGTTTAAAGAGTAAATCTAGCTGAATTGAGCTCTACATGTCTGTTTCCGCCTTTCATTTAGAGATAAACTCTTCTGATCGACTCGTTCGGGTCTGAAAACGATCCTACAAGTGGTATCAGAGCTCAGGAAGAAGAGTTCTATACAGTTCAGCTGCGATTTCTGTTTCTACACCTTTCTTTTTCGAAAATTAAAATTTTTCAAGGTTAAAATTGGCTAAAACACTCACAATGTGTGCGTAATGGTGTTTTGACAAACCCTTGAAAATATCAGTTCATAATTCGAAGTAAAAGTGGTAAAAATGGCTTGAAAACTGGTGTCCGTTTGAACGAAGCAGATGCATTCCGTTTGAAATCTGACCCATCCCGTTTGAAAGAGGCCATTTCATTTGAACTGTTGTTTGAAACTATCCATTCCGTTTGAAATTTGGGCCATACCATTTGAATATATCGTTTGAAACATGGTTCCCATTTGAAAAGTGTGAACCGTTTGAAAAGTGTATTGAGTTCATCGATTTGTGTGACACATCTATCGAGGCTGTCAGTTTGCATGCAAAGGATAGTAACGTGTGTCAGTTGTTTTCATTCAAGAAGTTGCATGTGATCAGTAGTTGTCGGCTAATGGAGTTAAAGATTGATTAAAATTCACTTTAATTCATGACGGTTCAGTGTTTGTTGAAATTGGTGCGGCTCAATCAGTTCACTTTAATGAACGGTTCAATAGGATTGAATTAGTTGTTGGTTTAGTGTATGTTAAAGGTCCAATCCCAGGTCTTGCATAAAACATTTTGCGGCCCAATCATTGATGTCGGATAAATGTATTTTAGGAGGTCCAATCAAAAATGTTTTTAGTGGATTTTGAGGTCCAATTGGAAATAAGTTGATATAGATTGGGTAAGTGTAGAATCAAACGTGTTGGATTTTGATTATATTGACTACATTGCATAAGCGGCCCAATCACTAAAAAGACATCTATTAGTTTGTCGGACATTATAAAATTTGTTTGTTCAAGAAATGTTTGTTGTCAGAGAACATTTTGGGTTTGAAGTCCATTTTAACCGGCCCAATCAATAGTTAAAGCAAAAGTCTCGGCCCAATCATTTTGGATAGCATATATTTGAGGCCCAATCAATATATGATTAAGTCTTAATGTGCGGCCCAACAGAAGTGAATTGAATTTTTCAAGTCATCGGCCAAATTTGTGAAAGCCTATATTTCTTAGTTCATCCGATCAAGGTCATTCATTCAGTGATCTTTACTTCAACAATATTGGAACGAGTCCGCAAATCTTCGACACGAGTCTTAGATTGTGTTCATTAACACACACTTTTACGTATTCGTTCCGTATAAACTGATCGGTTGTTTGTTTGTTTGTTGTCAGGTAGTATTTTACAAGGTGATTCAAGGTGATTTGTTTACCAGCTTATTTGAAGAATCTAAGTTTGTGATATTTTAAATACCGAAACATGGACAACGAGTTTTATAACGCTTTTGCTAGCCCTATTACAATCACTCAGAATGCTTTGCTTGAAAATGAAACCGGTACATCTCAGAAACCGCCTAAGCTCATGGATATTGATGATTACAATGCATGGTCTGAACGGTTTGGAAATTGGGTAGAAGCCTATCATTTGGATGCGTGGGAACACACTGAGGAACCATATGTTAGACCACAACAAATGGTGTGCAGTTAACAATTAGAGAAATGAGTACGGAAGATAAAAAGAAATATCGAGACGAGAAATTGATGGTGAGTCTGCTTCAGCAAGCGATAAAAGAAGATATCTTGATACTGCTTCAACATGATGGAACTGCTTATTCTATCTGGACAGAATTGGAAGCAAAATTTGTTGGAAGTGATGATATGCTCAAAAACAAAATGTCTCTCATGAAGAAAGAGTTTGATTTGTTTCGTGGTTTGAAATCTGAAAACACCAAGCAAATAATTGATAGATATTGTAACTTGGTGAGAAATATGACGAAACTTGGTATTAAGAAAGATACTGATGAATTGATTGAAAAACTTGCAGATGCACTGCCACATGAAACATGGGGAACATTTCTGATGATGCTGAGATCCAACAGAAAAGACTATAAAGTTATGACATTGGGAGATTTCATCAAGCACCTGGAAGCTCAAGAGATGGAGCAAAGAAAGATTGCCAGGATGAAGAATTACGATGGAGAACAGGACATCAGTTTGTATTACAAGAGTGGTGTTCCTGGAACAACAAATCATTCTCCAAAGATCGAAACTGTTTACAGTGTGAAAGATTCTTCTGAAAAGAAGTCATCCCAGGGATCAAGCAGCACAAGATTCTCATCATTTGATCCAAACATTTCTGTAACAAAGAATGGTAGAAAACTTCAGTGTAATATTGTTTTGAGTCTTGAAAATGATCAGGATTACACTGAAGAGGTTGCTAAAAATCAAATGTCTTTGTTGGGAATGATTTTTGAATCATATAGTAGTTTTGTGGCCGGAAAGATCGGTAATCCAATGCTCACGAAAGAGGATTACGATCAAATAGATGTTGAGGAAATGGAATTGATGGACATTAAATGGTGCATGGTTAGTGTGTTGAGACGAGCTGAGAAGTTTAAACAAATTACAGGAAGAGATGATTTCCGTGATGCAAATGTTTCAACTTTAGGCTTTGATAAATCTAAAGGTACATGTTTTCGTTGCAGGGAGAAGGGGCATTTCAAGAGGGAGTGCAAAAATCGTGAAGCTAGTGGAGCCCAGAATCCTTTTGGAAACAACGATTATCACAAAAAGGCGATTTATCATCAAGTCACACCACCAACACCGCATCAGGCACAAACTGCTCACGGAAGAGATGTGATTGAGGGATCAAAAAGAGCATGTCTAGTTAATCAGGGAAAATATGATAATTTTACCTGGGAAAAGTATCTTCCAACAAACAGTAAAGTGTGTTTGGCAGAACAAGATGATGAAAAACTAGCTGAAGGCTTCAATTGGGATGATTTTTGTTCAAAAGATACCAAAGATACTTCAAATGTTAACGCTTTCATTGCTAATGCTTACGATCTGAAATGTGCAGAAAGAAGCAGAAAGGTCATAGAAGCTGCTGAAGCAAGACGGAGAAAGCTTGAAGAAGAGGAAGAAGAGGAAGAAATATTAAAAGCTGAGGCTGAAGCTGAGAGAAAAAGAAGAGCTGAATTTTTACGATCGAACAGAACAGCCAAGGAGGTTCCAGAATTTGAAGTCAAAATTGATGCTGAACCAGTCAAGTTCCAGAAAAGTGCATGAATTGTGATTCTTTAATCAAGCAGAACAATGAGTTGCTACACAATATAAACAGATTGAAAGAATCCTATGATACAATGAACAGAGAAATCAACAAGTATACTGATTCAAACGGTGAACAAGCTGTGGCAATGAATACACTGAAGATAGCGTATCTGAGACAGCTTGATGATGCCAACTTTCATATAAAGAAATTTGCTGATCTGGAGTTGAAATTGGCAACACAAAAGATAGAAACTGAGAAAGTTAAAAAGTTATTAGAAAGTTACTCATGTTCTACTTTTGTTGTTGACAGGATTTATCCAGTTGTGGAGGAATTGAAGACGTTTGAAGAAGTGAAGATGTCTGAAGAAAAGAAATCTGTAACAAAAGATGAAGATAATATGAAGACTTCTGGTAAGAAACCAAGTGTGGTTTACAATAGATGTCCGCCCCCGGTCGAAAATGGATATCCACCTCGAAATCCAAATTCCGAAAGAGTCAATAAGGCTATCAATTTACAATGGGAGTCTGGGCCATCGGATAACTTGCCAGAAAATATTGATGTCACGTACACGTCATCTGACACTGATCATGAGTCAAAGATGATAAAAAGTGTGGTCGATCAGGTGTTGGATAAAGATGACAGTGAGGAGTCAAATCCCGAGTCCAAACCAGAGTCAAAGTTTGTGTCTGATACGTCAAAGCCGACAAATAAAAAGGACAAACGGGTTTATGATAAAGAGTTTTTACTTTCGAAATCTAATTTGAATGATGAATCGGTCAAAGTGGCATATACTTTGAAAGGTTCTGACAAATTATATTCTTATGAGAGTTTTCCAATAAGAAGTGTCAAATTTGAAAT
Source organism: Helianthus annuus (assembly GCF_002127325.2). NCBI lineage: Eukaryota > Viridiplantae > Streptophyta > Magnoliopsida > Asterales > Asteraceae > Helianthus > Helianthus annuus. The sequence continues at coordinate 116,233,940 of NC_035433.2, read as the reverse complement.
GATTCAAAAGGTTTTCAAAATCACAGAAATTAATATTTCTGAAATAAAAGATTTAAATCTTTCCGGAAAACCTAAACAATACACTTCAAGAGATCAACAAAGAATTAACAAGAAAATGGGTTACAATTGTGGTTATAATTTCCAAAAGAAACCAAACCATAATCGTAATTTCAAAAAGAAAGGTCTTGGTTTTGTACCACCGAAAAACTATAAAAATGAAAAATTGTATAAACCAAAAACTGTGTTTGTTTCAGGGAAAACATCAGAGGCTGAGAAAGAACAAATGTTCAGAAAGCAGACAAATCGAGAATTCCTTGCCAAGAAGCAAGAAGAGTTGAAGAAAAATGATGTTTCAAAGAAGATAGAAACCAGAACCTGTTTTCAGTGTAAAACTGTTGGTCATGTTGCTAGGAATTGTCCGAAGACATTCAAACCAAAACAGGAAGTATCTGGTAAATTGAAAGAGAAAGTTGTGGTTAACACTGAACTGAAAACCCGAAAGTTTACAGGCTTTGAAAATTCAACTTTTGAAAAAGGAGAATGTTCAAAGAATGTTTTGAAAAGAAAAGAAGATTTGAAAAATCAAAAATGGGTTGTGAAAGGTTCAGGTAATAGTTCTGGTGATGAATCTGATTCCACAAAATCAGAGGAGCCACGTGTTGAGAAAAAGGTTGAAAAATCAGTTCCAACTATGAACGATGAAAATTTTCCACCATTGTGTGCTGAAAATTTTATGAAGAAAGTTGGAAAAGTTGAAATTTCAAATCAATTTTATTCTGACAAGAAGAAATTTGATGTTGAAAAGACTTTCAACGGAAATGTGAAACACATTTTTGGCAAAATGGTCAATGGTAAGGCCAAAGGTGTTAAAGAATTTTACGCTGCCAAAAGAAGAGTTCACAGATCCGTTGAAAGAAAAGATGAAGAAGATGTTGTTACACCCAAGGAAGGTCAGGCTTTGGGGGATATATTTTTCAAAGAATAAAAACCTGACTTGCCGGAGATCCCAAGTTGGTAATCGTGGATCATGAATCGGCATCCTTCTTAATCTATGTTTGAGTAGTTGCAGGATTTGCCGGAACTCCCAGGTTTGTAAGCGTGGAGTAGGAATCGGAACCTTGAAAATTCAACCAACAGATGGTAATTGGTTGAAAAAAACAGGTTTGAGTTGTATGTTTATGATTGTTACAAGTGGTTCAGAATTTGAACTAGGTTGTTCTTACAAGTGGTTAATCAAGGTCATTAATTTGAACTTGAGTTAACTATCATTCATAATATTGGCAAACAATGTGATGATTTGATCCCCAAACCTAAAAGTGATAAAATCAACAAAACTAATTTTCCGGAGAAACCATTTTGATTAAAACAAACTTAAGTGTTTTGAAATCATAATGGGAAAATAGTTTGTTGTGAGGGGGAGTTCTGATTGTTTATGCCAAGCGAATGGAGATTTGAGGTAATTCGATATCAGTTGTCATGTTCCTGTACAGTTTGTTTTCAATTTTCTTTAGATGTATTTGTATTTTAGGGGGAGTATATTTTCAGAAAATCCAAAAACATTTGAAAATTTGAAAAAGCCAAAAACATGATAAAACTGAAAAATGAGTTTTTGTTGCATAAAAGAGGAAATGATAGTACATCAGTGGTCTATTACAACACGCTAAAGAAATGTAATGTAAAAATGTGATAAACAATCTCACTGCGGATGTGTCAGTATGTTTTTACACATTTAGTAGATTGTGACGAGATATAAACCTAAGCAAGTTTGAATAAAACTTATTTTGTGGGGAACAACTTCTTGGATATATAGCTAACCCCTGAAATCTTGTTTGAAAGGTCCCTTATTCTGAAATACTAGGTCTTTATGCTCAGTGATATCTGGGGTATTATCCTGGGACTTCTGCTGTATGGAAATACTGACCTAGTCCCCGGATAATGCTTTCCGCAAAAGCTTTGAAATATAAGCTCGCCCTCAGCAAGCTGATGAAACAATAAAATTGATCGTCGCTGCTGTTGTAATAAAAGATCCTCTAAAGGGGACACACCGAAAAGTCGAAGCCGTCATCTCTCTGCGTATACGGAAGTATCGACCTGAGCTCTCACGGCCCTCGCAATTTAACCCCTTTACAGATATCATCTGTGGTATACTCACCTGTAAGACTGAATATTGGGATCTGGATACGGGAGTATATTCAAGTGGTGGGACACACGGATAAGTTTAAGTAATTAAGATACTAATTGCATATCTCGGAACAGTTGAACTTTGTGTGAAAATTTAAGTGGACCAGTATACCGACAATCTAGGTGAATTGTTTAGAACTTAAAATGTAATCAAGCTTAACGGTGTTAGTGATATGTCTCAAAAACTGATATGATCCTCTTGCACGAACCCACAGAAATATTGTCTGTAAATATTTCGTTTCTGCATTTATTTTTATTCAAAAATTCAAAAAGATTTTTGGTGTGTTTTAGCATAAATTTTGAACAATCCAAAAAGATTTTCGACAACTGGTATTGAAGAGCTAAATTTCAAAATTCCGAGTGCTAAACATGATGAACAACAAGTTTGGGAGAAATAATCTTTGAAATGAAGAATATTATTTTTACAAAGTAAGTCATCAGAGTTTAAAAATGGTGTTGTTGAAAGAAATCTACCAATAATTTCTAAATTTGTCAGGATAGA